>NW_027635590.1:5255859-5440859 GCF_903797595.1 Erithacus rubecula
CAGGGGGACAATCCCTGCCCTGCTCCTGCTGGTCACACTGTAGCTGGTACAGCCCAGGGTGCCATTGGCCTTCTTAGCCATCCATGGATCCATGGATCCATGTTCCCACCCACCCTTGCCCACACTATCAGTGGAGGTATTAAACAGGATTAGATCCAACACTGATCCCAGGGGAACATCACTGGTGGCTGCCCATCAATTGAATTTAACTCAATTCCCTAGCACTCTCTAAACCCAGCAAAGAGTGCATCTGTCCAAGCTGGGGAGCCAGCTTTTCCAGGAGAACACCATGGGAAATGGTGTCAATGGCTTACTGAAGTCTGGGTGGACAACACTCACAGCCTTTTCCTCATCCAGCAAGCGGGTCACCTTGTGACAGAAGGAGGTCATAGAAGAACCTGCCTTTCCCAACCCATGCTGGCTGGGCCTGATCTGTTGGTTGTGCCCCCTGATGTCACCCCCGATTTTTCCCTTCTTTCGGATGGATTTTCCATTCACCAAGTTCCAGCTGGGACCTCCCTCGTTAGCCAGGACTGGTGTTAAATGATTGGAAGAGGCACAGTGAGCCTCCACCAGCTCAACCTGTACCCTTTGGTGGTTCTGATCAGGCCCCACAAACTTGTCTGGGTCTAAGTGGTGTAGCAGGTCACTGAGCATTTCCTACTAGATTATGGGAGCTTCATATTCCTTACCATATCTGTCTTCCAGCTTACCTGGTATCCCCATACTAACTAGCCTTGCTATCAAAGGCAAGGAAGGCATTAAGTACCTCAGCATTTTCCTCATCCTTTGCTGTTTCCCTCTTTATCCAGTAAAGGGTGGTGATTTTCCTTGGCCCTCCTTTTGCTGATGATGCATTCCTAAAAATGTTTTTTAAATGTTTTTTTTTTCTTTTATAGCAGTATCAAGATGAAGTTCTAGTTGAACTTTGGACCTTTTAATTTTGTCCTTGCATGACCTCAAAACATCCTTGTAGTTCTCTTGAGTTGTTTACTCCTTAAGGTCTTTTCCAGAAACCACAGGTATTATAAACTATGTGTTATAGACCAAGAATTTTTTCTTATTTTCTCCCATTTTTTTTCACTTTAATGACACCTAACTCTATTGAATGTAAAAAGTCACTGTCTAATGAAGAATCAACCTCAAACTAACATTGATTCTCTCTGAAGGCAGAACTAGAATTTTCAGTGTTCTTTGGCAATGTAATAGTGAGAGATTTAATTAAATTAGTGTTATGTTTTGTTTAATCTTGAGATTTTATTAACAGCTACCTAAAAAGTAAGATGGTACTTAAAATGAGCATCAGAAATACCTTATAAAGGTTGGACCTTCTGCTTCCTACATCTTCACCTTTCAATAATTCTATCTTATCAGTATTAGGATAAGCACACTAAATTTGTCCTCCTCCTTCGCCTTATAATTTACTTTATAACATCAGGTTATACATCACAGACCTGTATTTATGTTTTGATTCCCATGCCACACAGGTAAACATTGTACTTTTTATTCAGTATATCATTAAAGTCAGTAAACAGCAAAAATGAATAAAACAGCAACTTATATTTTTTTAACACCTCTGAGTTAAAAACACTTTGCAATAGGGAAGAAGAACAGATGCTCACTTCTAAATGCTAAAGCCACCAACTGGGAATATGCCAGTTGTAACTGCTGCCATCTGTTTTCAACTGTTCTTTTTACCTAGCTCTCTGAGATTCATATCCAAATTCATGGCCATACGTTTCCACTAGGAGAGGGGCAGTGGGAATAGTATAAGCAGGATTTTTCCCACATGCTCTCACCTTCATTAAAAAAGAATATTCAGTAATTACTGGTCTGCAGGATCTCTGTGAAATGATGACTCAGGGGCAGTTTTTCCAAAGATTATATGGTGACAGCAGTTGTTTAATGACCACTTTTCATCACTACTTTTCCACAACTCGTTTAACATGTTTACTTTCCGTCTGCTGCTCTTCATCTTCCTATCCTCTCCACAGTCAGGTCGAAGTTGACTATGCTGCTCTAGGATAACTCAGCTCATGATGGAAACAAAGCACCTTGCACATAACCCATTACAGAACTGAGTTACATTGTGCAGTAAATGCCTACTTTTGTGTAAACATATTCAGGTATTCTTTGCATGCATGTATTCATAATTTTTTCAGTGTCTGAGACAGAATTTGCAAGATGGCAGTGCTTTGCTGACATCAATATAACTAACATACATAATTAAAACACAAACCCCTCCTTTTCACCACCAAAATCTCCTTGGATTGCCCAAATCCACTTTTGCTAGTTTAGAAATAAACTTGTATTTAAATCTTTTACTGACTTACATACACACACACACACACACACACACACACACAATTAAATGCAAAAGAAAAATTCTTCATCCCCTCCACTTTCAATATTATTATTGAATGATTATTTGAAATGTTTTACTTTATTGTCTGGGCTGGTAGCATCCTTACTTCTCAATAAAGAATGCTGTTATAAAACTTTATCAATGTCTACTGGCTTATGCATCATTAAAAGGTGGGGATCTCATCTTTTAGACATGTGATCAGTTTTATGCAGTATTGATGGCATGAGCAATACTGAATACTGAGCTCCAATTGATCTGATCTTCATCCTCTGTTTTCTCTTTTCATCACCAATCTATTGCAGTCATGCTTCACAAGTAAACTTCCAACTATAACAAAACCAGCACTTCATCTGAAGATCTGCAGTCCCATTTCTCTCTTTTCAGTGAAGAGGAACCGAGAGGACTAAAACTAAATAAAATCAATGGGTCAAAGGAAGGCATTATGCTAAACCATCTGTATACATGGAATGTAATCTCATTTAGTCTTTGTTTTCTCACCATAATTTTTTTCCCTCAAAGACAAACAATTGAGAAAACTACACTTTTTCCTCCATTATCAGAACTATCAGCTAAGATTAATAAAATTTAACATTATGAGAAGTACAATGTATTTTTGTCTCGAGCTCTGTTGTTATATTTAGTGCTTCTAATAGAATTTATTTCCTCATTTATCAGTGCCTTGTGTTGGTAGTGGTGTCAAAAGAGAATGTAACATCAAAAGATAATGCAAAATTTTTCACTCTACCTTCTTATTTTTAAAATATCACAGTGAGCTGCAAAGGAAGCAAGGGCAAGTGTCACTTTCACTGCACTAAATTAGAACAGATAGAAGTCTGGGGACCATTCAAAACTGAAACAAAGCAGTTGAAATCCTGCAAGAAGGTACAAAAATCTGACTCTTGCCATTTTCCCAACACACACTCTCATGTTCATGATTTGCAAAACCACGTGATATAACGTCTTAAAAATAATTATATGGAAAGCAACACTGATGTGCAAAATTCATCAAGTTACTGGGATATAAAGGCTTTGTGGGGTCTAGAAATGCCTGAAACAGTTCCACAGATTAGCATAAAGAAGGCAGTTTTTGTAATCCTTCTGGCCTTTTATCCCTCTCTGTAAAAAGGTTGTGTTCTGCATCTTCTGGTTCCACATTTATTACTAAATAACACTTTTTGGGGCATAGACAATAGGCATCCTAAAATTGTCTGGAGCTTCCAGACAACCTGTACAATACAAATAGCAGTTAATTCTTGCTTCTTTATCTCATTGGTCTTTCAGGAGCCATATTTGTACTAAAGAAGATGAAAGTGAAACCTTCCTCCATCATCTGGACAAATTCAAAGCCCCACATTCTGTGAGAGTCTCACCAGCAATGTGGGACAGGTCAGTATGAGGCTATCATTAGCCTGGCATAATAAAGGAGTAGTCTTCTTAGGGTGTTACTGGCAGAATGCATAGTGTATGGCTTGCTTTCCCTTCTGAAGATTCCAGGAGAAAGAGGGGAAAGAATGGCATGAGGGAGATGGGGAAACAGACAATGACACAGAGAAAAAAAGCAAAAGGAAGAAGAGTTATTTTTATAATCTCACTAGTAAGTTGGGACGGAGTTTAAATGACATTTTGTGCCATTGCTTCTGGCTCCTGTGTGACACTTTTGAAAATTAATTTTAAAGTGTTTAAAGGTTAAGCACCACAGACAATTTTGCATCATGGTAACTGAAACATCAAGGAAAAGAATTTAGTAAATGAGGAGAAATGTCTCTCTGTGGTTAGTTGCCAAACCAGCACATTCTCTTTAGGCAAAATCCTACCTTGCACTACCAAACATATCTTACATACTTTGAAAACATTATTTCTCTTTTTGTGCTGTCTTAAAATAACCAAAAAAGAGAAGTCATGTAAGGGGCAAAATGTACCATGCCAAAGGCTAATAATAATTGCTAATCAATAGTTGTCTTGAAAAGAAGTCAGTGACTATCAAAAGCCAGGTATAAGACAACATATTCACTAAGTACATAAACTTTATATAAAAAATATGGAGACTTCTCTATTGGTCTGAAAGAATTATTTCAAAAGTGGTATGTTCCTAAAGATTCAACTTCTCTCTTTTTTTTTTTTTTTTAAAGGATGACTAAAAAGGTTTTGTATTACAGAATAGTGAGAAAGTGAGACATCACTTGGAAAATCTATTTCTGAAATGGAGTTGCTCTGTCGTTAGTGTTTAAAAGAAACAAACAAACAAAAAAAAAGTTGAGCAGAACTTAAGAGTTGAAAGATGCACCATAATCAGCTAGGCAGCCAATGAAGGTACATGCAGTGATTTAAGCAGGGCTTCCTAAACATTCCTATTGGCATATTACAACATAGATACCAATTTGTGCATAGACCCAGAAAATTTCTGCCAGTTCCCCAGCTAAGAGGCAGAATCTCTTCCTGCTTTTTATTTTTATTTTTTTTTTTTTTTTTTTTCCCATGAGAAAAAGCATCAGAACCAGCACATGCCTCCTGCAGAGAAGAGCTGGCAGGTGGAGCAAGAGCACAGCAGCAGAAACAGCACCAGCTCCTGTTGCTGCCACTGACACCATGGCATGGCACAGTTTCCTCTGTGGTAACAGCACCTGAGCAAACTGAGCCACAGAAACACTTGATGAAAAGCAGCTGGCAACAGGAATCCCTCTTAAACATTATTTCTTCTTTCTCTTGCTTTTTTGTAGATGGTGATCCTGAGTAGGGTCTTTACAAATTTGTAGATGGTTAGAGATTGAGAACAGTAAACAGCAGAGAAAGAGGCAGTGTGATTACAATAAAAAATAGTTTGAATTAAAAAAAAAAAAATCCTAAATATTGTGAGATTGAGATACTATTTCTGCAAATTTAACAGTTGTTGTCTAACTCCCCTTTAAAGTCTCCTTTTCAAAAAAATATTTTATTACTGTTTTCACAAGCCCTTTAGTGCCAAATGGTAGCTACCCACCAGTCTTAGAGTGATTTAGAGTTGAATAATGTCATTAATGCTTCAGAATTTATTACAGCTATAGAATTTTTGGCTGAGGTTTTCAAAAGTTAATAGCCAAACATAGGTTCTTTCATGCATCTTTTATTTTAATAAATTATTAGTTATGGATTATTGCTAAGCAGCCAGAATTTCTGCTTTGATCAAGGTACTAAATAGTGAATATTACAAATCTACTCCAAGTATTAAAATAATGTGGTAATTTCATATTCCCAGGTTTTGTTTTGATTTTTTTTCCTTCTGTAAAAGGGAAAGAAATCCAGCTAAAACTGCCCTGAATTGCAACAGGACTTCTGTATCCTAAAATTTCATGCTTGTGTATTTCATGGATTATTTACCCGTATCCAGCACAGAAGTGAATAATTCTCTCTTTAATTGCCAATATGTCACTGTAAAGCATACATATGCAGCTGACAGACTGGCCCACCATTTGCTGCAAAGTGAGTGTGTTGAGAAGGCAGCTGTCTCAATGGAATCAGTGCTCTGGTCAGGCAGAGTAAGCAGACCAAATTCCATTATTTTAGCCTTATTCTTAATCCCACCAGCCTACAGAGAGGGGTTGAGATAGGCTTGGCAAGAAAGGGCCCAGCTGCAGTGTCCTGTTACCTACCATCAGCTGCTGGCCACAGCTGCCTCCCTGGGGAACTTCTAGTTCACTGCTTTCATCTACAGATGTTAACTCAAATGGTTTCCAATTTTTGGTGTGTATTCCCCAGGCACCCACCCAGCTTGGTTTTATCATGCTTTTAAAGATTCCTATTCAAATGTGTTTGACTGTACATCTTTTCTGCAGTTAGCTAAAATTCAGGGAAGTTCATGGGTTGCATGTGGTCAGCACTGTGGTGGGAAGAGAGGTATTTGGTAACATTTACTGAATATTTTTCATGAGGGAGCCTAGCAGCTTGAGGGATTGCAGGACAATTGGATCAGAGAGAGTACTGTGCCTGCTTGGTTTATTTAAAAATCCCTTCAGGCTCTGTAGTCAATGCATCTAAAGTACAGCTGCAGTTTTCTAGCAGTTACAGATAAAGGAGCTGTGTAGCCTCATTTAATCTCTTTACTTCTTCCGAGATTTGCATACTTTTATCAACTACATGACTTTAGAGGCTGTCATTGCATTTAGCTTCCTGCACATGAAATTCGTGTCAGCTGTCATATTCTCTGTATACATTTATTGAATTCAATCTTGTCTATAGGGGGTTATGAGGTGGAGACATAATAAGTGTATTAAAGTTTGCCACAGAAAGACTGAAGGTCTTTTGATTTGGAATGATTGCTCAGATAAAAGAAAATAAGTTAATGTTTTTCCTGCAGTCTTTTTAAAGGCTGATGTAATTGATGCAAGCCTCTAAAACCTGCCTCTCTGAGCATTAGGAATGGAAAGTAATATAGGATGTTCTCATGCTGAACTCATGTCTTCTCTTCCCTCTCTGCTCACCACTCCCCCTCTTCAACATAATATCAGTGACTTTGTGGGTAATGTTGGATTAGCATCTCTGGAAAGTTATCCCCTTTGGCTATGAACTAGCTGTAGCAATGACAGACAGAGAAATTGCAGAATAGATTCTACAATGTAGACAACTGTTTCCAGAGCTTTTTTTTTTTTTTTTTTTTTTTTTTTCCCCTGCCAAGAGAAGATATCATTGACTTCCCTTGTGGGATTGGGAATCCCAGCAAGGATTTCCACCCTGCTACTGGACTCTTAAATATCTGTGCCTGGTGACAAGTGACCAAAGCTCATAAACATTTTGGTTGGTTTGTTTTACTTTTATTACATCTTCAATAGTAAGAAAATTGTTGTGTTTTTAAGATTATGAATGTGCCAGATAAAACATTTTTTATGACAAAAATTCCTAAAATTCTTCTAATGCACATACATGAGTCTTACAGCACTATTTATCACCCTTTTCTACTATCTTCCTAAATTAGCTTTGTCCCACCCTGTGCTTCTCACTAAGCACTACAAAAATCATAAGCCCAGTCACATCTGGTAGGATTTAATGAGAGACTGGTGATATTGAAGTGAAGAACTCCCTTATGTCCTGTGGGGAATTAGAGCACAATTGCTATGAATAACTGAAACACGATGGGACAATTCACAGGACAGAAAGATCACAGTGCATGGCTACAGGCTGTTTTGTAATGACAGGCAGTGAAGAAGAGGAGGAGGAGTCGCCCTCTATGTTACCAAGTAGAATCTTGAATATATAGAATTTAACTCTTGATTATGTCAAGTCAAGTGTCCCTGTCAAGTGTCCCTGGATCAAGATGAGAGCACAGATCTTCCAGGGAGATGTCACAGAAGGCATCTGCTACTGACCTTAAAACAGGATGATACAGCCAACAAAGCAATATTTAGCTCACTTAGCTTAGGCTCAATACAATCTGATTATTATAGGCAGCTTTAATTACCTAGACATTTATTGGTTGAACAATGCAGAAACTTGCATGCCATCAAGTTCCTGGAATGTACAGAGGCCTGTTTCCTCATTAAAAAAAAAAAAAAAAAAAAAAAAAAAAAAAAAAAAAAAAAAAAAAAAAAGTTAGATTTGCAAACAAGGAATGAGGCACTTGTTGGACTTGCTACTCACAAACCAAGAAAACCTGCTTTGTGATACCTTGATTAGTGACAGCTTTGGCTGCTGTGATCACAATATTAGTGAATTTAGAATCCACTGAAGATTTTAGAAGAGCAAACTTCAGCTAGCTCAGAGCTAATTTGGGGGAATTTTGTGGAGGATAAAGGAGCTAGCAAGAATTTCAAGGATGTTCAAGGAAATGGAAGGATGATAACCATTCATGACTGCTAAATTTAAGGGAAGAAGGTGGAGCTAGAACCCAGTTGGCTTAATTGCAAGCTTCTGAATCTGCTCAAAACCAAGAGGCGTACAAGAGACAGAAAAGTAGACAAATGTCTGTTGAGAACTAGGCAGGTATTGTCAGGGTGTCCACAGATGCAATTAGAAAAGCAAAAGTTCCACTCAAATTGAAATGGGCCAAATATGTCAAAAACTACAAGAAAGTATTCTTCAGTAATTTAAACAATAAACTGAAATAGAAGGAAGCAATGAACTGGTGTTTTGCAGAAGAGGTGAATTATATGGTTAAAATACTGAAAAGACAGATGTTCTTAACACTTCCTCCATGTCCGTCTACCACCACTGTTTGGCCTCAAGTCCTTGGGAGCAAATACTCAGTTTGATGAAAATGCAAGGCCACTGAAGAAAGAGGGGATGTAATAATTATTACAGGAGCTGAAAATATGCACCCAAGGGTGTAAAAAGAGCTGATGTTATTGTGAGGATGCTCTCCATAATCTTTAAGAAGTCATGGAGATCAGGAGACATTCAGGAAGACTGTAAGAAGGCTAATGTCACCCCATCTACAAGAAGTTTCAAGATCCAAGTTCTTAGGATTCAGGTAATTATAGGCACATTGATCTTACTTCAAGCCCTGGGAAAGTTATGGAACAAATTCTCCTGAAGGCTGCCACAAGTCAGATGAAGCACATGATTAGGAAAATCCAAGAGAGATTCAACAACGGCACATCATTCATGACAAAGCATCCTGGTTGTCCTCTAAGAGAAAGTAACATGCTTGGTTCATGAGGGAAGGGCAGTGGACACCTGGATTTTCCAAGGCTTTCTGCACAGCTTCCTCCCACAGACACCAATGTGAGATGGTCTGGACAAGAGGTCTGTGGGGCGAGTGGGGTCCTGGCTCGTGGCTCTCAGATGGGGATGGCAAACAGCTCCTTTCCAAGCTGGCAACCTCTCACAAGAGGGGACCCCAGGGACCAGTGTTGGGCCCAAAGCTGCTGATTATCTTCCTAAATGGTGGGGACAATGGGATCAAGTGTCCTGTGATGATGCCTGTGGAGGTACCAAACTGAATGGGAAATGGGTTCTTGGGATGGGAAAGCCACCCTGAAGGAAGGCCTGGATGGGCTGGAAGAGTGGATGGCTTTGCAAGTCTCATGAAGTTCAGCAAAAGCAAGTGCAAGGTCTTGCACCAGGGAAAACATAATCCAGGAGGGCAGCACAGGTGGGATGTACCCAGAAGGGGAACAGCCCTGTGGAAAGGGACCCAGGAGTCCTGGGAGACATCAAACCCACACTGGGTGTACAAAGCATGCTGTGGAAAAGAGCCAATGCTGGACTGCATCAAAAAGTGCATCACCTACAGAGACTAAGGCACCACTATCCCACTGTACAGAGAGCTTGTCAGGGCACTCCTGCAGTACTGTGCTCGGCTTAGTCCCCATCCCAGGAGGCTGGAGAGGGTCCAGAGAAGGGCACAACAGCAGTCCAGGGGCTGGGAAGCTGCTGAGTGAAGAAAGACTGAGAGATATGGTTTGTTCAGCTTCGAAAAAAGAAGTCTTAGGGGAGATCTTATTACCATATGTATTGGGTTTGGCTGAGCAGGAGCTCGTTTTCCCGTAACTGCTGCTGCACTTTGCACAGGTAGTTGGAAAGGTGCTGATAACACACCAGTGTTTCAGCTGCTGCTGAACAGCACTGGCACAGCACCAGCACTGTCTCTCCAACATTCCTCCCTCCATCAAAGGGGCTGGGGCTGGGCAGCGTCCTGGGAGGGGACACAACCAGGCCAGCTGAGCCAAACTGACCAAAGCAATATTCCAGATAAAAAAGCTGAGGGAGGGCAGGAGGAGGAATGGAAGGCATTAGTAATTTTACAGTGTTTTCCTTCCAGAGCAGCTGCTCCACATGCTGAAGCCCTACTTCCTGGGAAGTGGCTGAGCATCACTCACTGATGGGAAGCAGAGGTAAACTTATTTATTTTCTTTTTCTTATGTGCATGCAAACTTTTGCTTTTTTGTCTTGCTTTTTTCTTGCTTTAAGCTGCCTTACCTCAACTTACTAGCTGTTTTCTATCTAATTTTCTCTCTCCTGTCTCCCTGGAGTGATAGAGTGGTTTGGTGGGCATGTGACCCCCAGTCAAAGTTAACCCACTATGCTATGTTGCAGTATTTGCAGATTGGCTAGAAATAAGGTAGAAGCTCCCTATTTGTAAGGAGTCTCCTGGAGAAGACAAGAGATAATAGATATAAATTGCTCCTGCAAGCGAGGAGATAAATTCTCACAAGAATAGCAATTAACCATAGTAATGATCTGCTCTCTAGGGAAGCACTGAATTCCCAAGCATTGGACACTTTTAAGATCCAGCTGGAGAAAGTGCTGGGTCTAGTCTGTGTTTTTGTCAGGAAAGGCCAGTGCAAATTATTCTTGAGGTTCCTTCCAAACTGGTATTCTATGATTAAGCACATTTCCTAACCTTTGGGAGCCATTTTAGAAATGTAGCAGTCTAGACAAATGTTTTAACTAGTAAGGTTTATTAAGTTCTAAGATCCATGAAAGAGAACTCAATGTTTATTGTAAAACAAAACCTAATCATTTGTATTCTCCAGCAAATCTTATTTGTTTTGAATTTTAAATGGAGATTTATAAAGGATGTGTTGTTGTTGAGAGAGATGCCTGAAAAGTCAGACTGCAAAGTTTGCAGATGGCAAGAAAACCTTTACACAATGTACAGAGCCTGGCAACCAGTTACAACAACAGTGAATGAAGCAAAATGCTGAGAAATATGGGGCAGTACATGCCAGGAGTAACTTTAACTACACACCTATACTGTAAAATGTGAAATGAATTTTTGTTATTTAGGAAGACATACAGGGCAAGACTGAGTCTGGAGTGCACAACACTCAAGTATACCATAAAATCATGGAAATGTTTATCAGTTACAGTGATTCATCACCTGTCCTGAGTAAAGTGCAGGAAGTAGAGGGGTTGGTTATGTTTGGCCATTTATCATTCAATTGACAAAGGAAAAGATGTCGGGGTTTTTCCCAAGACAATTTTTTCCCTGTTCTACCACATGGTTTTGCTGGCTGGCCTGCTCAGGATTGGCAGAACAAGAAAGGAGTGGGAGACCCCCTTCTCTGGCTTCTCTGGTGCTAACCCTTGTTTCAGCCTGCAGGGACTACAATGACATTGTTGTTATACATCCAGCTCTCAAGGTAGAGTCCCCTTAGGCATATGAACAACACAGCCATTGAAATGGCTAACTCAGCTCATCCTAGTTGCAGAAACAACACTAGAGTATTTTTATTAGTATATTTCTGGCTTAGGATATGGACAATAATATGTATCATACTTATATTCTTCCCAGAGTAATACAGAAAATGTTTAGATTACTTCTGTCATACTACAAAGGTATTTGTAATTACTTTTTTTTTTTTTTTTTTTTTTTTGGGTACACATAAGAGAATATATCTCAGATATCAGCAAGCATGGTTTGCAGCTGTGAGGTGAACTGAAAAAGGATACTTTTTTTTTTCTTTTTACTCTAGAGAGTAAATTGTGTTTTAGAATATGTTTTTGTTCCAATGTTTTTGTCTAAAAATAGTGAAAGTGGAGACATTCTCACTCAAAAAAAGAAATGTATAAGGTACAGAGGTTTGGATATGGAGGTTATAATATGCCATCTGTCATACTTTCAAGCACCAGAACCCTTTTTCAGTCAATTAGTACTTACCCATTTTGATGTCCAATGGAGCAAGTACTACAAAATATTGAAAAATATAGATAGAAAAGCAGATTCCTAGTTACCTCCTCAGCTGCTGCTATATTGATGAATAGGTTAGGGATACTAATCTAATAAAGGATCCCAGCAAAGAGACTGTGATGAGATCCAAGGAGGATGGTTTCTCAGGAAGAATCATCCTTTCTGAGCCTTGTTAAGATGACTGAGTGGAGAAGGAGAGGGTAAAAAAATAGCTCATTTCTGGAACATGAATAGTTTTATAAGTTACTTGTTATCCTCCCAGTGGTGCTACCAATGGTCTTGTTATGAAACATCTCAAACATTACTTGTAAGTGTGAGGAGAGATGTTTCACTGTTTGATCTTCTTTTAAACTTCACAGTCCTGTCCTCAGAGACAGCAGTGCCAAAATATCTTCTTTCTTTGTTGTTTTTTTTTTTTTTTTAAATCTATTGTATTTTAAGCTTTTCAAGATGAGAATTCTGTAATAAAGAGAGCAGCAGTGTCTTCTCTAGAGAGAATAGAGGCCGGATCTCTCTAACCTGCATTGTGAATCATTTTAGTTTAAACTGGCCTGTGGGCTTAAATAAATAGCTGTATTGATTCACTGCCTTTCAAAACAAGCTGCATTGTTTCACAATAAGGCATGCCCCAGTCTTGTTCTCTTATCTCCTGTCAAAGCTTGAAAGTATGTTGCTGCAGAACAGAATGTTCAGAATACTGCAGAAGAAAAAAATGGTTATTGATGATATCTTGGGCTTGTTTTGTGCCATCGAATTAAAGAGAATCACGTTTGAAATCACCACCTTTGTGCAACTTTAGGTAGCACGAAAGAAAATTGTGCTTCAGGTACTTCAGGATAAGTATTAACCTTTGGACAGTAAAACAAGGTCAAACCAATTTGGAAGAAATAGCTAACAATAATAAGAAATATCTAAAGGTCAGTTGCCTCACCTTTACATTATTGTGTAAGGTACTAATAACAATATCAGTACCAATGTGCTGTTGAAAGGGTTTTATTTGTACCACAATAAAAGAGGTTTCTGTTGTCTTGGCTTACAGCTCTATGCAGCATTATGGGCAAAAAAACACAGGAGAGATCTATTGGGCTACAGTTCTGAAAGCCTTTTCCCCTCACATTTTCTATGAAAGCATTTTTAAAGCATAAATTATGCTGCAAAAGACTTTTTGGCTTTATGAAACATGCAAGTTTAGGGAAAAAAAAAAAAAAAGGAAAAAGAAAGCATAAAGCCAAACAACCACTAAATTTGGTTTCCTCATGGTTCTACCATAGTTCTTTATACTTTCCACACTTGTACTTTCAAAGTTCTCAAATTTTCAAAAAATTTTGCTTTGATACTATTTCCTTTAAATAAAATTTGTGCATTTTGTTACTTATGAATTTTAGAAATAACAAGAAATGTGTAAAGTCCGCAATACAGTTGATTTCAGTTCCACTGCAGTCAATAGGAATGAATTACTAAGTGAATATGATGCAATATGTCCAATTATGGAACTAAATTCAAGTATGAGCCAATTACAATTATTTGAGGTAAAAGATTAGACATGTTTTTAAGGTTTTTAAACCTCTAAAATTTTGTCATTATTGCCATCACTATTAAATCAACTCCAGGATAGTCACAACAACCTACATTTTCAGGACAGAAAAGCATTTACTTCTTTAGAAGAAAAGTATGCACTATTTTGCATACCTGTTTCTTCTTATTGTTTCTCACTTAGCCACAAGTACATCTTCATAGCAGAGGTGAGACACTGTATGGCAGGTTATGGACTAGATACCCAATAGTGCCAGAAGCAGTAGGAATATGTCATTGGCTGGACTGCTGAACTTTGGCCTTTATTTAGGAATTAATATCTTGCTGCCCACTGATATTGATACTGTTAAACTGATTAAACTGTTAAACTGATACTTGGATTGGTCATAAACTACTGCTAAAGCCATGATTCTCATTTCAACTTTTTGCCAGTTAGCCATACACTTCTTTTCTGCAGCTGTAATCTCAGGTAACCATAAACTTGGAAGAAAAAATCTGTATGTAAATAAAATACAGGAGAGACAAAAAAAAAAATTCCAAACAAATAAACAAGCAACAACAAGAACAACCAAACAAAAAAAGAAATTGCTTATAAATCCTATTATGCATTTACTTGCTTATGCAAGCTATTGTCCTGGTTTGAAAGGACAGGTGTAAAAACACTCAACCCCCGACAGCTATATAGGAGAAGGTAAATTGAATGGAATGTTTTCTCATGAACTGTTGTTCCTTGTCTGTCTCTAAATGAAACAAGTCACAATACTTATGTTGTTTGCCCTAAATCACTTTCAGGTAGGCAGACCTGAAACACGAAGGCACAGTGAGAATCTGGGACACTTCATATCTAGAAAGCTCCTGTGAATATTGCCCTCAAGCTTCATATCATTGCCAGCATTATTTCAGCAGCTAGTTTGTTATTTTGATAGGTAAAAGATTTAAAGAATACATTGTAATAAATGCATTGTAATGCAGAAGGTAAAAAAAGCAATGTCTCCCCTTTCCCACAAGATCTCGAGTATTCCTGCTCTGTTTGCTATTACTCACCCCTGACATTATGAAACAGCTTCCAAATTTGCATCGGTTTTTGACTTGTGGTTGCAATAAAATTAAAATAATCCCTCATGCTCAGTGCAATCCCAGGGACCTCTGACAATGGCAGACCACCATGAAAGAGGTGACCAGCATGAGTCCTCTTCTGATTGTTTCCTGGCCCTGATAGTAGAGACCCATGAAGATAAGAACAGCTGCCTCTCTGCAGCAGCTGGAGTCAGACTGAAAATTAAGAGGGAGGAAAGAAAAACATGTTGCTATCGTCAGAAGCCAGACTTCATTAGGACAAAAATGACTTTGTTTTTATTTTTTGGTTATTTTTACTTTTATTTCTGGACAAAATCTTTATGCCCGCATTTCACTGTACCAAATAGTGAAGTCCAGAAGCAAATGCATAAATCCGTGGCTTTCTACAAGCTGGGGAGAAGAAGGAAAATATTTCCCCTATATAAATATGATTTTGCACCAGCATCCTGAGACCTCCCTCAGATCAACACCAACTCAGAAAAGGAAGTAGATGAGTGCATTGAAGCACAGAATGGTAAGCACTATCAGAAAGAATAGTTAGGCTCAGATCTGAGTCTCTGTACTAGCAGCCAGGCTCAGAAATCAGTAAGGGCTAGGGATGTGAATTTCATACCAGTCTTTAGCTAATGAGCAATAACCCAAAGCATTTGGTACTGATTTGAATAGGAATAGGAACAGACCTACAGAAACATCTACAAAATCATCTTATGTCTTCCTAGGATGAAAAAAGCTTAAATTTAACACTTCAGGAAAATGAAGAAAAGTCACCATCATTTATTTGGCCATGGAAGAATGACTCATTTCTAACTCAATTAAAATAATAAATAATGTTACAGTTGGATAAGCAAGAGGCCAGTGGGCTGGTAAGATACTTAACACCAGTTTTTATATACTCCACTGAGCAAGTAGTGGATAATTTAGAGACTTTAACTCTGTATAATGGTTGTTCTCAGAAGGTGCCAAAGGAAAAAAATGAAAGTCTAGTGTACTTTAGCAGAGGAAATAAGCAATAACTCAATGTCAAAGAGAAAACTATTTATAAAATAACTAAATGAAAATGGATGGCTTAGACATAAAGAGACAGCCAGTTTAATGGGCTGGTGGCTGTATTGTATTTTTGCAGACAGAACATCCTTTCTTGTCTAAACGAGCAGAAGATCCCAGTTTTACAAAATTAAGGTGTTCAAGATAAAAATGAAATTAAAAGTATTGAATTAGAAGTGATACAGACTGTCAGAGAATGAAAGACTATACCTATACTATACAATATCACGTGATTTACATTGTTTTTTCTACCTACAAGCCAAAATAGAGAGGGTTTTTCTCTGTTCTGTTACCAGGGAAACTGAGGCATAAAGAAATCAAGGGATTTGTCCAGGGAAATATTCCACAAGACTTGAACTCAAATCTGCAATGGAAGGGACAGATCTGGAAATGGAAGAACAAGAATTGAAATAAATTCAGAGCAAGTTAGCTGAAAAATTGAAAGCGTAATTATCTTATTTGGATTTTAAGTATGCAGTTGTTAGCTCAACTTGCTAGAGAAAAGTGCAAAGAAATAAATATTGTAGTGGCTAAGTGGCTAAGACTTTGTCAAGACTCCTTCCTCTGTAATATACTAGACATGTTTATAGCAGCTAGAACCAGCTTTTTCATCAGAGAAGAAGTCTGCAGATACATGCACCAGAATCAATGCTTCTATTTTTATACTGTGGAAATGCTGGCCATAAGAAATTAAGTATTTTCTCAAAGCTGAGCAAGAAAAATGTTCAATACTGTCATGGTGATAGCCATCTTTGGCACAGATTCCTACTTAATTTTAAGTATTATTTAATATTTTTCTGTGACTGTTTGCTGTCTCCAGCCAACCAGTTCCCTCCAACTCATTCCTCTGACTAAGCATAGTTAGGAAAGCCTCAAGCTTTTTATCTTCCTTTTCTACTTTAGAATCCTCATTGATTTATGTTAATGTCCAGCTATATTGAATGCAGACCTAGGGTAACATAGTATATTCATAGTTTTCACTTATGAAAATTCTAAATTATTGCACAGATTCTGGTGTGGTCTAAAAAACTCAGCAATCATGCAGAAGCTGATGGCATAATATCATGATTTCACCCCAGCCAGCAGCCAAGCCCCAGGAGCTGCTCACTCACTCCCCCACCAGAGGGACTGTGGAGAGAATCAGAAGGGCAAATGGGAGAAAAGTCATGGCTTGAGATAAAGACACTTTAATAGCAACACCAAAAGCCAGGCACTAAACAAAGCAAAACAAGGAATTCATTCAGTGCTTCCCGAGGGCAGGCAGGTGTTCAGCCATCTCCAGGAGAGCAGTGCCCCATCCTCTCTAATACTTAGAAGACATATGTCACTACTCAAGATATCCTCCCCTTCCTCCCTCTTGGCCTCACTTTATGCACTGAGCACGATGTCACATGGTCTGGAAATCCCTTTGGTCGATTGGGACCAGCTGTCCCAGCTGTGCCTCCTCCCAGCCTCTCATGCATCACCAGCTTCCTCAACAATGTGGAAGGACAAACAGCAGATGTCCTTGGCTCTGTGTAACCCTGCTCAGCAATAACAAAAACATCTCTGTATTATCAACACTGTGTTCAGCATAAATCCAAAATATAGCTCCAGAACAGCCACTGTGAGGAAAGCCAGCTCCACCACAAAAAAAAAAAAAAAAACAACCAACCAACCAACCAAAAAAATCCACCGCACACCGCATCATATCAATTTTCTGACTGTAAAATCATTACTTTCCTTAAGAGAATGAAGTGACAAACCTGATCAGACTTTACATTTTACATCTAGATGGAAACACGATTGGCCTAATTTGTGTTATAGATATTTGCCATTATACACAGGTGCCTTGAGATGTCTTTCATGGTCCTGTGCAGACTCCAGATAAAGCAGTCTGAGAACTTGCTCTTTTAAATGACTGCCTTGATTAGACTGAAGAAAAATAAAAGGTGGAGGAATGGAGAGGAGGATGTTGTGTTGATTTCAGCAAGAGTGCAGCCTTTATTACAGTGAGAAGTGGTGAAACTTCCTTAAATTAGTGTGCTCACCAGCTGGAATCTAATACTGACAACACAACAGAATTTCTCTAGTTTTCTTTTGTACCTGGAGCTTCTCTTTGAATAGTCTGTCAAAATGAGCTTTTCTCATGCTTTAATCATTTTCACAGCATTCATATTAACTTTTCACCTTTGTACTTATCTTTAGTTCACACTGTTCTAGCCAGATATCATATTTTATGTGGAGCAGTGCTCCCAGAAAAATGGCACTGCATGCAGGAGAACAGAGAGCAGCACAATGTTGACCCACTGAGAATGATGAGTCAAGTGACAGAAAAGCCTCTGCAATCCACAAGATGCCTCATCATCTCCAACACAGTCAGCCCACACTACAGCTTTCTAGTCAATATCTAATGGTCAACAACTGATTTGTGTCTTCTAGCTAAAGCTTTGGCCAGCAGTCTATGTATTGCTCAGGAAGAAAAACAAAAATAATTTAAATAGAACTAAAATAAAATAAATTAAATAAAATAGCCTTCCAGAGTACAGACTGCCTTTGCTTGATTTGCATGTAACAATGAACTAAAAGATGTTTTTTATAACTTAGGTTACAGGATCATACAAAAAATTTTTAATTTTATTGTATATATTTAGTAATGTCTCAGGGACAACTGCAGGATAAGAAAAATAACAATAGCTTTGAAAACAGCACAGTGTAGCAGATCAAAGTCATACTGTTACCAGAAACCTTCCAAAATGTGAAAAGCACATCTAAAAAAACCCCACTGGGATTAGATCTGAATCCTGACCTACACTTTTTGTTATCTATTAGATTAGGAATTAGGAATCACAGTAAAAGAAGTGCAATTATTTTTTGATCCCCTATTGGCAAAGTATGGCCTTTCTTGCTGTAGTTCTAGACACACATGCTAGAATTAGAAAGTAAGAAAGCAAGAAATGCTTTGACATTTAAATTCTATTTCCTGCATTTTGGATTGACAATATGGACAGTCAGAAACTTGTATTTTGAACAACTATTAGACTACAAAGCTGTGAAATAAATTCGGTGTCAAGAATAAATGAACCCTATGCTGCCATTTCTCAAGAAAAACACTTCTGAAAATGTTGAGGTTTAGAAAAGGGCAACATCACTTCCCACTCTCTGGGTTTTGTTTGCTTCATTGGTTGGGTGGTTGTGGTTTATGATGGTTTATTTTCTTCTGTAAGAAAGCCACTCCCCACTAGCTTTCCTTAAATGATACCCACCCCTTTTTCTGCACCTTTTATTATCCCATTTTTGGGGTCTTTGATCTGTTTTGCCTCCCCTCTCCTCCCCTCCCCTTCCCTCCCCGTCCCTCCCCTCCTCTCCTCTCCTCTCCTCTCCTCTCCTCTCCTCTCCTCTCCTCTCCTCTCCTCTCCTCTCCTCTCCTCTCCTCTCCTCTCCTCTCCTCTCCTCTCCTCTCCTCTCCTCTCCTCTCCTCTCCTCTCTGATATCTGTGAATAATGATTATTAGCTCTTTTATGTGCATAATTTCAGTGAGAAAAAGAATTAGAGGTGTTTTTACTTTTATAGTGCCACAAACAAAAATACGCTGTGGCAAAAAATATACTCCCACGTCTTTCTTGATTTATTTCTTCAGCAGATATTGGGAAAACAAACATGAGGTTAAAGACTCTATATTGAAAATAGCACAGCTTCCCGTTTGCAGTCTGTTTTGCACTTTTCTTTTTTTTTTTTTTTAATAATAAGTTCATTTCTATATTAAGATTGACATTTAGAATCCGAAGGTTAAAAGATTTTTTACTTTATCAGAAAAATTCAGTGATTGACTATCTCAACATTTGCATTTTACAAACACAAAATGTAGATTTCACAGAAAAAGCACTAAAAGCACTGTTGAATCTAAGCAGCAATTTTTTTCTCATTTTCAAAAGAGGCGGGAAAATTAACGACAGGTTTGTGTGGCATGCAAGTGAACATAAATAAGGAATATGCATTGTTGTCCCGTGAATAGATTTGTCACATTACTATCTAGAGCTTTTGTCTAGTGACAGTAGAACATCATAAAAATACCAAATGTACCAAAAATTTATTGTGCCATGAGATCTAATCTTTGTCTGCATGTAATTGCCTTATTAAAAGATCTGCAAGCTTATTCCTTCTGCAGCTCTGAAGTTAGCCAAGAAAACCATGTTGTTAAGAAACTCTAATCTTTGTAATATGACAATAGTGTGTAACTTAAACTGGAAATTAACACTACAGCCCTCTAGTACTGTAGCAATGGTAAAGATGCTTCCAGTGCTGTCACTGAACCTGCAAAAGGCACTTTGCAGGAGGCTTCTTTCCCTTCCACCCCATCTGCACAGTAAGTCCCATGGGCAGTGGCACAGGAGTTGTGTATGCAAACATGAGAATCCCATTTATTCTGTAATAGGTAGTACTTGGCACCTCCTATTCTGTCTGCTGCATTGGAACTGTCTGCAACAGCCCATAGAGCATGAATAGGACAGGATCCCCCAGCTCCCCCAACTTCTCTGATCCCTGGCTCCCAGCAATGTCACAACTCAGCAGCAGGAGAGAAGTAATCACACCTTTCTGCTGCCAGCACCCACTACAAATTGTCAGTTTTCATAAACAGAATGACCAGATGAAACATTTCTTTCTGCCCTTCAAATAATTTCCTTTTATTTATTGTGATGGCTTACTTTTTGATTGTGTGGAAGGCATGGGACTGCTACCCTTAGCAACTAAAATGATTACTTTTTTATCTGCAGATAAGGCAGTGAGGCATAATGCAAGTTTCCCTACACAGAGCTGTGTTAATTCAACTTATGCTTGGCCTGGGTACACCCTTCTTTCTAGCCCAGAGAATAAAAGCCAATCTTCTTGTTCTCTCTGTCTTACGTGCCTTTTCAGAAACATGGGTTGCTTTATAGCTTTGGCTTCTGCACTTACTTTCACCTTCAAAACTTAAAAGCATTGTTTTGGCAGCAGTCACATACAAAAATTTTGGTATTATGGAATCTAGCCTAAGAACATTTTACTTCTTCATAAATATATTTTCCCTCCAAGCTACTCAAGACAAACTAGACAAAGACTTGTGAATATTATATCCCATGCTTTAATAGTACAGTGAGCATCTACTTCCAGAATCACAAATATGACAAGCACTATGAAATCTGAAAACAAATTAAAATGGTGCAGATATTTTTGGTTTTCTCTTTATTTGTTATATATTCAAATGCAAATTTAGCCAAATGCCTAATTCACACAATGAGAATCAGATGAATAAAAGAGATTAAATACAGATGTAATGACTTCTTATTGCATATAGATGGCATATGAAGATTGAAGTGCTTTAATAAATAATCTTACTTTAAATTGGACACTTACAATCCACTTTTAATTAGCATCATTAGGAGGAAGTTCAGTACAATATAATCTTAGAAGTTATTTACAAGTCATGCAACCTGTACTTACAAAGCTGCCTTTTTCTGGCAAGAAATTTAATAAACTGTAATGAAAAGTTCATAAATATTGTTTTTATTTGTATTTTATGTGACTATGTGTTAGTTATATAAGACCAAGATACATAAACATTTACGAATAGTAACCAGCATCTGTGTAAGGTTCTTTAAAGCAAAGTTTTCATGTCCATAGGAGTTTTCTTATGTCAAGTTATGGGTAGAAGGTAAAAAAAAATTTCTATGGAAAAGTTTGAATCTTTTTGCTCCAAAGCTGTCTGGGCATGATTTTTCCATGTTCTTTTTGAAATAGGTGAGACTGGCTGTTGTGAGAAAACTGAATAATGTGCATCTCAGTCAAAGTCTTTTATATCCAAGAATAAAATAATTAGTGAAAATTTTCTATGTAAAACCTGGTATGAATTTTGCAAAACTAAAACAATAAAACAAAATTTCTGGCTTGCATTCCATCCATGCTCATTCCCACCACGTGCTTCTCTGACAGAAGTATCAGGCTCTGCTTCGGGATCATCATCATCATTCAGGTGTTTTCTATGAGAATGAAGAAAACTCTACTTACAAAACAATTTAGAAATTATGCAGTTTTGACTTGCAGTAGTTGGATATTACAGTGTTATTATCTCTGTCCAATCAAAGCCTGGGTTCTGGTGTATATAATGAAGTGGACAGTAAATGAAAACAGCACAATCTGTCTTTCTGTCTCTACTATCCATCACGCAGAATGATAAAAATCAGTTACAATTATTTTTTTCAAATCACTTACCAATATAAAGAAATAAAAATTTTTGTTGTGATCATAAAAAATTAACAAAATTCTATAGAAAATAGGTCTCACACTTCAATAAATGTCCTGGGAAACCTGGCAGAACCAGGGAGTTTTGAAAAATGGAAATTTCCCAGGTGCTTAGACTGATTATTTTTCAGGCTGTGTCCCCAAGACAGGAAGAGAAATGCAGGATTTCAAATGTTAAGGTTTTTCTTTCAAATGGAATACAATCTCCTTTCCCTTTTCTATTTTTTTTAATAATAAACAAACATCCATCACTCACCTAGTTGCACTAACACAACAGATACATGACGAGCACACAGCCAAAAATCAAATTCCCCAAAGCTGCCAGCAGAACAATGCCAGTGAACAGCAAAATTGCCAGGAACTTTGTCTGAGAAAAGTACCCACAACATACAAGCAGTCTGGGCAAGAAAAAACAGATTTTGCTGTGCAGTGAGATAAAGCAATAAAGTAAAAAAAACCCCAAAACTCCAGAGTGTACAAGTCCTGAATTGTTATCATGATTCTACTCTGCTCTGACATGACTAAGGACAAGTCAATATTCATGGTGCTGTCATGGTAATTCTCAATAGTTTTGTCAAAGAGTTGTCCAAAACTTAAGCCGAGAGTCTCAGCTGCCACACCAGGAAAATTTTATACCAGGAAGCAAATAATTGAATGAAATTGTTGAAAATTTCTAACTATGTATTGTGACCAAACACTGCTCCTAAAAATTTGAACTAAGTAATGTCCTGAATAAACAATAAATGTGATCAACTGTATTCTACACAAGAGCTATGAAAAAAATGCATTGCTATACTAAGCTTTTTTAAAATGTTATTTCATTTCATTTCATTTCGTCATAATAATTTAGTAGCTATTTCTTCAACAACTGTAATTATCACTCAGGCATATGTGATATGCTTGGGGACAAATAATTGATATTTACATATTTAATCCTATCATCAGAAACTTGCTGACATTGATTTCCATTAAAATAATAATAACAAAGCATTGGCCTTCAGCTCTAAAATTTAACACTTTAGAGACCACCTCCCTCATTTATAAAACTATGCTGCTAAATATTCCTTATCTGCTTTCAAAAGATTGTCCTATTTTCCCTACACCAAGTTCACAAAGCCTGTTTTTCCTACATGGGAAAAACTATACTGAAACAAGATTGGAGTACTTTTGCTTACATTTATTTAATCCATTCCACAGAAATACATAGCTACTTTAACAACTTATGTGACCGGGAGAGCAAAGTTTTAAGATTTGCTAAGCCAAAATCCTGAAGACCAACCATCATAGATATAAGTTCTTTTTTTAATTGGTAAATAATCACTTTTATGCTGAAAAGGTGATTTTTGAGGGCTGGATGATTTGACTCTCAGCTGCCATAAACCAGATAACCAACACAGGGGAAAACCAAGTTCTGATGCAGAGGGTGAGTGCAGGGAAGGGCTGGAGTTAAGGTGAGGTGAAAGCAATGGAGAACAGCAGCTATAACCATGCAAGGCAGCCACTGGCAACTCTGAACCTTTGAGTCAGCTCTCACATTTCCATTTGTTGGTGGTTTTAGAATGGGAACTTAGGAATGAGTGCCCCTGGAGTTTCCTGGTCACAGAGCTGTGATTTCTACAGTCTCAGCCTATTGATGTGAGCTGGTGGGTGTCCATGTACAGAGATGAAGTATCAATATATGAAAAAAGACATGATTCTTCTTTTTTTTCCCTCCCTCTGTATGGGAAAGCATGCACAATGGCAATAGTTTGAAATACTATACTTGGATAAAACTATTTTTAAAAATGCTTCTTTGTTTATCAAAAAAATTAGAACAGTGGATTGTATTGCAGCACTTGGGAAAAGCAATGGCAGTTCAATTCCACGACTTTTACATCCGTCACCTTGTTATCTCCCCTTAGTTCCAAATTTCATTCTTTTCCCCATATTGTTTTCATGTGACTACAGCTTTCAGTTTGATGCACTATATTTTGACTTCTAAAGGACTGCAAGCTTTTCAGAGCAGGCATATTGCGTGCATAATGTATCCAGCTGACCAGTGCTCCAGCTTAAATTAGAAATGTGAACACAGTGTAAGAGGTAGAGCAGGTTGTGTATTTAAGAGGGGTACACACAGCAGACCTGTGCCCCTCTTCATTGTACCACATTACCTCAGCAATTTTAATTTACATTCACTATTACTACAGTGGCAGAAACAAACTTTGGTTACTGAAGATTCAGCTTTGAAGTCTCTCTTTTAATGACTTTATCTAACATTAGCACATTAGATATCAGCTTGTCTGTAGTAGAGAGGATCACAAGTATTTCAAAATGTTAATTGTCTTTGTCAACACACAGATTTAGAATTAGTATAACAGCACCAGGAAAGGGGTCTGAAATGACCTACTATAAGCTAGCCACAAAGAAGCTGAGTGTTAAAATTTCTTTTTTTTGGTAGGGATGCAAAGGCATGGCAATTCTGCAAATTTCTGAGATGCAAATTTTATGGGTAAAGCATTTATATCAGGAATATGAATAAAAGGGCAGATCTGAAAAGTCATGTAAAATCAAATTTTTATATGCAGCCACTGCCTAAATGAGTTTAGAGTCTGGCTGTCAAAGGCCATATAGACCTAAAGAGTTTGGAGGTACTCAGTGCTTTGGAAAAATAAGGACCTATGACTTTCAAGCCAGGAAAAAACACAAGAGAAAGGACAAACAAAAAATGATAGATCAAATATGTGGGCATACTACGTATTTCACAGTTTTAAAGTGAACAAAATACTAGGTCTCTCTGATACACTGCAATGCTTGATTTCTGAAAAAGGGCATCTTTATGACCCTCTGTGAAAGAAGGAGGATGAATAAATAATGTTGGAGAAGTTTCCATAAAATTAGATTTTGGTCTTTCATAATACAATGATAACTAGAGGATATTTCCTAAGTCAGCAAAGGTTTTTTGGCATCTATTCAGCTCTGTTAAGGCAAATTGTGGGTTTGTTTTATTATTCATACTTAGCTCGTTGAGCTCTTCTTCTAAGGTGTAATGTCTGCCTTGCTATATGAGTTTGAAACAAGTGTATATTACCAGAATTGTTTTATTAGCATAATATATGGTGAGGATAGGCTTTTAATTTTAATCCCTGTTTTCCCCCAGGCCAATGATTTTATGTTAAACATATTAAAACTGTATTTTTTCAAAACTATTTTCTGTTGGTATACTTAATGTTTTATGAAGCTGTAACTAAGACAAGAGTCACACAATCATATGTAGAAAATAGTATAAAAATTCTTCTGTCTTTAATGGGTACACTTCTAAAATATAAGCATGGAAATCTGAATTGACAGACAGGTTGCTTGTCAACTCTAAATATGGCACAATGTAAATTCAGACACACTTAAATAAATACGCTTTTTAGTATCTGTTTCAGTTACCACAACCAGTTTGGATGTCAGCAACAATGTATGAGCCAAAATAAAAACAGTGGGCAGAAGAAAATTGGTGCAAACAGATTGGCATCTACCAACTTGCAGATGCTGTGGTTTGCTAACTATCTCACTATTTTGGCAGAACATGGCATGTATCCAATGAAAACTTATTTTCTTAAAAAACAAACAAGCAAACAAAATGCAGAGCATAATGAGACCAAGAAATATAAGTCCATATCTCTGCTACTGTTCAGAACTCTGTTTCTTCTATAGAGACATCAAGACATTTACATTATAGAGATATTAAAAATTCTCCTTTTTATTTGCAGAAGACCAGTAGCTTTAAAGATGCTGATGCTTGGATCATTACAGTTAATATTGAAACAATATTAAGACTGGAGAAACAGGAATTTATGAAGGCAGGATGCCTTTTGATTATTTGTAAACATAACCATAGCCTTTAATTAATCCATTTTGAGTTGTTTAGCTCAGTCCATTACAGGAAGAGCTCTGAATGGCTTTGGTAGATTAAGCAACTTCATTTAAGAGCAGTCATAAATCTACTAAAGTACACAACCAACACAGTGAATAAAGAGGGTATCCACCCTGCTCTTTAGTCCTTCTGTCCTTAACCTCACAACCTCTGGTGAATTATGATCAAATGCTCACAGAAGAATTTTCCTAGGAATTACTATCCCCAAACAAGCCAGGAAAAGCAGCAGCTGATTCATTCCTATCATTGTGTGCACCACCCATTCTGGAGCATTGAATGACAGAAGATAAGTGAACCACAGAACTGAAATCGCATCTCCACATTCGCAAGGTTGGCACATTCACAGGGATAAATCTAAATTTACACTGGGCCCTATGAATAAGGCTGAGTTAAGTTTCATTGCCCCAGGGGGAAAAGTACTAATATGCAAATTGAAACACAACAGTCGCCCACAGTGTACTTGCTCAAATATCAAGAAAAATACTGTAATTTCTTCAACTGACTAATATTATTTCATCTTCAGAATACGTAAGTGACATAAGTGATTTAAATGGGATTAATTCAAGCCAGCACAACTTTATTGGAAAGTAGATGGACTAGGATTATTGTGCTGCTTCAACCTCTATTTCAATGAAGGAAAAAGCATAAAACACATCAGATGGAACAACGGAGTGCTAAAGACAACAGAAGACAAATATTTCATGCTGTATCAATAAACAAACAAGCAAACAAAATGTTTGCTTCTTTCTCTTGATCAGCATGCTCTGACATTTCATCATCATTCTTAAAACACATGCACGTATTCCAAAGAAATAGTAAATTGGAAGGAAACTGAGTAGAATGCTGGAAGCCATCTTAAGTGTAATTATCAAGAAACCCTTCATAGTAACAAAGATCAGTCTTGAACAATGCACTCAAAACCATCACCTCAAACTCTGTGAGGATAGGTGTTCTCTTTAAATGTGTATCCTTTAAACATGAGCATGAACGGGGGCTCTGCTGAGGAACAGAGAAGGAAACTCTAAGGAAGTGACCCATTGCACAATTTGTCCTATGCCTGAGTATTCCACACTGAACAGAAACAGCAATTCTGCAATGTGCTCCTTACTCATACAGAACTCATGCATTTGGTCCTCTTCTGTTTCATAAAACTTCTAAAAGATGTGTAAATAGTGAAAAGTTTTGAATGACCTGGGGCCCCCACCACAGAGAAGCCAAGGGTGAATGACCATTGGGACATCACAGAATCCACAGGTGGGGAGTATCTTCTGCTTGATCTCTCCCTCCCTCTCTCTCCTCTGTCAATCTCCCACTCTCTCCCTCCCTCTCTCTCTCCTGTCCCCATCTCCCCCCACCCCCCCATTTCTTTCTGCCTCTATCTTACATTCCTAATTAAATAAAATCTGTATTATTGACTTTGCCATATGGTTTCAGTCATGCCTTGCTTTGGGCAGAGGCCTCTCTCACTAGTCAGATCTTATCAAGGGGGACAGCCAGCTTCACCCTGGCCTTCACCACGGGCTGCAGGGGAATCCCTGCCCCAGTGCCTGGAGCACCTCCTACCCCTCCTTCTTCACTTGTCCTTAGTGTCTGCACTCCTCCAGCTGCAATATTTTTCTGCTTCGTAAAATTATTTCTTTCTTCTCCCTACCAAAACATTGCCACACAAACCCAATGCAGGATTTTCCATACTGAAAAAGTGAAGAATGTATCATTTTCCTGTAAAAAATATATACCTTGCAGTAGTGAAATTAACTATTGTTTGATAGCTCCTGTTTTTACTTTTTTGCCTCTTCTTTCGTTTTACTTATCATTATTCCTGGAACAATATTAAAATCCTCGTATAAGGATCAATTTTTTTTCTATTTCAGCATTAGTTCTCTATTAGCTTCTTATTCAGCATTAGTTATAATTAGTCCAATTAGCATTGTCACTGCCCTGTTTGGTGTGGCATTTTGAGTAACCAGAACGTTCTAAACACACCACTCATCCTACACATTTGTATAGATGATGATATAGCAAGCACAAGGCAAACTTATTGGATACTACTATTGTAATAACTACTGTAACTGTACTACTACTTCCAGTAATAATAATTGTAATGACTGGAGAGAGAGAGGAATAAAAGCCAGGAAAGGCAACTGGTGAATACAATTGCTGATGACCAATGCCCAGCTCACTCCTGAGTAGTGAACAGCTGGTCCTAGTCAACTCCCCCATTTATATAGGTGACATGACCTTCTGGTGAGGAGCATCCCTTTGGCCAGGTCAGGTCTTTTCTCCCAGCCATGCTGCCACACAGATTCTTGTGCAGCTCCCCACTGGCAAAGCACGAGTCACTGAAGAGTTCTTGACTCAGGATAAGCAGAGCTCAGCAGCAGCCAAACCAGCAGTGTGCTGTCAACATCACTTTCACACTGAATCCAAACCACAGCACTGTCCCTGCTACTAAGTGGAAAACTTTATCAGCTGAAACCAGGACAGTGGACATACATTGGACACCTCTGAGGAAATGCTGTTTTCACTGAGACACCTGTGGACTTTACATGGACAAGGGCAGTTTGGGGAATGTGGTTATAAGAAACCTGTAGTAGCCTAAAAATCTAAATTAATTCAAATCTAAGGAGGATAGTAATGAAAACTACATTTTAATGCCTATTACAAAGCTTGGGGCTCATACTAAAATCTCACTAAAGGCCTGTGGCTTTTTAGTGAAAATCTTATTGTGCTTTGAATTCTGCAACCTTACTTATTCAGAGTGTTCATTAATTATTAAGAAACACCTGTTAGAAAAAAGAGAATTCTGGATAGAGAGAATGTCCTTATTTTAGGAATTCAAAACTATGTAGCTAGAGTGCTGAAGTATCTTTAGGTTGTTGATCTGAGGTGAAAAAAAAAAAAATTGGTCTGAAGGGAACACTTGAGTGTTTATATTAACACAAAACCACAAGTCAGAGAACGGGACTTTCCACGTGTGGCAAGCTCATTGTCCTCCAAACTAAGCCACTTTTCCAACATACTGTGAAGAGTGCTTTGTGAGTTTTGTTAAGCTTAGGAATTACATCTTAGGAAACAAATCTTGTAGTATGCAGAGAAAAAAAATTGATTTTCCCTCCTTTCTGCTTTACCTCTGAATATGATTTCTGAATTAAATATAATCACAGACTTTGGGTCTGAGGTGAGGATGGAAATGAATAGCTCCTCTTATTGATCTTTCACACTTTGTAACCACTTACTAGATGACATCGTCACTTGGCTATGAAGTCCTGTTGCATTCAGAATCTCACATTAAACCCAGCACCACCTGCAGCGTGCTGCCTTTCAGCAGCAACTCACTTTCACTCACAAACCAATCTTCTTGTGGCCTGAAATGCAAAGGGAAATCTTCGCCTTGTGACAGTCAGCCAGGATTTTGCCAACAGATTGTTAGGCTATGGGTTCATTGGCTCTTCCTGCCATCAACGCTCTTATATCAAGATGCAGTGAAACTAAAGCTGAAGGCATATTGAGCCAGATTTTCATGTGGCATATGACCAGATGCATATTTCATGCACTCTTTCTGACTACTCTAACTCCAAAACATCCTGCAAGGAAATTAACTGTGTGTGCTCATACAATCTGTTTATACACTTCACAGTTCCCTCCTCCTCAATAGCCTTGTCAATCAGTATAGAGTATGGTCAAAAGCCTGACTTCAGTGCCTTCAAAGTGCTTCTGTCAGAACAAATCACCAAATTAAGTTGCATCACTAATAAGTCATAGGACTTTTAAAATGTAATTTAAAAGTAGAGGGGTTTTTTCTGAAGAACATCAGGTGATTTTAATCCTAGTGGTAATCTTTTGTGATGCTATATCAAAGACTTCTACACAGAGCAGAACTTTATTACTAATACACATAGAAAACAAACACGTGAGATAGAAAGGTGTGCATGCATACACTTTTGCAGATATGGCCTGGCACTCACCTTTGGTAGTAACTTCTGTAACTCATTAATTAGATAAATTAACAAATGCATCAATAGTAGGCTTTGTGTATTATGTGGGGTTTTAAAAAAAATTTCCTTATTTTCTGTGCCTCTTCCTTAAACTTCTAAGTATGTCCAGCACCTATTTAAATTAGTGATGGGAGCTGGTATGGAGGCAAGAAAGAATTTATTTTTAAAATTAAGAAGATCTTCAAAGACCTGTGATTTTTTTTCCACATATTTCAAACACATATAAAATCACCAGGAGCTCTTTTTCAGATTTTCATGTTTCAATAGGAATTCTAATGATGATGGAAATAGATTTTCTTATTGATTTTTTCTTGGCTTACCCATTTACAAAATGCACGAAAAAAATGCCCTTATCTCACAAGACCAAGACAACATCAACGAAAATTAATTCTAAGATGTTTGAGTGAAAGGCACTTTGAAACTAAAAGATAGTTTTACATTAGAAACTAATTACTTGAACTGTGTAACCAAAATGAAACAAATATGCCAGTCTATTTACTTGTCTTTAAATCTTGCCTTGTCTAAAGGCAAGGTCTTGTCTTCCAAAAAGTTATCTTTCATCAAAATGCTTGTAAGTTTATCTTCTAAACGAAATAATGGAAGTCCACATTGCCCCTAAGTTTACAGGTTAATGTGAAAAATTCCTCCAGCACCAGAGTCTCATGTTGATGAGTGTACATGTAGTAATGCACATTTCTAACTGCAGTCCTCCTAATGAGCCTGCTTCCTCTCCTCTTCAGCAAACAGCCTCCAAAGTGGCTTAAGCAATTCCTGAAAGAGAAAAAGCTCTTTGCCATGCAAACAGATAGAAAGGAGTGAACCACATACAGGTATTTCTCATTATGATGAAAAGCATTCCCATAAGGTCTTTTCCTATCTAATGGATGCGGAATGGAAGGAGAGGAAAAATAAAGGCAAAGTTATTTCTCAAATACAGTAGTATTATTCATATGCTCCTTGGTAATCGTTACAGCAGATAAATAATGCAATCCTTCAAATTCATGGCAATTTGGATCAGCCACCAGCTACATGTTCTCTCATCTGTTTATTTATTTTCTGAGCGAAAATTTCTTTTGGATTTTATAGTCTTCTGACTTTTAAATTACATTTTGTGTTTTCACAATTAGTGAGGTTGTTTCCTTAATTCAAGGTGGATGGCCCTGGAGGACTGACATGGAACAGCAGCTGGAAGGACCAAACTGAAAGTTAGCACACTTCCTACTCAGGTGCTCCCAAGTTAACACAGGTACAACCTGCTGCAACAGAGTCACTGGCATTTCTTTCCCCCCTACATTTCCTTGAATGCGGACTTTGCAGGAGTGGACATTCACAACAGTAGCAGTTGCAACATCACAAAACACAGAGAAATCAAATACATCTGCTAGGAGGAGTGAGGGGAAAGATGGCTCCCCCTGACCCCCATAAGGACACGAAGCAGAGTGAATCTCACTGCATTTTAACAACTGCACTTGGTGCAAAAGGAGTGGAAACTACACATGTGGCATGTGTATCATTAGGCTGAGTAAGCATATCACAGATTCATCAGGTCATGCTGTTGCACCATCAGCTATTGTCACAAAGATACCACAATGCAATGGTTTTTTAGCTCTCTGGAGTACTGTTTGATGACACAATGTATTTTCTACTGCTAAAGGGTGAGTATCTCTGTGTTTAGAATAGGAATTTACTAATTTAAAAAAAAAATGACATCTTTTATTCTGACTCTGTTTTCCAGATGGTACCTAAGGATATCCAGGTGCCAAGGCAGAAGAGGAAATTTGAAACTGCTTACATAGGACCCCAAAATGAAAGACAGAAAGAAACCCCACAAACCCTAAAATTTAAATTAGGAAACACATATCCTTTTCTGCCACAGGTGTGCCTATAACTCAAGCAAGCAGTTCAACTGCACTGGGGATGGTAAATCAGCATCACAAATTACAAAGAGATATATAAAGCAAAAAACCTAAGTCATCTCATCCTGGCAGAAAGCCAAGACCAATTATTTATAATTTACTAATATTCACTTTCCAAACTTCAGAATGAAGACATATTTCTATCCAAATCCAGACTGAAAAATAATGCTCATCTTGATATTTATTTATTATAATTGTATTAATAAAATAAAGCACTTTATCTACGGACACAATAGATTCTTGGCAAGTTATATACATATGTAAGTTCATATAACAGTTCATATACATGAACTGATATTAAAATGTTGCCCATTTTCTTATAGAATATAATAAGAAAAACATAGCAAATGGCTTATATTCTGATGATATTTGCAGTGGCTGATTAAAATCTGAAGGCATGACATTTGCCTAGCAGCTAATGAGAAACTAATTTTTCTTTGTTTGTCATATGTTACATAAATAACATCGACCCAAAAACACAGATTGTGAGAGCACAAAATCTGTTGAAACAATGAAGACAGATATGCAAATGGGAGATGTATTTTTTTAGAAGAATTTTCACTTTGAAATATCTCATAACCAGACATTGTAATGACTCAAGCGATGAAACCTTATATCCATAGTTCTCTCAGGTTCAGCTACATGTAAACTGGTATAAAACCCAGAAAAGGAGGTGAATAAGAACAACCTCCAATAAGAAGAAAAAAAATCTCAGAAATTTAGGTAACCCATGGTAGCAAACAAGCTGCTATATTATTATTATTAATATTCTGAAAATAATTTATCCATACAACAGTAAGATAATTAAAGAGAAATCCTTACTATCTACTATACTGTTCTACATCAATTATATTTTTTTTCATTCTCCACATTTTTCAGGGATAGAAATCTTGTCAGTTTAAAGGTTTCTGTTTTTTAAAAGATGCAAACATCCTGATCTCCTCAAATTCCAGACAATATTGAGGAAATTCACTAGTTTTCCAACTGTGTTCAGTAACTTAAAAGTGGTCAAACATAGAAGCAGGACAGAAAGACACATAGGAATCTAAGAACAAACTAATGAAAACTGACTTTCAATTCAAACCCACCACAGGGTACAGTGAACTCTCCCTGGACTTCACTACCTAACAGGACATAGGAATAATGAAGTACAGTTCTTGTAAAAGCTGCAGAGAGATTTGGGATATTATGAAATACACAGAGAAGAACATGGCTTTCAAAAATTCTTGAAAAGTACTTGCTCTTGCTAGTACTGCAGGACTTTCAGATGGTCTTTTGGAGCAAACATGCCCACTATACACTTTCTAAGAAAAAAAATAAGAAGGATAGTATTGCTCAAAATAACTTTTTTTTTTATTATTTTTTTTAAACCACTTTAATAATTTCTTCCATTATGAACTGTTCTCTTCTTTACCACATTCCTGTACAAACACATAATGCTGAACACAGCTTTATGACCACCAAATGCTTAGGGACTTTGTTGAGGCCCTTGTTCCATCTAATATTTAATGGCAAGCTGACATCCCCTGTCATTTTGCCTCAAAAATGAGCCTTTGTGGAAGAACAGACCATCATTTCCACGTGCTATGGGTGGAATGAGCCTTCCTCCAAACAAACATTGACCACTCTGTCCATAGATATGGACTGCTGTAGGGACCAGCACAATGACTTACTTAGAAAACATTAGACTTGATTCTCACCTTTAAGGTTCTCTGGAAAAACTGGGGTCCAAAACCAGGAGTTCTCCACCATGGTTGCCATACAGCTTGTGCATTGGATATACCTTTATGCATGAGAATAATTATATTTTTAAAGTTTTCATTGTGTGTAAATAATTTTTAGAAAAAAGCTCTTTGGGGTTTTTTGGTATGCTGCTCTCCAGCTCAGACACAGAGAAATGCAAATAATAAAAGCAAACTGTAATTTCTTACTTTTTCATAGATTCCAGGATCTCAGCAAGGTCAATAATAGTGTACTTGTGTGCCTATCAGAGAGGGGAAAACAACAGATAGAAGACAAGCTAGTGTAAACAAAGAACTTTCAAGAATTTCAAGTCCATTTGATTTGATTTATCTAAACTCACACCATAAAGCAAAGGAGTGAAATGTGCCCTTGTGCTAGGACAGGGATTTATGACTACAGAGAAGCTCAGGTCTTCAGCTGGACAGCCCAGGAGCCTGAGGGGAAGCAGTTGACCAAAGGAGGAGGAGGAGGCAGCAGCATGAGTTCTTGATGTGATGAAGACAGAAGAGGAGACAGTATTTTCCAGCCAAAGGCCCCTACAGCCATGGGCTCCAGGGCCCCATGTAATCTGAGCTAACAGGCTGTACCAGAGGAGCTGTCAGTCTCTGGGAAGAAAAGAACAGCGTGTGGGAGTGGGGGAGTCAGAGAAGGGTGTTTTGCAGATATGGGAGTTTGTGTGCCGAGGTGCACGTTGACTCTTAATACTCCACAGCAGTGTTTGACAGTGAGAAACCTCTCTTGCCAAACGTGCACAAACAGCATCTTCCGGGAGAGATATCTTGGACCCCTCTCACAGAGCTGTTGCTGCTACACCTTCCCACCTCCAGCCACAGGAACTGGCGCGGGGGAGCAGGAGGGTGGCACAGGTTGCAGGGGCAGGGAATGCGATGCAGGAGGGTGGCACAGGTTCCAGGGGCAGGGGACGCGGTGCAGGAGGGTGGCACAGGTTCCAGGGGCAGGGGACGCGGTGCAGGACAAGGCACGTGTAGCGGTGGGACTCTGCGTGCGGGAATGAGCGTGTGCTAGGTGCGAGCTCCGGCAGCATCATCTGCGGGGCTGGCCCGCCGCCCCCACATCCCCTCCCCGCCCCTTACTCTGCATGCCAGCCGTCCTTTTCTTCCTTTTTTTTTTTTTTTTTTTTTTTTTTTGAGGCGGTTTTCCACAGCCCGATGGCAGCGCGGGTCCCTCCCCTCTCCACCCACCTCTCCCGCTGGCCCTGCGGGTCCGGAGGGGCGGCGGGGGCAGCGCTTGGTGCGGGCTGTGCTCGCCATCCTTCCGTGCGCTGATTTCCTGGTGAACTCCGCAGCGCAGGCAGCTCCCCCCATCCCCTTCCTGACCCTGGCACAAATGTTCTGAAAACGCAAAAAATACGAGCGCGCGTGTGTGTGTATCTGACTGTGGGGTTTATCTTAAGCCCGTGACAAAGCGCTGTGAGGTGAGAATGGTAAGTGTTTTGGTTCTCTGGTTTGTTTTTTGGTTTGTTTTTTTTTTTTTTTCTTGGTGCAATTTCTTCTGGAATCAGGGGTTATTTTTAAAAAATAATCCCTCCCCCAAACAAAACACCCCCCAAAAGAAAAACATTTAAAAAAAAACCAAAGCCAAGCGAGCGAGCGGTGTCCCCCCGCGGCTGGCCCGGCCCGGCCCGGCCCGGCCCGGTCCCGCCCGGCCGGAGCCGCCTGCCGCCGGCCTTGTGTGGGCGCTGCCCTTGGCGAGCGCTGCGGCGGGACGGGCGCGGCACAGAGCCCAGAGCCCCGCGCCCTGCCCCGCCAGGCGTCATTCTTACTCATTCATTCAATTATTTGATCTGCCAGATCGAGCTGGTTTTCTTAAGGGATGGATGCTTAGAGCTGCCTGAGCCATCTAAAGAAATAGCAAGTTTCCTCGCTTCATGATTGCCGTAGGTAACTTCGCTCACTGCAACATTAGCAGGGGGTGAGAATTGATGTCGCCTGGTAGGCAGTAATAGTTAACTTGTGCCGACCTCATTCTGTGGATATCAGAATAATAGAATATGGGAAGTAGCAGTAAGTATTACTTAACTTCACCATTACTTAAAGCAATACAGGTAATTTTCTGCAGTTTTAAATCTAGTCAGTATTCTGATGACACTTTTAGGCTATTGGCTGTTGTTGAACGGACCAGAATTTACATGTATCCTAAAGTGAAGAGCTCTAAAATTAGTCTAATAGAGCAGAAGAAAGGGAGAAAAAATGAAGTCTGCTCTGGCTGAGAAGACTTCAAACTATAAGCTTCCTAGCTGGAGCTATAGTTAGGGTTGATTTTTTCCTGTGATCATTTATATTTATAAACAAGGTTTGGTTTATTTTATTTTATAGTGTTGTCTATCCAAAGGCAACATTATGTTTGTATGTTTAGGTTGATATTTTCCACAAATACAGTTAGGCGAATGATGTATTGCAGAATTAGTTTGCAGTGTCTTCTGTTCAAAAATATTTTTCTTCCTCTGAAAAAGTCAATAATCTGTAAAATATATGAGTATATTCAGCTAATATTCATTAGAATTAGTAACTTCTGCACAGTTTTATCCTGCACAGGCTGCAGTTAGCTGAACCCTTCTGTGGTGATAAACCATAGCCAGAAATTTGTGTTTCTTTTCTTCCTGTCATAAAGGCTGTTTCTACTCCCACATGTATTAATATTTTCCTTTTATAGCAATGACACAGAATTTAAGTGCTGTAAGTATTTATAATTTTTATGCCTTCACTAATGCCTCACCTTTTATTTTTGTAATTTTAAGCACTAAGCAGGAGAAGAGTGGTGAGCATGGGCAGGAAAGGATGTCAAATTTGTCAGGAAACTCACCTAACTAGAAGGGAACTCACTTTTGTTGCATATATTCTCCACAAATTCCATTAAGTTCATGGGCAGGGAGTAGATAGGTTTAGGGGTGCCCTGGTTACTGTGTTTTTGTATCACATCTCACATAGATGCTCAGTGGCAGCAGCCACTGAAAATCAGAGCAGTGACTCTGAGCAAAATGTACATAGAGACTTCCTGTGTGAAATTACTAGGGGCGGGGTGGGAAGCCCATGTACACACCTTAGAGCAGACAAGTAGGAAATGAGTTTAAATTTTTCTGATATCACACTTCCTAACTTCAAAGTCCAGCCTTGGTGTGAAAAATGAGAGTTAAAATTGAAGGGCAAGAGCAAAAGTACCAGAACTACATCAAATAGGAAAGATTTTCTTGAAAATTTGTGGTAAAGGTGATTTTCTGGAGCTGCCTGGTCACCCTCTTTTCCTTCCTCAGGACTTTCAAAATAATTCTTTGGGATTATTTTCTTCCCAAACCACCTAAAATCTTTGAAAGCCCCTGTTGGTTACTAGATGCCAAGTACCAAAAATGCACAGAAGAAATTGGTATTTATTCTCTTAGGAAAATTATTCTCTTAGGATATTTATTCTCTTAGGATAATTAATCACAGCAATGGTTTCATATTTGAAACACTTAAAAAGGTAGCAAGAACCTCTTCTTTTAGTGTCTTAATATAATCAAAAAAGTAAAAGTAAGATTGGTTCTTTCTGTCAAAATATTTGTATAACTTCATGAAGTCTTGATCTGTAATATTTTGAATGTTTTTTATATAATATATATAATTTATATAATCAAAGCATGAGTTCATATTGAACTACTTGCTAGTTCAGTCACTAAATTTCACTAAGGAGTCTCCTCAGAAGAGGGTTTGAAATTTTGGGAGTCAAAGTTCTAAATGGCACTGCTTTGTCTATTTTTACAGAAGAGATAGAAAGTAATGGAAAAATAAGATTGCAGTTGTTGTGAGGTTGCACTTCAAACAGTGCGGATGTCTATTAGTCAGAGATATCAGAATAATTTAAAATTCATCTTGGCTTCAGTTGTGAAGGTACTGCAACTCCTTACATATTTTAAGCTTAGTGATTTGCGTGCTTAAGTCTACCACATTCTAAGATTTCACATACAGGAAAATAAAAAGTTAAAAAAACAAAACCAAATCACATTGCTTTGTTTAGGAAATATCTGGATCTTTTTAGACAAATATTATTAATTTTCCTTACCTAAATGTTTGGTGACTCATATAAGGAAAACTATTGACCCAAATCCTGAAAATAATTCTATATGCCTGTAAAGTAGAAAAAAAACCCAAAACAAACAAAAAAATCCAAACAACAACAACAACAACCAAACAAACAAAAAAAAAAAAAAACCCAAAAAAAAAAACAAAAAAAAAAAACAACAAAAAAAAAAAGCCCAACAAAACAAAAAACCCAACTTTAGACATGCTCTTAGAGAAATGCATATGTCTTTGATTTTCTTTAAAAGTACTGGAGGTATCACGAATATACTTCCTTCTCTATTTATAACAGGGTATTGGTGGATGCACTTGCACAGATACATGCCTCATACTTAATACAGAGAACTAAACATTTTTAATTTTGCCTAGTCCTTGAAATTAAAGCCTTTATCATCATGGAAGTGCAAAACACATTATAATATATACTTAAGAGCTTTAAGTCACCAAGTCTTTTAAAACTTCAGTGCTTGAAACTTTTGGTTTTCATCTATGAGTGGCAGGAGTGGGCATTGAGACCTGGGGAGTACAGGGTGTTATTTTTACCCAGTATTTACCAGTGAATCAAGGTTTTGGTTCTGAGCTGTATGAAGATTTTAATGCTTGTTAAGTTCACTTCATCTTTCTAGTTATGAAGTGTTCATTAAAGCTGGTTGGGATATTTAATCCAGATGATGTAATTTTTTAAAATATAACTGTCGAAATATAATATTAAAATATTTTAATATCTGAATAAATATATTAAAAAATTAAATGAAAAAAATTACAAGGCGAATATGGGAGGGGAGAGGGGGAGACAAACAAAATAAGTTCTCTGGCTAGTGTCCCACCATCAGTTATGATTTCTTTAAAAGTGAGTGACCACTGGATTTCACGTTTAACTGAATATGCTGTGATGGGATTTTACATCCCATGGCACACTATGTTGTTCAAAACATGCAGCATATGAAACAGATGGCTTGGGAAGACTGTCAAAAAAAAAACCTGCTGGGCCATCTTTGTTATTACGTTAAAGCAAAAGAGAGGATGAGTAAATGTGCTGTGATTTTTGGCTTTAACACAGCGTTCAGGAAGCTCACTTTGTGAAGGCATGGTTCCTCAATCACAGTAACACATAAACAAACAGATACCTATTTGAGGTTAATGGAACAATAAATTTTTTTGAAATTGTGGGGATGAAAGGAAGAATGGAAAATTTCAGTGGGAAAGTGGGCAGGCATTTTTTTTCAAGATGCTTATCACAGGACAGAGCAACATAGAAAAATTAATTTAATCAGGACTTTCACGTGACATTTTAAAATATGTTTGTGTACAATCTAGTCCTGCAGCCTCTAATTTAATTTTTTAAAATAATGATTTCAGAGGTCTCCTTGTGAAAGTAAGTTGTGCCTCCAAGACCTTCTTGGTTATGGTTTCAAAATCTCTAAGCATGTAGAATCTTCTAACCAAGGGTAAGCAATGTATTTTGTACTAGAGGCATGAAAATCACACCCTACTGTGTAAATCTGAGTCTGCAAGACAGTATCTTTTTAGGAGATAGTTAATGTACTGGTAGTATTATAAATAGTAAGTAATCCAAATTCCTCATATTTTTGTCCACAACAAATTTTTATAAGTAGCTGTTTTGTTTCCTTTTTTTTTTTTTAATCCCATTCCTGCAGCTGCATACTGTCTTATTTAACCTTGACTGAGAACAACTAGATCTAGTATTTCAAGTCAAAATTATTAAAGGTAATAAATATTCAGTAGTATTAAAAAAGCAATTCCATCTTGGAGTTCACAGTTTACTGAAATGAAGATTTATTTCCAGAAGCTAATTTTACTAGGTAACTGTTCAAAATGTGGACATTGCTGCAAAAGGAAAATAATTTTCTTACTCATTGCTGAATTACTGTTAACTATAAAAATGACTATCTGAAATGATCACTGAAAGCTTCACACTTAGTGTAATGTTTTGCAATGTATTTTCCTCATTTGTTGTTAGTTTCTTTTAAATATTATCACTGCTCAGTTGTCTGTAAAAGCTGAAATGTTTCACTGTCTGTCTCAGCTATATTTTTATTTCTCAGCTCTGGAAAATCATTACACATGACTTTGCAATACAGTTATATCAGAACTTTGGGAGATAAATACTGCTAAAATGGTGTTACAATGTTTAAGCTTATCTGTTGTTTTGAAAAGGCACCTTTAGCCTGTTTTTACTTACTCTCTTTCTTGGCAATGGGTTTTCATTTCCATGTTTTAGGAAAATCCTATAAATGTTTTTATGTTACTACTTCAAGAAGGGAAAGAAAGGAAAAAACATGTGAAATACTCTTGTACTCATTTTGTTTGTGATTTTGAATAGCTTTCAAATTAGAATGATTTTTCCAGATTTTTATAGGCTTGCCCAATCCAGCTGTATATTTTATATGCTAATTTAAGTTCTATTTTTGTTCCCCTTGGGATTTTGAGTGATTATAATTGTTGCTCTTCAAAAGCCAAACAGATGATGATTGCCGCTTCAGGAATATACCAAAAGAAACCAGCTTTCATTAAACCTGCTCATCCACTTCATAATTATCTCAATTTTTTTCTCACTAAGAAGCAGGAAAATGGCAACGGCAGTTCATTGAAACCAGTTCAGTTATTTAAACATCACTTTACTGAGATAACAGGTGTTAAAGCAGAAGGCTTTTCAAACACTAAGATGTAGCCAGCACTATTACAGGGCTGCCCAATGGGAAGACCAGACCCTTCATGTCAGCTTGAAATACAATGCTAGAGGCCAGAGACAGCAGAAGTTGCTGTGATCTCTGCTATGCCCGGGACAATTTCTGGAGGACAAAACAAAAGATTGACAGCAATTTTGTAAGGTATTTTCTGGTCTGTCTGCTCTGCAAGAAATGAGGAGTAAGCAGAAACATGGAAAAAGGAGGTTGGAGCAGGCACTGACACAGACAGTAAAGATAATAAAGCTTTGGTCCTAGGTTCACTCTTTGTACTGTCACCCCTAGTGACGTTTGGAACAAGCTGGGCTAGACCAGAAGGTTTCTCTAGAATTTGTTTCAGCACTAAAATTTAGTTTAATTCCTGTTTAAGAACATTCATGGAGAAGTTTTGCAATGAAGATCAATGCTGCAGAGAAATTATTCCCCATGAGCTGCAACAAGATGTATCTGTCTGTTCATGAGCACTGGCATAAATAGAGATGAAAAGATTCAGAGGTTTCTCAAGAAAAACGTAGATAGTTCTTTAGTTCACATAATTGGTTAGGAACCACACACATTTGTATTTTTGCAGGTATCTTCTGAGGTTTTCCTTCTCTTACAAATGCAGGTGGAGTTGCTGGCTTTTTTCCTACCCGGCCTCTGAAGTTTGATTCCTGCAGTTAACAGGAAGAAATCTGACCATATGTGTTGCCATTTGTCCTCTGCTGTTTTCTTTATGCAGGCAATCAGTGACAATGTCTCTGTATAAATCACAGTTTACCACTCAAGGGGGCTGATACAGGAACAGTTCCATCATCAGCTTCTTCTTCAAAGACAGACTGCAGCAGCTGTGTTAAAACAGGAGTCTTTCATCAAAGAAAGCAAGAATCTTTCACTGTTCTGGTCTCCCACAGGTCACATTTATGTAAAGGACACAACCAGAGAAAAAAGTAGAAATTCACAAAGGGATTAATTTGAATTTTTATTTCTTAAATTTAAAAACCTCTATCAGAGTGGAGGTTAAACCCAGCCAACTATCATAAAGTCGTTTTTATTGATTGTGGAAGAAAAACTTATGTCAACCCATGCCTTTCTAGTTTATGCAGAATGTTACTGAGTTTTGGCTAAAGCAGTGTAAGCTGAGAGGAAAATTGCATAGTCTACAGACTGGAAGGGGGAAAAAAAAAAAGCCTTTCAAATAGAACAGAGCTGAAACATCCACTGATTGCAGTTTTGTTGGTACAGCATGGGGAGGAGTCATGAAGCCTTGTAAACTCACAATGCTTTGTCAGCATCAGCAGCATAATCCACCTCTCCTTAGGACCAGAAGACAGAGCGTGTACTCCCGGAGCCCAGGCAGCAGGCTGCCATGAACATGGCTTTCCCTTTCAATCCCAACTTGTATTCAGTTCTGGAAGAATCATCCTGGCCCTGTTGCATGCAGACCTGGTCTGGGTTTTATAAACCTGCATATTCAAACACTGGCTGAGCAATAGCAGAGCTGTATTTCCTTTTGAAAAATGCTTTCAAATGAAAACATTATTTAGTGATCTTAAAAGCAGCTAATGTATGAGTTTATCAGAGCTATCACCTACTTCTTATTCATTATCAAGAAAGGATTCATCATGTCACCACTGCCTAAAAATCAGAGCTCAGTCCAGAACAACACACATCAGGAAATCCTGAGCTGTGAATCCTGTCTCCATGTGTTAACTTTTTTGCTTTTCTCTTTATCCTGTCTTGCTTGATATGCATTTATATTAAATCGAACTAGAAGTGTATTTAGGACTTAATCTTCTCATTGCTAGTAATTCAAATTTATATTTGCAAAATGTCTTGTACTTAATGAGGAAAGGAGCAGGAGGTTGCAGACTGTAGATTGTAGAGAATGTAGATTGTTTTTATAAAAGGTTTATTAAATAAAGCACTACATCTAGGTTCTAAATTTATTACCTTTCCTAAGGTAGCTTAATTGCATATCTACTTGCTAAACTGTTCAAGATGTGTGAGTTTGCAGTGTAACAATGTGCATTCTGCCATGTCACTCTTGGATCAAACACCAAATTCTTTGCAGACTGCATTTTCACAGTGGCAAATGGTGCTTTAGAGTCCTCTTTGCAAGCTGGCCACACTAAATACTTCTAGTAACAAAGTTCTCTTTGACTCTGCAGCTGAAGAAGTATTTAGACATCTCCTTTTAATACTTGCTTATGTTTCCTTCTTGTTACATTATCATTCAGAGAAAGGATCTTGAGCCAAATTAATGTGGAAGGTATTGAAAGTTTATGTAAAGTAAGCATTGAAAGAAAACTGTTCAAAAGCAGAATATTTAATAATTAATTGAAAACTACAATTTTGCATGTTTGGATTACCTCAATAGGATGGAAGAAACCACAATTTGTATTTGCTTTTTTTTTAAATTAGTTTTCAGGTTTTTGTTTTGTCAGTGGCAGATATTTGATCTCACCTTTACATTGTCTGCTTTTAGTGTGATTTCCTTGTTTAATTTAGAACCAAAATTTGCAGAACTACAAAACATTCTTACAGAAGCACTAAATACTAATAAATTAGCAGTGATGTTATAAAAAATTGTGAACATAATGCCTCAGTACTTAATGGCTATGAATATAAATTGACTGGGAGTGTTGAGAAGTAAGCTTTATTTTTAAAATATGGTATCTTTATTCTCAGGTCCTTTTAGCAGTGTTCTGTGGATTGAAAACAGAAAATGAAAGTCTACTCTAAATTATAACAATGAAACCGAAGAAAGAAATGAAGATGAAAAGGCAAAAGGCTTAACTAAAATATCTTGGCATAATAGGAATTAAACAATGTAAGACTAGAAGGAATTCTTTCCTGTGTAACCTAAAGGCTGCATAGTAAGAATAAGAGAGATGTTCCATGGAATATAATGTCAGAATAGTGAATGAAAACAACTGTTGCTACTTGAACAATTTTTAAACATCTCTATTACATTTTTCATTAGTGCAATTCACTTATGATTACAAAAGCACTTCCTAAAGCAACAATAATATTTTTTCTCTTATGAAACCGCAGAATTAAGAAGGTGGTACATTTGATGTACACTGCCAGTCCATTTGAGAACATCTCAAAAATTAACTCAGGCAAAATGATATTATGTATAAGATACATGTGTTAAGCAACAGAAGTTCTTTACAGTTAAATAGATGAGAATTGTTCTACATGTTTGACTTCACCTGGAATAAATATTTCCATTTATCTCAGTAAGATTACTGTAACAAGGAGAGCAAACTAAGCGTTGAAGATTCACAGTGTTACAGCTCTACGTCACTACTCCTAAGTCTTGTCCTAATGGAAATTAAAAAAGCCATTTTCCACAACAGTAGCAACACTTAAAGGCAAGGAAGAACACATTCTGTCCACTCATTTGTTGATACAAACATGTTCTGTAACTGTTTTTATGTTTTTAAAGACAAAAAAAAAAAAAATCTGTAATTAACTTTTCTTTCTGTCCAAAAGTGTTTTGACTAATCAAGACAATACTGGGTTATGGCTGAATCAGCACTTTACAATCAGAGGTGGAAGAAGCAACAATTACATAAAGACTAAGCCCAGTATTTTTTAATCTGTAATTTTTAATAACCTTGTTTCTCCTTATGTAAATCTTACCAAGAATGAGGAAAGACACAGAATTATGGAGTGAAGAGAGATGCTAGAGGTGATGTCTCCAAACAGCAGATCCTGTTCTATTATTCTTAATGTGCTGTGGAGATGCAAGAAGAGCATCCCTGTGAAAGCATTAAGTTCCCTGTGGAGTGAAAAGGATCTGTTCTGAATTAATTTGGTGTTTTTCCACCTTCTCTCCCAAGCTTAACTAGGGTTATGGTTCTTTTCTTTCAATTTGCTATGTGTCTCCTTACATGTCCAGAGTCTCTTTCTTCCTTTCTTGTGTATTAAAAAGGCAGTCTTTCCCAAGTCAAATAACTATACCCTAAAATACTTTCTTAACTAATTTTCCTAATTTTAATACCTCAGTAGAGATGAAATCGTGTGACCTCACTCTACTGTCACTTGTTTTCTGCTGACACCTTCCAGGTAGAATGCAGTGCTGCTACAACTTAGCACTCATTTATGGCAAACTAATGGTGTTGTAGAAAGGGCTCTAATGAGGAACTTTTTTATGTAGTGGAAATGGACTGTACTTTAGTAAACCATCTTCACTTGAAATATGCGATGAAATATTGATTTTCTTAAAATATGTACACACCATATGTCTTAACACATACTGTATAGAAGCTATGGTGTCTACACAGGTACAAGCAATAAATAGTTGATTCCTCTGTCTCAGTCTTCCATGAAAAATGCAGTTATTCCAAGCAGAAGAGACTGCAGAATAAGTGACTGTGTCAACATCACAATCTATCTGCGTGGCCCAAGATGCTCATTTGCATAGTTAGAGCATAATAGGCTTTTAGGACCTCAAACACCCAGTCAAAGTAGAAAAAAATACAAAAAATATATTAGCCTATTTGAGCATGCTAAAGAAATACAGGGCATCTGAATACATAAAACTAAGACTTGGAGAACTAATAAGATCCTATTTGAAGGCAAATAAATGCCACATATCTGACTGTTAGAAACGGAGAAGATGGCTGTAAGTTTCACAATTCAGTTACTTTATTCTGGCTCTGAATGCTTATTGATAGTTACAGTGATGTTTTGCAAGGATTAAGGAGGAACTATAGCTAAAAAATATTAAAATAATTGGAGTGTAACTTGATATTTAGCTTTTGTATTAGTGCAGCAGCTCGGAGCACTGATTATGTGGTAGGTAGAATAAATACATTTGGTATAAATCTTGTCAGTTTCAAGATTTGCCGTGCAGGGAAAAAGAGGAAAAAGGTTGTGGATGGAAAGGCTAAATAAGCCTTTTTACAACATTTTTAATATTTGTGGCTTAATTGCATTGGTTACATCCTCTTTCATGCACATTGGAAACGTTGATCTCATATCTTTGGGAAGAACAGTAGGTTTTCATAATCAAAAAGAAGTACCCAGTCATCCTATAAATACTAATTTTGTGTAACCACATAAAGAAAACCAACCAACCAACCACCAACCAACCAAAACAAAAAAACCACAAAAAACCCAGAAAAAAAATGGTTAAGTTTCACGTAGTTAAAGGTGAGTTGGAGGAGGCAGGCAAGTCTTAAGTCTGCAAAGCAAATTTTAGTAGCAAAAGAGAGACTTTACAGCTTCTTCACTCATGGCATAAATATTTTTAGTTTTGTGATAAATATCACATGATTTAAACCAGCTTTTAATCTCTCAATGTATCTCCCATTTCCTGTAAAGGATGAGGGAATAACATAAATATAATAAAAATGTCATGAAGATAATATTTCAAACCAGTTCCCATCGTTAGGAACTGTTTCTAGATCATGAAAATCGAATCCTGGTCCTTAATCACATATGTTTCAGTATTTTGCTATTTGAACATAAAAACCAGATTTTTCATTGTAGTTCCACATTCTGCAGTCTACAGGTGAATCTTTAGTATTTGTTGATCATGTCTGATGTCTAAAGCATAGAATTTTCTTCTTGTTCAGGACCAATTTGATGGGTGTATGTATTTATGTGCCTGATGCAGGCTTTTTGTTGCCCAAAGTTATCAGTAAGTTAATATTTCACCATTTTAAGTACTCAAGTGGGAATTATGAAAGGATGTGTGCCTTTCAGAATGCAGATTGTAGCTGGCTTGAGTCTGGATTCCCATGTCTCATGTGGACCAAATAAAAGCAAATTGAAAATCAACAGCCAGATGCTGAAAGGCATTTTAAAGTTACAAATCTGGAAGATCATAACCAAAACCAAACCAGCAATCACTCCTTTAAAAAAATGCTGGAATGCAAATAGCTTTGCTCATCAGACTTGTATTTCCTTGGTTTCAATGTTTACTGACAGGAGGAGAAGAATGTGCAGAGAGCTTGTCTAGTACTTCACAGCTTTTTTAGCCTATGACATTTATTTCTGTCTTGGCGTGGTTTTGAGTTTTTTTGGGGGTGTTTTTATGTGTTTATTTAATGTTTTGGGTATTTTATGCCAATTTGGTTAAAATCAGATATTCAACTAATTTTAAATGACAAAAAGGGGAAAACACTATCTAGAAATGTAGTAATTTTGGTGGTGGTGAATTATACAAAAATCTTATTCTCTGAGAGAAAATAAACTATATTTAACTTTGAACCTCAGCAACTTGTTTAAGTAATGTGATCCAGTAGTTTACTATTATTAAAGAATACTTTCCAGTTTCTAAACTAATTTCATGTGTTGTGAATTAATCCATGTTCTTTTTTTATAACTTACTCATTAATAATACTTTATAATAATCTGCCAATAGGTTATTTCTGAAAGCATATTTCTGTAGGAGAATAGTTTGTAAGGCTAATGCAGAAGGCAATGAACTATAGCTTTACTGATTGCTGAAGGATGAAAACAGCTGTGCCTGTCCAGTTAAAGGATGTTAAAAAAGTGTGGGTCACCTGGCCACCAGCTGGAGTGCCAGAGTCTGCTGCAGTTTGAGGTGGAAGTGACCTGTGGTTGTGCGAGGGGCAAGATAAGATTTTGTGTGAGGGACAGACAGGGCAAGGTGGGTGGGTAAGGGGTAGGTTTGGGTTTAGCTGATCATGAGGGAAATGCACAGAGAGGAGAGAAGGCATCAGAGCTGTGTGGAGCTGCCTGAGAGAAGGCACGAAAAGTTTTTCATACAGGACTGGTGATGGTGCCAGTCATGTCTGTCTTGACATAATTACTACATTTTCCTGTATTCATTGTCAAAGTCTCTGTTTCTAAACTAATTTTCTCTTAAATTTTATTCAAGTTTTCTAAAATCTTTGCTTTTAAATATTTTTTATAGGCTTTACCCAGTTTTTCTTAAAATGAGGAAAGACTGGATGCAGTGTTCTATTTTCAGCTCATCAATGTCAAATACGAAATATACTTATTTATTTCTTTTTAAATCATGCTCTTGTTTGTACATCTCAGAGTGAAATCTCTCTTCCTTGCAACAATATATTTCCATAACTCCTAGTAGTATCCTACAACCTTATGTTCAGGACTGCTGGTTTTTTATTTGCACATTTGATTATGATTTTGATTACTTTTCCAAGAATCACAGTCACTTGTCACTTACTGAGGTTTATCTTGCTGGTAAGTTTTCCTGTTCTAAAAAGATAATTTTGTGTTCTGCACTTGAACAAATGCTTATTACCATTCTGCTTGCAGAAGTCCGGAGTTTTAATTCAGTCTGTTGCATCTTCTAAAACATGGACAGAAGTACTATCTTGACCCTAAAAGTTATACTCCAGTAAGTCCTTATTTTATAGAGCCCTTCATTTGGTACTATCTCTAAGTACTGTCTTCTAAAACATGGACAGAAATACTATCTTGACCCTAAAAGTTATACTCCAGTAAGTCCTTACTTTATAGAGCCCTTCATTTGGTACTATCTCTAAGTACTGTCTAGATATAATTTTATATGCCCTTTTTACAGTAATTTAACTAACACTGTGCTTCTTTTTTATCCCATGAGAATGCAATGCAAGATGACAACAAACACTTTAAAATCAATCTATTCTACTACTCTGCCTTATGTGGCATGCTGATTGTAGAAGGAAATAGGATTTGCCCAAAATTTTGTTACTCAAAAATCTATATCTCTTAGTGCCTTAATTTGGGGTGCTTCTTTTGAACTAAGGAGCAGAAATACGACTCTCCTTTTCCTGAATCTCTGATAAAATAATAATAATTTAAAAAATTAGCATCTTTATACAAGTTCTGCAGGGCATATATTTATTACCTAAAAACCAAGTACACAGAAGAACTTTCAGGAGAGTAGATGTACCTGACATCTTCAGAATAATTTGCTGTAATTTTGTTATATATTTTGTTCCACTAAGTTGTAAGACAGTGCAGTACCTTCCTATTAGTTCAAATAACTTTTTAGGTATTTACAGCTACATGATCATTTATGATTTAGATTTGCTGATGACTTATCTTGAGCAGAATCAAAGTAATACAGAGCTATGCATAGTACTTCTTATGCAAAAACTCAGCTGCATAGACAGAAGAAACAAAACCTCCAGCATTTAAATACAAGAAAACTAGGCCAGCATCAGTGAAAGACCATTGTATCCATCACAAATGAGTCATTCTGACATAAAGAAGACTAAAAAGTTATTTAGATACTTTCAAGTTTCATAGTTAAAAGAAGGATCTTGATGATGCAAGTAAGGGAAGACCTTTTTGAAGGTGAGATTTGGTTTTCATATCTAGTAATTGCAAGAAATAACTGGCTAATTCTACATATTTTGACTATTAAGCCACTTTATAAAAACATTGTAACATGCAACATATAAATGTAAAGGAAAAGTATGAAGAACTGTGTAAAGTTATGTGGCAAGCATGGAGCGCACATAAAAAAGAAGTAACTGCCTATAGCATATTGCTATAAGAAAAAAATTTTTAATATCTCTTCTCAAGCGCGTGTAGACAGTTGTTCACTCACCGTGTTTGAGCAGTCATAGCAGGTGTGTGTTGTAAAAAGATGAACTTTATTTGTAGAAGGAAGGAGATGAACTAGTTTCATACACTTTCAGAAATCCTGTCCTCATATGTTAGTGCAGAACACAAAGTGTACTTTGCTGAATCATTATTGTCAGCTGGAGTAATTTTATCTTGAATGAAACAAAAAATTGAAGTCGATACTTAAAATTATTTGGAATATATTTAAATACTTTCTTTACAAGGTTGAAAAAATTCTGTCTTACTTATGTGGTCCGATTATCTGAAAATGATGTAATTGCACATTATACAAACACTTTGGAATTTACAAGGACTTTTTTAGTAAAATAATGGTAGCAACAGCTACTATATTGCTTCACTGTGCTGTCAGCAGGAAAAATGCTGGCATACTAAAAAAGCTATTTTGAGTAATACGTGCTTTCCACCTCAACAAATGAAAACAGACACAGGCTCTTGAAAAAAAAGTAAAATCCATCTTTTAAGTCAATATTCCTGTAGCTTTAATACCATGAGAGGATATGCTCATTACAATTACTTTATAACCATACATCTTTCTCTTGGAGAAACTTACTGTTATGGTTGAAGTTTAATCTAACTGAATTGACAGTATTTGGGATGATTCACTGGAGAACTTAAAAATAACTTGTTATTTTGGGATAAAAAGCAGCATTAAAAATATTGATTGCATTCTTGCTTTTCATTGTCTCTTTTACACAAGGTTATTTCTCCTCACATTTACACAGTGTTTTGCCGGCAAGGATATCAATCACTTCAGGTTCTGTTTGCGTATTCCCCACAAATTAGAAGGCACAAGGGCAAATTGCTACAGTTGAGTTCTCTGGCTTGTGAATTTTATCAAAACGACCTGCCTTCTTGTTAACTCTGAAATGCATCTCAGAAACCAAGTATTTTTCTGATTCAGGGTCAGCCTCTTGGCAGTAATTTGTGTGTGCTGAAACTGCAAGTGGATCTAAGTTGCTGAACAGGTTTGACATTATCCACATGTGCCTTATGCTTTCTCAGATCACACTCTGATTTTGCTCTCTGCCACATCATTAGAAAAGCCCCCAAATCTCAGGGACAAGCAAAAAAGTGTAACTAACATAAAGCGAGTGTGCCAAAGATGCTTCCCTTCTCCCCTGATTCTGCCTTTCCTCTTGGCTCTGAGAAAGCTTACTGTCTTAATATATTAAATAAATTACTCATCTTCTGGGTCCTTGTGGCTTCTTTATTGCTAGCTCCTGCTATCAGATATAGTGACAGTCTAAGGCCAAATATATGTGGTTAGATTATCAAAGGATATAAGTGGTCTCGCCTCTCTGCCCTCCATTTAACAAGTCTGAGTGGTAAATCTTCAGGTTTCTGTTCAGGTTTCTCTTGGCTTAAGTGCCTTGTCTTTCATTAAGAAATGGTTAATCTTGTCTTAATTTATTATTCAAATAAGATGGAAAGGTAGCCATAGTGGCCAAAATTAGGTAACTTAATTGCATACAAGCCTATAAAGTTACTCTGGCCCTTCAAGAACCAATCTCAAGGAATTAAGTGCATGTAGCAAACTCCTGTTTAGAAATAATGCTCTGTGATCTTAGGTTATATGCTCCGATTATATTCTTTTTAATTGTATTTTCTACAAAGCTTTTTAGAAAAATAGAGATCAAAGGTAATCCATACTCTGTCTGGAGTATTTCTGCTGGAAAAAGGTGCAGCTATAATATTTTAATCTGATGACGTTAATCAAACTAAAAACACAGCTGGAAACAGAATTTTTTTTCTCCTATAGAATATAGTAGTTTGTGTACCGTGGCTCATTTTTTTTCAAGTGAATAATTCCAAAGGTCATTACAGATTCTTTTTGCAGCAGTAATTAATTTTTGCTTAGCTTACAAACACATGCTTGTATTGTCTGCTACAGAACTGATCTTTTGTGCTTTCATGTGAGCTTGACTGTTGTGTATTAAAAATCACAGTGCAGTTCCTTCTCCTGCCGAGGAAATGGGGAATTGGAAATAAGCTGCTGCAGTTTCAAAGTGGAAGTGTTTTGTCCTTTGTAAAGAACTTGACAGCCAAATGAATGGTTTGTTCTAGGACTCAGAGATGTGTCACAACAGCAAAACAAACAAGGAATCCCCACCCCAGTTTGGTACTGTTGGGACAGCAGCTTGGGATCGACATTTTTTAAGGCATTTTTATTAAAGCAGCATGAAGTAAGAGTACTTCTCTTTGCCAAAAAGATCCTAACGACAGTTTACTTCACTGGATTATCAGCAACATGCTTGGCTGCTGTGCCACCTGAATTTCAATTTCTTAATTTACAGCACAGATAAAACAGAATAGAGCTCGATCTCTGCTGCTCTCTACACTGGGCAGGTCTTATCAAGCATGAAGTTTGGCGCATTGCAAAGCTATTCAAGTCATTATCTGTTGAGGACCTCTTGAGCCATCTCTATCTCTGCAGTGTGCTGATAAGGCAGCTGTTTCTGTAGCTGCAGTGTCTCTTTGGGCCTCGGTCTTCTTTCCATGCAAACTACAGCTTTGTCACTGTGCCCTGATGCTGTCACTTTCTCTGTTGTGCAGTAATTTGATCCAAGCACAAAAAAGGTTGATGGCAGCAACTGACTGGCAAGTGACACAATCTTATTTTACAATTAGATGTGCATTTCACACCACTGGAAATACAAATCCTCAATAAAAGAAACTACCTCAGCTGTGGTGCAGCAGCAATCTACCTTTTCCTGGTCACAGTAGGAAACAAGTAAATACATAACAGTTTAGGTAAAAAGACAACTTCTTTCAGGTATTTTTTCCAGATGAAGATTCCACAGTTGTCTGTAGAAAATCTGAGGAGTTGTGGTTACCTTTTGTAGAGATACCTTTTTAGTCTCAACTGGGGGGAAAAAAAGGTGAAACGCCCTCCTTTCCTTTCCCCGCTTAAATGTTAACCTCTCTTTGACAATAGTTTTTAGTAACATTCAAGTAATTTCTGTGTAATAGAATAGAAAATGATACAGTAGTCTCAGTTGCAAAAAAACTACTGTAGATTTTTACAATGTCTGTATCTTACGTTCGGAGAAGAAGTAGGTAAAACAATCCCGCACCCAGACTGAAGGCCATGCAAGTATGTGTTGTCTCAGGAAGCGTGTGTCTCAACACTAGGTGTGAAACCCTCATGCCTGTCACCGTTTGTTTGTGAAAATAATGGGAGCAAACCTGTTACCCCTAGGAAAAGAGCCTGAGAGTCCCGGGGTTCAGTAACACCCAAGCACAACGCACCCATGCATACGACAGCATCCCAACACCACGGGCCGTTTGTCGGCGGTGCTGGAGAGGCAGTGCCAAGCCCACTCGGTACCGGGTGGGGTGTGGAGGTGTTTCCCGGGGCTGGGAGGCGCCGCTCCGGTTCCGGAGCCGGCCCGGGCGCTGTCCGTGGTGCTGAGCCGCTCCGCGCCCGCCCCTCCCGTGGGCAGCAGGCGCGCCTCCTCCATTGCTCGTTTGCTTGTTTCTTCACTTTCACTAACAGAAGAGGAAAAAAACCAACAAAATAAATCCCCTCGGCGCTAGCTGGTAAACCTTTTTCTTCCAGCGCAATTTGCTGCTTTTACTGCCATTCCCTGACCACGCATTCCTGCCCAGAAGATCCAACAGGGTTCCGCACGCCTGAACAACAGCCAGTGCCTTTCCTCCCAGCCACAGTCTTCCACGTCCAAAGTCTGTTTAATAACCCGTACACGTTTTAGCTAAAGGCTGTGTCCAGACAGCCAGCTACCACTAATCATAAAGACTTCTTTTCTGACATACTACCTAAGCAAAGGGGAACTTCACAGGAAAGCATGTTATTCCTGCAGAACTGAAAATTTAGCTTTCTTTCTTCTGCCATAGCTGGAATCAAGGGCCTCTGAATACACATCAGAGATGAGAAAGGCCGATGACAGGGCAATTTGCTAAAACAGCTATTTTTCTGCCTAATTTCATTTTAGCACTGTGTATTGACAAACATGACAGATGTCAGTACATTATTGGTAGAGATATTAAGCCTCGAAAGAAAATTCATAAAGTTGGGATTTTTTTCTCTAAAAGCTGGTCACTAATTATAGCTGAAAGATTGTTCCTTTTGGGATGGGAGTGTTGTAGGGAGAAGACAGAATCAGGAGTCCTGAATATTAGACCTGACAGCGAAGCTGCTGAGAGCAGAGTCCTTTCATTTCCTGAAAGTTCAGAAAGACACTATTCTGATTCCCAACAGCAAAGATTTTGCATTTTGGAATCTACTTTAAACAGAGTTTCTTTAGTTCTAAAAACGGATGTGTATTCACACCATTTTAAAATTTGTTTTGCAGAGGGTGGGGGAAGGAGGGAAGTGCCTGACATGTTTGACATGAATGCATCAGACTGCTTAAGAAATCGTCTAAATATATTTTTATTGTCTACCTTTCTCTCTTTTATACATTGATGATGTTCTCCTTAGAAACACCTTTTTTTTTTTTTTTTTTTTTTTTTTTTTTGGCTTAAATACGTGAGGCAAGAAAGTAATAAGCAACTGAACCTAGCAATTCTGAAGACAAACATTGTGCACAGTTTTTATAGATGTTTTCTACTTGGTAGAACAAACAATACTTTTAATAATATTTCAAAGGTGTATAAATATATTACTTGTTGATAAATGCTCCTATAAAATATAAAACTTGAACAGATTAATTTTGGTATCATTAGGAGGCTTTCGGTAGTATTTTTGCTGTATCAAAAGATTAAATTTACTATAATTGAACAAGTTTGAGCCTCAGACATAAGCTGAAAAAGTGTAAACCTTTCTGAATACTTATGCTGCCTAAAGCACAATTTATACATACATCCACAAACTGTGTCTGAATAGACATCACTTCATGTAGGAATTCTGTATAAACAGCTTTGAGAAAGTAGCCACCCCCACCCCGTTCTTTATTCTGTCCTTGGAGCCAGTAGTTGGGTACTTGTTCCACCAGGGAGTTACCTTCTTTTACGGAATGCTGTTCATTTAAAACGCTGGTGATACATTGTTAACGATCAGATTGTGTGTTCTAGAAAAAGCATTGGATGCATTAAGCATAGAACTAATTGTGTAAAATGTAAAATCAGTGCCTGTATAACTCTCAGTTGTTGTCACAGTGGTAGGATAGGGAGATCATAAGAAACAAATGATACACAATTCATTGTATTAATAATTTATAAACAGGCAGGGACACTCTCATTGAAACGCTATGTCTCCATTTCTGCCTCTATGCTTTGCTATTGGAAATACATGACACACACTTGTGTTACAGAAGAAAAGCCACATCTAGGAAGCACTTCTGCTTCTGAAAAGAAATTATCAAGTGCAGTGAAGGTCAAAGTGTAGAAAGGCACGCTTCAGAATACCATGCATGATTGTTCCGATAACACCTTCTTCTTTGCAAACATTTGTTTGCTCTGCAAGATGGGAATTGATTACATCATGAATAAAAGCTTGCTTCTTCCTTTCCTTCCTCTCGGAATGTTTGTTAGCAGTATTTTAATATATCGTTATTTAACACACGTTCTTATATCCACTCCCAGAAGGGCAAATGGCAAGAGCAGTCCCTGGCGGATAATAACAAACTTGGCATACGTGCGGGAAAAACGGGCGGACGGGGGGCATTAAAAAAAGAAAGGAACAAAACCGAAAAAGCCGAAACAAAGCTAAATTAAAAAGGAAAAAAAAAAACAAAACAAAAAAAAACTGCTTGCGAAGGAGTGGTGGCCCCGCGAGCCGACCGCCCCGGGTGCGTGGTGCTGCACCGCCCCGCTGCCAGCGTGGCTGCGCGGCCGGCAGCGGCGCCCGTCCCGGCGGGGCGCGCTGGGAGCAGCCGCCGCTCCGCGCCGGGCCCGCCCGCCTGCGCGCGCCGAGGCGGCCCCGCGCGGCGCAGCGCACGCTGCAGCGCGGCGCCATGCGCCCTGTCGGAGTGGCGGCCCGCGCGGCCAATGGGCGGCCGCCGCCTCGCCGGGGGCGGGGCCAGTGGGCGGCGGCCGGGCCAATGTGGGCGCGCGGCGCCGCCAGCAGCCTGCGTTGCGCCGGGGTGCGGGGACGCTGCCGCGCGTGGCGCCGGGGTAGGCGTGGGGCGGCTGCCGCGCGGGGGGCGGGCGCGGACAGACGGACGCGGGACGGGACGCGACCGACTCTGGACGGACACACGCCCCCCGCCGCGCCCCCGCGGCCGCGCCGCCGGGCGCGGCACGCAGACGCGCGCGCCCCGGCGCGGCGGCGGGCAGGAGCCGGGCGGCGGGGCTGCTATAAATCTGCGGAGCGGTCCGCCTCCCTGCGAGGCACGGCGCGGCGCGGCACCGCACCGCACGGCGTCCCCCCCTACCCCCCCGCGACCCCCCGCGCACTCCGCGATGCTGCAGTTGGCTCGGGTGGCGAGCCGCTAGGAAGTGACCAGCAGGGAGGAAGGGGGGGAGAGAGAGAACGTCTTTAAAATCGCCCTTCCATCCTTCTTTTCTTTGTTCCTTCATTTCTCCCTCCCCTCTTTTTGTTCCATTGGGTTGCGAAAGGAGGGTCGTCCTGTCACTCTCTGCGTTTTGAGTTCTCCCGTTTTCATTTTTTAATTTCTTTTTTTATTTTTCCGCCCTAGTGTCGGACTGTTGGGGGTGGGGGAGGGAAAGGATTTTTTTGGTTTTGTTTTGTTTTTTGTTTGTTCCTTTTTATAACTGTCAGCAATTTAGCTCTTGTCAGTTATCTTGAGAGAATTATCCATCTGCCTCTTACTCCTTACCGGCAGAACTGCACCGTTACTTTTTTTTTTTTTTTTTTTTTTTTTTTTTTTTTTTTTTTTTTACATAAGCCGACGAGAGGAAGGTAAGTTATAGCTTGATTCTTTCCATTATTGTACGTGTGCGATCGGGTCCACGCGATCCATTCCAGAGGTGCATGCCTTGCGGAATTGTGCTGATCACCTGCGTTTGCTCCGTGTCGGCGCGGTTCGTGCCGGCGGCGCTGAGTGAGGCAGTTCGGGGCCGTGGCAGCGTGCCCGCCCAGCTGAGTTGCTGCAAGTGTTCGCAGCGTGGGGAGGGCAGCCGCTGAGACCCGGGGCCCGCACCGCGCCCACTCAGGACGGCGTGCGCATCCCTACCTGGGCTGGCCCAGCCGCAAAGTTCCCGGCGTGATCGCGCCCGTTCAGCTCCGGATACGTCTCCTTGCGGGGAGTATCCGAGGGGACGGACCCGCACTGCGCGGGTGGAGGGAGACGGTATCACTTTGAGGAGATAAAGTCGCGTTTCCAGATTAGCCGGGATAAGGCTCTCCGTGCCTAATTGCATTAGCCGCACGGCGTTCCGTGGCTCCCTGCGGGGCTGGGAGGCGACTGCGTGCCACGGTGCACAAAGACGCGGTCGGCCGTATTGTCAGCGGGTGGGGAGGGCCGACGGCGGGGTCAGGAGAGCCCCTGAGCTTTCCCGGACAGAAATCTATCACCATCGGGCGGGGTGGAGCCGTGTCTTTTCGTGGGGATGAGTAACCCGCCGCGGGAGGGGACCCGTCCCTTTGTTCGGGGTGTCGGGGCACTGCGCGGCGGTGCACGGGCAGCGTGGGCGGGGCGGCCCCGATCTCTGTCCGTGGTCCTACCGGGGCGGCGGCGGATGCGGACAGCGGTCACCGGTGTGCGCGGGGAAAGTTTGCGTCCGGCAGCCGCGGCAGACAATCTGGCGGGGCTCCGGGCAAAGGGACGGACGAGGCGTCCCATCCTCGGGCGCATCTCCCGTCTTCTCGCCCTCCGTCCCTGCGGCGGTGGGAGGGTCTGGGCAGGAGGAGGGGGCGGCGATGGTAAATGCTGGCGCTGCAGCCTGCGCTACCGCCAAATACCGACCCCGAGCACTGCCATTGTTGTTTAATTTATGCTGCCGCCAGCACGTCACACAGTACCCATCTATTTCACGTACGAAAATAATTGATGTGATATCTACATGAGCGAGGCAAATGGATAGTTCAACCTCAACTCGTTTCCGAGGACCGGCTGTGAGTCGGTGTGTTTTGATTAGTCGTTGGAGCGCTGGGAGGGCGGGGGACACACCAAACCATGCACTCCCGCGAGGACGGGACCCCGCCGCCCCTCTACCCACGACACCTCTGTGGGCGCTCGCTGGAGCGCTACCTGCGGAACGAGCCGCCCGCAAGAGCGTAGTCTCGGTGCTTGCGGGGGGCGAGGAGGGGTCCCCTCACCGTCGGACGCCTCCAGGAAACGGGACGGCGCTGTCGGAGCGGCTACTGCCCATCGCGGGGGGGGGGGGGGGGGCACGAAGCGCTCGCTATCGCTGCGCCCCTTCGGGCGGGAGGCTTGGGGGCTCGTCCGCCCCGCAGAGCCGTTTCCGGATAGTAGGCAGCGTGCAGCCTCCGGGGCTCGACACTTTGCAGGGAAAGATGGCCAGTCGGAGAGCCTTAGGGAGATGAGCAAGCACTGTGGTGCACTACCTCTGACCCCACTGGGGACAGGGAAGGCAAACTCCCGCCCCATGCTGATCAGCAGACTCCGTTGCCGCGCTCTCCCGGGCGCTCGAAGGTGCTCGGCGGCGGTCGCGCAGTAGGGCCCGCCCGGCCTTGGCTCCGCCAAGTGCCCGCATTCCCGGGGGCGCGGCCCCGCGGGCACGGGGCTTCTTGAGTGGCCGCCGGCAGCGTCACTCAGGCGGTGCCCACGGGGGCGGGCTGTGGGGGCCTTTATCTGTCCGTCACCGGACGGCTCCGGTCTATTGACGCCGGGGCCAGTGCGGGACGGTGGGGTGGCGGGAGCGGCAAGGCCATCAGGTGAGGCGGCTGCGGGGTGCTGCGCCGCTCCCTCGGGTAGCGGACACCTTTTCCCCCACCCTGCTCCTAGCCTCAGACGGCAGCAGCAGTAAGCACGCTCTGCCAATCTCGCCGCTCCTACAGGACAGCGAGCAAACGAACTGCCGGTCCCGGGCTGCTGAAAAAAAGGCGGGTCGAGGGTCTGGGAGCGGAGACGGGGCTTTCGGGGAACCATGCGGTCTTGGCAGAGGCGCGCCGGGACGGCGGGTTCGCCCCGGAGCAGGAGTGGAGGAGAGCTGGAGCCGGAGCGGGGCTGTAGCCCGCGCGGGGAGCACGGCGGGAAGGCGGGGCGGCCTGGGCGAGGGGCCGCCGGCGCATGGCCCGGGTACCCCCCACCGCAGGGTAAAGGTAAATCGAGGCGTGCGCGGAGACCTTCACCGGCCTCTACTGCTGTAAGTGACCGGTGGCTTTCCGCCGCTACCTGCTTGTTGCGGTCTTGGGTCAAAACTCTAACACAGTGGTGGTATTCGATCAAGAGGTGCTTCTTTTTTTTTTTTTTTTTTTCTGCGATCGGTTACTTCAGTCCCTTCCCACTGTCTCGTAGTAGATGAGTTTAATCACTTCTTGCTTTAATCTCTGGGTTTTTCTGACTGTTTCCTTTGCCCCGCTTCCCCCCCGCCCTTTAATTAGGCTGTTAAACACTTGTCCTCCGGACAAAGCACTGTTCAGTAAAACTCCTTGTCTAATCAGCACCGTCCCTCTGAATGACTTTCACCCCACCTATCTCCCTAGTCTGGCCCTTCCGCTCGAGCGTCGCTCCCGTTGTCCCCGCAAGCGGCGGCAGCTTTCCTTTCTTGTTGGCGTCTGACTTTGCTCTAAGCGGAGCGCTCTTGCCCAGCGCAGTGCGCCCGCCGCCCCCCGAGCGCGCCGTCCGGCCCGGCGGAGCCGCGGGGAGCGGAGGGCCGCTGCTGGAAGGCGCGGGGCGGTGGCTGCCCGCCGCACCTGCGGGGCACGCAGGGAGCCGAGCCGCGCCCGCGGGCGGGGCTGCGTGGCCGGCAGCAGCGCTCCCTCCTATGGAAAAGGTGCGGCGGCCCTGGCGGAGCACGCGGTCCTGCCTGGTGCCGGCCTTCTCCCCCCGCGCCCCGCGGCAGGCGGTGCGGAGGTCCCGCCCTGCGAGTGGGCCCTGCTGGGCTGGGGGGTTCCCGCGCTGGAAAGGACAGCCGGGGCTGGGGAGCTGGCGACGAGACGGTGCTCGGCTCAAGTGCTTAGTTTTATTTCGGGGGTTCCTTCGTGCTGGGTAGCCGAGTGTTGCGCCGACGTGGCGCGTCCGCGCTTGGTGAGGCTGAGGGGACGCCACCCCGTCATCCCTGCCTCTTTCACGGAGCGTCGCCGAGGTTCGGTGCATTACCTGCCTTTTCAGGCTGCCCTGCCGCGGAAAAGAAAAATTCCCATTCTTGCCTTGAGTGCGTGGAGGGAGTTGATTTTGCCGCAGCTGCGTAATGCTGATAGTGAGGAATCTTGGAGCAGGTAGGCAGGTCGGTACCCCTTTCACCTCGTTAGGCTCTCGGTAGCGTCTGTTGAAGTTCAGCTGTTACTTGTTAGAACTGGAAAATTGGTAGTTACTGAGAAAATCCAGAAACCACGCAAAACGCGCTAGAAAACTTGTGTATATAAAATAGTCTTTGAAGTTTGTTTAATTGAAGTCTCTGAGATTAGAAATTGTTGCCATAATTTTAAGTTTTGAAGACAGCCTCGGTTGATAAAGTTCAGTAGCCCTGTAGGACTTACGTGTCTTGTGTTCTTACAAGCGATATTGGAAAAAATTGTAACACCTAATGACTTGAGTATTTCAGGATGTGTGTATTTTCATAAAAAGTAATAGGTTTCCAATTTTTTATGCTGAAAAACTCTATGCCATTTGACTTTGATGGCAGTTTTGTTAAATAAAACTGAGGGAGCCTGGAAGGTGTTCCACTATGTGGGGTTGAGGAAGCACAATGGTATTACATCTTCCGTTTTGCTTTTTGACTTCCATGAATTCTGAGCCCTGAAGTTATACTCAGTTTTTTTTCATCTCTTTTTCTCTGATCTTTCAGAAATATTATATTAGGGATGATAGCTCTAGCAGTGGACTTTGTGCTTCATTTATAGTGATTATACAGAAATAATTTTGTTAGTGAATATAAAATTGGCAATTCTGTATACACCCTGTACAACAGAATATTGCTTAATTGGAGAGAAACGTAGATTTTAGAAGGTTTTGCCATGATATATTATTGAACATTTTTAACTACAGATACATAACAGTGACCTTGAAACTGCTAAGGAATTTTATCAGATGTCTTCAAATCTCACTAAGCACATCTTTAATGGCCCTTTCAGATGTCTTTTGGATGTACCCACTCTGATATTTCTGCGTCAGCACTAGATATATTTATTTTGTGTCTTTATTCTGGTGGAGCGGTTGATCTTTTCCATATGCAGTGAAGATTTTTTAATTGCTTTAGCCCTTGCGGGGGATGTGTCTTAAATATGTTCATATTTATATAAATATCTTCCTAATATTAGGGTAATCATGCTAGTGTAATGTTTCTGCAAGTAAATTTATTGTGACTTTACCATATTAATGTGACATTGATTTTTATTCTTTTTCCTGCATTCCTTTTAAATGATTTTTTTTTTTTATGGAAGGGAAAGATTTACTTGCATTTTCAGCAGTTGTGAACTAGCACATTTAAGGCTGAGCTACGTGATCTATGTAAAAAAAAAAACCAAAAAAACAAAAAGCAGAGAACAAAACCAAGACAAAAAAGCTTGCAGAGTATGTCCCAGGTTTCTAGATGACAATATTCAAACTACAGTGAAGGCCCAAGCTGAATTCTATTAAAGTTCTTGTAATACTGAGATAGAATTTTTGAGAGACAAACCTGAACTTGATTTAGATGGGGACTAGGTAAGAAATAGGTGACATGATTTACTGTTCTAAAAGCCCAAGGAGTAATTCAGCTTTCTCATGCATCTTTAAATAAGTCAGTGCCCCTGCAGATGTAGACTTTGCAGTTAAAAATAGTGCAAGGATGCAAGCACAAGCTTTTGTCTAGTAACAGTGATGCAGAAATGCTGCTTTATAGGTAGAACTTTGTCTTACAACGTAATGACTTTTGATTATATTTGTGGCCAATGATGTTCTTCTTAGCAATAAAACAGATTGTGAGCTAATGGATAAACAATTTGTGATGAATATACATTTCAGTATTGGTTTAATGCCATCTTCACTTCTGCTGAAATGTTTTTCTAATAGATGCTGGTGTCTGTAGAGGACAGTGAGTGTTACCAGCTGTTGCTAACATTTGAAAAGTGTAAGAGAATGTTGCTTTAGGGCACAGAGATTTTTTTCTGACAGCCTCCAAATCAATTGAAAAATCATGACACTGTCCAGCAGGATTAGCTGATGGTGTTTTGAGTTTTGACACATGTAGTTCCATTTCTGAAAGAAGCCGCTGCGTGTTTTTTTGATCTTGCCTGTGTAAAATCTGTCTACTTTTATGCACTCAGAAGGATTAGTTCTGGAGAAGCTAGCATAAGACAATTTGTAAGTTTTAGCTACTACAGCTGGTGGGCCAGATCAAGATGTTTTGTTGCCTAATCCATGCTGAAATTCGGAAAGTCATGCTGAGTCTCTGGTGGCTAAATAACATGAGTAGCTTCTTGATTCCCAATGAAACTCTGATAAACTGCCAGTACTGAGCTAGCTGCTTTTGCTCAGTAAGAATTGTTTTTTATTTGTAGGGTCTCCTTGCATCTGATGCTTACAGAACCATTAAATGCAGAGCTAAATCTGACAGAATCTGTGGTAAGAGATCTAATTGCTAGTTGTTGGTCGTCATTGTATTTGGAAGAGCATGTATTGCACGTGGACTTGCTGACATAGAGCTCCGCAGCAGGTACATATTGGAAAGATGACCTCAGTGAAACACTTGGCTTTAGTACTCAGTGTTTTTATATGGACTGCAGATTTTCAGCTTTAAAACCAAGCAAAAGAGAAACACCTCATGGCAGAAATCTTAAGTATCCTTTTTCAGAAACTTACTTAAAAATTCTAATGCCATGTTAAGTTTTTGAAGTAGCTCACAGTCTAAATTAGACTTGGCTGGTGAAATATGTGGAATTTTAAGAGCACTAATTACATAATGTGGGAAATTGTAATGGGAAGGTCTTTCATATGTTTGAAAATTGTGAATTGGAAACAAGCTGAAGTTTTCCAGATGGAGATTAAACTTCTGTCACCCTGTTTTCTGTTCTGTGTGAGCCTTGTGGTACTCCTTACTTAAGCAACAGGGGTTTTAATTTGTTTTGGTAGTCCTAGTAAGCCCCAGTATAACAAGGGTTTGAAAAAAGCTTTGGTTTCTTGATGAAAGTTGGGGTGAGAGTTAGGTGTTTAAATGTGCTGGTAGTGAGCATGCCAGCTGAAGATCAGAATGAGAAGAATTTTAAGCAGTCTTGAACTTCACGTAAAATATTGGTGATTCCTATTCTTCATTCCCTCATGCAGTCTTGATATTGCTTAAATAGTCCAGCTGCTGATCAGAAACGGCAGAGATTCTTAGACTAGATGAAGCTGTAAAGCGTTGTAAGCATGAGTAGCTTGGTTTTCTGCAGTTAGCATAAAACCTGATATATTCCTATAAACTCACAGTAGCTGCCCAAATGATGCAGAAGCTAGAAAATACTGAGGTGATGGAAACTTAAAATCGTGTTAGGGACATAAGATACTTTACTTCTTCAGGTGAGTGTGGAGTATAGGTAGAAAGAAAGCACTATACAGTGGAGAGTAACTGAATCACCATAACATGCTGTAAAATGTGTGCATGTGCAGACTTGTGAATACTTACTACCCAAGTACTGGCAAAAGAGGGAACACTTTAACATTTAAGTACCGTGCAAGACAGTCTACACAGAGGTAGAAAAGAGTACTCAGGGTGTCCTGGAATATTCACTTAATGTGTTGAGCAGCCTCTCTGTAGGTTTGTGCTAGCTGCATTTGCTCTCAGACTGCTCCATATGAGTTTGTTTAGCTAAGTCCTTGCTCAAATTTAGCTGGATAAGCTTTATGTATTTGTATGGAATGAAACTGCCATTGAATGATCACTTGAGTACTGATGTTCTTCTGTATCTTAAATCTAGACGTCAGAAAGAAGTTGGTAGGATTTGTTTTCCAGTTTTACAGGATGAACAGAATTTTTCTTGGAAATTCAAATAAGTATATATAGGAAAATGCCTTAGTCATTTTCTCTTACAAGGGTTGAGAGGAGGAGATTCAGCCATGGTAGGGGAAAGGTAATGTATATTAAACTTCTCTACCAGTAGTGTTCCTGCTGATTGTATTTTACAATACTGTTATTACATGCTTTTTAAGTAGTAGGATTATGTATTAGAATGGATGGTTGGAGTCATCTTTCCACTCTGTGGTTTTTTTAATTGTTGTTTATTATTTCTTTTGATAAAAATTTGTGTAATATTACCTGGAGGAGGGTAGAGGAGGACTCAGGTCAGAAGGCAGTTTGGATACTCTATGCCATTTTCAGCTAGGTGCATTGGCATGATAAGGTAGGGATTTCAGTTGTGTTTGTAGGTATTTAGGCTGCACCTATGTGTCATGGGCCATACACGTTTGAAATGGGCTTTTTGGGCTGGCTTTGTCTCTAATTTCTAAACGAATAGTAATTATGCATTTATGGTACCTGAGTTTTTTAGGCAAAAATGTGCTTTTTAGAGTCCTGAGCTTAGACCTGTCTCTCTATATACTAGGATTTGGACAGTCAGCCTTGGTGTCCAAGAGGCTGTTCCTGTGTTATGATATGAAAAGCTTTCTGTTAGCATACCTTAATGTAAAGAAAATTGGCTAAAGATATCGTGGTAGTGTGTGTTGTTATTAATGTAACTGTAAAGTGCCTTCAAGATAATGGTTTCCTGATTTAGACTTGATGTGGTGGATATCAAAATATGTGAGTTAATATCTGAACACTAGAAAAAGGTCAAGAGTTTGTCAGCCTACTGTTCAATCTTGGCCTTGTAAGCTTACCACTTCTAGTTTTGTGTTTGTGGCATGTGATTTTTAGTTTCAGTACCAAAGCAGAGAACTTATCCAAATCTTACTTGTGATTAACTTTTCTGAAGATATTCTTGAAGTTATGATCTTAACCCTTATATGCTATGGGAACAGCTATGCCTGGACTTGAGCAGCATCTCAAGAGAAAGTGGTGTTGCTGAATGGCAACACCACTGATAGTTCATCAAGGACAAGTGGGGCAAAAATATGCTTGTTTATCTACAGAAGTAGTTGAGGCTCCTTGCACCACTGCTCCTGGTGACCTTGTGAGAAGTGTGTGCAAAGTGGTGAGGAGGAGTAGAATTTGTTGCCATAGATCTCTGGTCTAGTAAGGTGTGTTTCCCTTTAGAGAAAGAGATAGATGCAGGAGAGAATAGGTATTGTGTCTATCTGTCTAGGCAGAGGAAAAGATTGTTAATGCAGTATTTAAGTTTCTGAAGTTGCTTTGAGTATATGCCTACATGCCCATTGCACTGAAATGGGCAATGTACTGCAGTAATGGTAGCATGCATGCTATGTTTATTTCCATTTTATTTTTGTAATAAAGTCTTTTTTTCAGTGCCACCCATTTTGTTTGTCCTCTTGAAATGCTGGAAAATGAATGCTGTGACCTCTGTATTTATCTATTAGCATTAAATTTCATATGATTAACCTAGCCTGGTTTAAAGAGCAGAGCAAGATCTTGGGATTTAGTTAAATTTTCTGTGTCTGCTGTTTATCTTGAGTCTTAATCCATCAAGCATAACTGAGGTGATCATTTACTGGCTGCATATCGTTTTAAGAAAGGCTTTTAAATATTTAAAATTGAAGTCTTAAAGTCTAGTACCTGCTATAATTGTAATCAAGAATATTATTTTTACCTCTAGTAACATGTGTAGAAATCTCATCAAACATCCTGGTGTGGTTCATTTCTACCCAAAAAAACAATTAGAAGCTGCTTTCTGTTTTCAAAAGAGGGACAACTAAAGTCATAACTCTAAAACACCATATGCTGCTTGTAACAGACTATGCCTGTATTGCATGCATGCAGTAGAGATTATTGTATTTATGAGTTTGACTTTTTAAATTTTATGCGCTTGTGCCTTGAGCTACAAGCCCAAAGTGAGGTCCTGACCTAAAACTGCTGTTGCTAATCTGGCCAGAGCACCTATTCTGAAGGGAGCTGGAAAACTGCTGACAGGGTGAATTGCATGGAGTGAAGAAGACTGTAGAAGCTGCTTTTGCATTCAGATAGTTAAACTGTGAAACTTGGCATAGCAGTAGCACTTGCCTTGGACTGGATTCATGGTTGAGATGTTGGTAGGCAAGATGAGAATTACAGCCTCATTAACCAGCTGAGTAGCTGATTTTTTTCTATAACAGTTGAGCAAACTGAAAGAAAATCAAATGGAGTCATGCTTGTCTTTTGCTAAAGGCTATTTTTACAAGAAAAGTGGTTCTTGTAATGAAAATCCTCTGAACCAGTGCAGCTGGTTCAATATAAATATAAAGCAGCCATCGTGGTGGAGATCAGTGTTGGTGGGTTTTGGTTTTTTTTTTTTTTTTTTTTTTGGTCATACCTCTGGTGATCAAGAATCTCTTCTCTGCTGAAGTGATAACCGGGCTGTTGGTTTTCTTGTTTTTGTGTGGAAGGTTTAATGTACAACTCAGATGTGGTATAACACAGGTGAAAAGCTTTGAGCAGCCTAATCTAGTGAAGATACTACTGCTGATGGCACAGGTGTTGGAACTAGGTGAATTGAAGATTACTTCCAATCCAGACCTGATAAAACCTGATTTTCTTTTGTGGATATAGGGGTTTTTTTTAATCTTTATTATTATGATGTGTTGTGTAACTAGGTTGCAGTAAGGATTAATTGTTTAGAAACATTTTTAGGTCTTCTGAAATGAGGAATGTCAATGCTTCTGAAGAAATGCTAAGTCAAATTGCCTGTCCTTGGAGTTAATTGCATAGAATGATGGAATGCATCAAGTTTCCTGCTTGAAGCAATGCATGAGAACAGAAAATGAGTTAGTAGTTTTTGTAGAAGTTTCTTTTTTTTTTAAACTTAAAATAACTGTGCTGTGTCAGATTTAGCTTACACTGCTGCATATCAATCCTGAGTAGTCTGTGTGTACTGAGTGTCCAAGATCAGGGACCTAGATTTGTGGCTGCTGGTACTAGTTGCTCAGTTGCTAAAATACAGAAAATTAATGACCATCTAATTGTAGCTATCTTCCTCCTCCTGTTTTATAAATTGGGTTGACTTGTCCTTTTACAATTTGATTTATGTATCTTATCATGATTGCTTGACCTAAGATGGCTGTGTTTTTATCTCAAAAAATCTGATTGTCAGGCTGTTAGGAAGTACCATAGACATGTGGTTATTCACATGTTCTGTCCAAATTAGGATAACTGAGTAAACTGCTATCAAATGCTGTACATGCAGGCAGGATTTCAGATTGACCTACACAAAAGGATGTGAAATGGTATGCTCAGGAACAGCATGATACTGCTTGGGCAGCTTCGAACCCTTGAGTATTAGTGGTACATGTTTGCCATTTGTGATGTGCATAGACTGCAGAGTTAATTAATCCTCCTTAGAAAAATATGGAAATGGTACAGCTGGATTAATAGCCTCAGTTTAATGAAACATGAGAAGTGTAAGAGATGGAGGTACCTTTTGTATCTCAGTGCAATACGAATAGTTTGAGTGATGCCCAGATTTTGCTTGTTACCCAAAAAATCATGAATTTGTAAAGCTAATCAGCCTCCTGGTCTGTTTAAGGTATGCTTGACTCAATGTAACTTCTAATGCTGCTTGAAAACTCAGCAGATCTGGCAGGGATGCCAGCAGGACTAGCCCTCAGAAAGCCCTGAGCCCTGGCTCAGGCATGGCAGAGTTTGAGTCTTGTCTAAAAAAAAAGAAACAAGCTCAGCTGTGATTGAACTACAAACACCAGTACAGTATGAAATGACTGCTCTTACGAGGGCATTTCAAGGTGTAATTCAGTCATTTGCACAGTTTTAATAATTCTAACACTGCTTTGGCACACTTCTAGTCCTTCAGTCTTGAGGTATTTGGGATAGTAATTGGACAAATAAAACTGTTTGCTACTATATGCTGCCCTTAAGAGTCTACTTAGTGCTGACTGATTATATGCTCTTTCTCAACAAACTTTCATTAATGGTGGTAGACCCAAATGTTTACTAATTCTTAGGGGTATGACACTGTTCTTTTGAGAGAAAATAATATATTATTAAATGATTATTAATTTAAATTAATAAATGCCTGACCTTGTTTTCCTGGTGAGGATCAGCTTAGAGGTACACATATTTTAATTTTAAAGTAATCCTAAGAGCCCTCTGGGAGCTAAAATGTACTTTTGAATGAACCACTTGAGAGCAGTGGCTGTCAGAAAGCTTTTCTGAAAATCCTTGAGGGAATTTCATCACACAGTTAGTGAGATATTAGTGATGGCCTCTCTGTATAAGAGGTGAGCTATAACAAGCAAGTTACTGGCCAACAGTGGCCCAGTCTGTGTAAAGTAGAAGATATTCAAAGTGGTTGCTTGTGTAACAGTTTAAATGTGAGGCTTGCTGCCTTTTTTGCTTTGTTTTTTTATTTTTATTTTGGTTTTTTTGAGAATATTGTTTCAGATGACAACGGGTGTTTTGGACACACCTCTGGGAGAGCACATCTGAGTTTTGGCCGTGTTTGGACTTTTCAGAGACAGGCTGTATGGTGTCCTGTGGATCAGGGTGTCTTGGTGTGGGTAATAACTGTCTTTGCTTGTTAGAAAGTTGGTAGAGTAGGAGAGGAAATGTTGCTTAAAAGGAGATGAAAAGTTGGAAGGTGTAGCTAATGAGTCAGGAGATGGAAAATGGCTGTAAAGATTGAAGTAAGCCTGTTCATTGCCAGTATCAGTCTTTATTTTATGGTGTGTTAGACTTTAATATCCCTGTTTATCCACATGTAACTTCTGCATTTCCAGCTTCCTTGTTTCTGGCCATGGTATTATGTAGTTAAATGGTAACTTAGAGGGGAGGCACAGGACTAGGTACATATATGTGCTTTTATGCAGTGGGACCTTCTGTATAACAACTAAAAACTTGGTCTTAAACTGCTTTTGACAATGATGCTTCTGTCACATAGTTCTGTGTCCAGTTATGAACTGGTCGTGTGAAAGGTGTGTGGCTTTGCCAGTGAACAGTGTGACCACAACTTGTTTGTGTGAACAGGACCTTATTTGCTATCCATTGTTTTGTTATACATTGATATATTATACTGAATGATCTCAGGAGGACTAAGGTGCAGAGATACAGTAAGGAACTCTTTACCATGAAAGGAAGTGATAGCAGAGGGTAAGGATTGCAAGTAGTTAAGGTATTGCTTCTGCTTCATGTATTTTAATAGTAGCTGACTGCCCTTTATCTGTGTTTACTCACTTTGGTTCAAAATTATTTAACTTGAAATATGATATAGACAATTGTCTTAAACTTTGGAGGTGGGAAGGAATGTGGTGGAATGTGTGCTTAAGCAGCTTATGCCAGTGTCTTCTGCAGAATAAATAGCAGTGGTTCATGAAAACCCTACCTGGAGGGTTATGGAGGGTTTGAAAACATGACTGAGCATGAAGTTGTTCTTGAACTTTGCCTTCATGTGTTCTTCCCTATCTGCTGTCCTATGAGTGAAGTAATGTGAGTGGCCTCTAAAAGCACTGAAAAATAAGGATCATAGAATGGTTGGGTTAGAAGGGGACCTTTAGGTCACATATTCCAACTCCCCTGCAAAGAGGAGGGGCATCTTCAGTTTTCTCTGAGTGCCATTTAATCTGACCCTGAGTTATTTCCAGGTATGAGGCATCTATGACCTCTGCAAGCAGCCTGCTACAATGTTCTGTCCATCCCTAGGTGTCAGCCACACTGAACAGCTTGGTATTAAAAATCTGGGCTTGCACTTCCAGTGCATTCTATCTCATGGCCATTTTTCCTGTGTTTGGACTGTCTGTGCAGATCAAATCCGCCAAAGTTACTGTCTTCTGTAGTCATGCTACATCTTAAAATGTATGTTAAGGTGAACAAGAAATTTTTTTCCTTAAATTGGAGGACTTAAGTGGATCTAAAGCTGCTTGTGGGGGACTTCTAGAAACTAGTGTTGCCTCAGAGGACTGTAATCGATGGCGCAGGTTCTAGTTAGAGGCCTGTTCCTAGTCCTGTCTCCCAAGGTCCAATACTGGGCCCAGGCATGTTTAACTTACCCATCAGTGACTTGGAGGAGGGGACAGTGACCTCCTCAGCAATTTCACTGACAACACACAGCTGGGAGCAGTGGCTGATACCCCAGAGGAATGTGCTGCCCTTCAGAAGGACCTCAACAGGCTGGAGAGAAGGGCAGGGAGGAACCTTCTGAAATCCAGCAAAGGCAAATGCAGGGTCCTGCACGTGGGGAGGAACAGCCCCAGGCACCAGCACAGGCTGGGGTGACCTGCTGGAAAGCAGCTCTGTGGAGAAGGAGCTGGGGGTCCTGGTGGACAACAAGCTCCCCATGAGCCAGCAGTGTGCCCTGGTGGCCAAGAAGGCCAGTGACATCCTGGGCTGCATTGAGGAGCAGTGCCAGCAGGTCAAGGAAGGGATCCTGCCCCTCTGCTCAGCCCTGGTGAGGCATCACCTGGAATGCTGTGTCCTGTTCTGGGCTCCTCAGTGCAAGAGAGACATGGAGCTTTGGAGCAGATCCAGTGGAGGGCAACAAAGAGGATTAAGGGAGTGGAGCATCTTTCTTATGAGGAAAGGCTGAGGGAGCTGGGCCTGTTCAGCCTCCAGAAGAGGCAGCTGAGGGGGAACCCCATCAATGTCTGTGAGTACCTGAAAGGAGGGTCAAGAGATCAGAGCCAGGTTGTGGTGCACAGCAGTAGGATGAGAGGCAAAGGGCAGAAATCAATGCACAGCACGTTCCACCTCAGTAAGATCTTCTTTACTGTGCACTGCACACTGGAACAGGCTGTACAGAGAAGTTAGAGTCTCCCTCACGGATATTCTCAAATTGTCTGGGTACAGTCCTGTGCAGTGGTGCTCTAGGATGAAGCTACTAGAGCAGGGAGGTTGGACAAAGTGACCGGCCCAGCCTCACCTGTCCTTTGATTCACATCAATTAATGTTTTGGCCCAACAGGTTAAGTGGCAAAATCTTGTTTTCTCTACATTTCTGATTCCCACTTTTCTCAGGAGAAGTCTTAGTGCTCAGGATTTAATCCTGAGAGTCATTGTGATGCATTGGAGTGACCAAACACAGATGGTGTGGCTAGCAAGTATCCAACTGTGCAGATATAATGTGGGAGTGATGAAGAAACTTGCTCTGTCTGTGCAAGCTGCTGAATCCAGTCGTGAATAAGTACAAATGAAACTTGAGAAGCCAGGATAGAGACTGATATTGTAGGCAAAGGTAAAATTCCAGTTGTGTAGTAGTCAGATGAAACTCTTGCATGTCCTTAGTTATTGCTTCTTCTGTGACTAAATGTTGAGGTTCTGGCACAGAGGCTCCTCGTTTAAATATAGGGGAGATCTTCAATCTCATCCTCTCCAAGTAACATCAAGAAGGAATTGTATAAAAGGAGTACTTAATCACCCTCTTCTAGAGAAGCTGACAAGAATTTTTAAACATCTTTTCAGTCCAGTGAGTTGTAATAACTTCACAGCTTAATTAAAAAATCCTCAAGGTCCATTTCTGTAACAAACCAGGACAGTGTCATCAGTGTGTTAAGGGGAGTGTCACTTGGCATGCTCTTCATGGCAAGCAGCTGGCAATCTCTGTCTCTTTCTCTAAAAGCATGCTTTGTGACAGTTACCTGCAGTATACTTTCCTGGAAGTACTTTGCTGTTTTTTGATAGGAAGTGCTTATGACCTACTGTACTGTATAGGTGTAGCCAGAGCACAGCCTTTCTCTGTCAATATTTTCCTGTCTTTTAAAATACTTTTTATTATGAAACTTTCTTAAGCTAAGTGTATTCTCCCTTGAAACCTGCAGTACTACTGCTGTGTAACAGTAAAATATCATTGGAAATGTAAGAACACAGACCTATGTTTTCTTCTCTTCTTTTTCCACATGACGCGTACTTGGGCACAAAATGAATTGTGTTAACATGGGTTGTTAACACAGGTGACCCTGGGATTTTGTACATTTCTCACTCTCATTTGTGAGAAGCAGGTAGCAGGTGTTTTTCAAGTTGTCTGATTTACATGTCATACTGTCTAATCTGGAGACAGAAGTGAGACCTATGAGGACTTCAGGTAGCTGTGTTTGCTGTGGGGCCTCCTACCAGTGGGAAAATTATTGATCCTGCAGTTGTAGACTCCTCAGTTAAGTAGCAGTAAGCTACTGTTGTTCATATTAAGGTATCAGTTGTCTTCATTTTTCTGTATATATCCTCTACCAAGTTAGAAGCAAGAAGTGGATTATGCAACTGTGGTGGTGCAGTCATGTGGCTGACCTGCTGTGTGGTGCTCCCAAAAGCAGAGGTGGCCTCTTGTGAATAATTGTGGCTGGTTTTGGTGTGTGTTGTTTCTCCTCCTCCAACATTTACTAAGCCAACAAGACACTGGTAAGGTTACAAATGCTAGGGACCATGGTTATGTTGCAGGACTGTTTCTACTTTGTTCTTCATGGCTCCTTGTGCACAGTGTGTTAGGTTGGAAAGCCGTATTCCATGTGAACAATAAGAGTGCATTGAAGTATCAACAGAATTAAGCTCAGTGTTTGATTTGTTCCGTTTGAATTATTTGAGTCTGTTAAACAGACATATATCTATGTTTTGTGATTTGGTATTTGGTGAATTCAGGTTCTAGATACTAAACTAGAAATAATTAGGAAGATGTCTGACTCAAGTGGTATTACTGGACTGTTATCCAGTCTTTTTCCATTTTATCATTTTGCAGCAGTGTTTTATAGTTTCTCATTGTGGCATCCATCAGGACTGAGGGTGGTGATTGAAGCAAGACTACAGTCAACAGGCAAATAGTTAGAGGTACTTGGTAGCTCCAGCACTGGAGAGGTAGCTGTAACAGGGAAGCTCCAGTGTACTCAGTCTAACAGGTGCTCCAAGCAAGAGGGGATTAAGCAGATGGGTATGATGGTGACCATGGAAGTAGTTCATATAATACAGCTGTAAAACAGTGCTTTCAGGAGATGCCTGTGGGGACTGTGATGAAGAATTACGTAGGCAAAATCTGATGCGTGCAGGGGAAAAATCCTTGAAAGCCAGAACAGTGATGATGAATTTGCACAATGGATCATGCAACAGTAGCTGTTTGAGGCAGTTTCCTTCTGCTTCGGTTCATTCCCATGTGTGTTTTTGCCCTTGTTTTTATAGCTTGCATGCAGCTGTTTCTTAGCATTGAAGAATTCAGTTCTGAAGCCTCTGTAAAGGCATGTCACATCTTGTCTGTGTGTGATTGGTAGAGAGGCTGTCATAAACAGCCTTGAGGAGGTAGACTGCAGTAGAAATGTCAGAAAATAGCTGGGAAGGTATATCAACTTGATATTCAAGGAGTTGATAAAAAATTTTGAAGCATAAAGTTTTGTTTTCCAGATTTCCGTGTTAATTGGTAATTCATTGTTTGCATTGATTTCCCTAGGAAATGAAGGTTGTGTTGGCAGGGCTCTTTAGAAAGAAATGTTGCCTTGATACAGGTGTTGTGTTTACTTACCTATTTATGCTGGTAATAGTGGCAAATGTGTAAGCTTGTGGGGAAAGTGGGACTTTTAAAGAAAAAATAGGCTCTTCTCCTGAGCATAAGTGGAGTGCTTTATGTACTCTTGAGAACACGTGTTCTGTTTTTTCTAGAGTGTATTTCATCTGATAAACTGGAGAGTGGAATTGCATGTTAAGTGCAAAACTGCAAATAGGTAGTTTTTGTGGAGTCTTGTGTTTTTAATTCTTTCTGTGTTTGTGTTCGTTAATGGTGTAACACAAGTATATCCTTTGTTTTACTGTTGGTGCTTTCTCTAAGGGTCATTTTAAAGATATCAGTCCATCCACAGGATGTATGGGTGATACATGATCTTTTTATTCCAACATTCATGTGGGTTATGTCACAATGCTATTTGGAAACTTGACTAAAGATAAACACTAAACCAAAATATTACCAACAGCACCTTGGTATGAACAATAAAGTCTTAAGTATCTCTTCCACATTTTCTCAATGCCTTATCTTGCCTGTTAAGCAGTGTTGCTGTTGACAAAATTGTGGAAGGTAAAAGTTGATGTGTAGGTGTATTATAATGTATTGTAGTGCAAATGCTCTTGAATGTTAATGAAGTACTGTATAAGTGAACACTCTTTTGTCATTACAGGTGAAATAATACGATGACATGGAAATATCTGAAAAGATCTTTCTCTAGTTGCAGGAAAACAGGACACAGATGTGGTGTATTGTTGTTTTCAGTGCTGTTCTTACTGACTGGAGTTGATGCTAGTGGTTAATAGCCCTCTGTGTAGTTTAGCTTTTTAAATATATTAAAATCTATCAAAGGTACTTGAGTTATATTAATGACTGAAAATATTTAGGTTGGCAGGCACTTCTAGAGATCCTCTAGTTCAATCCTTAGTTTAAAGCAGAGTCAGCCTAGAGCAGGCTGCCCTAATCAATGACCAGTTAGGTTTTGGTCTCCTGCTCTGCCCAGAAATCTGTGTTCTCTATGGCATTGTTCTGTGCTCATCAGTGTTAGTAGCTGTGCGAATAAGTTCTCATATGTTTAAACATATATTGTCCTGATACTGGATATCTCTAAAAAGTGTCTTAACCTTCTTTACTCCTCTCCATCTGGTATTTCTATTGGTCTTAACAGTAGAGATCAAGGCTAAAGACAGAAAACTCAGCTTCTTCCATGTGTATTGTCACCAGATTCTCTGCTGCATTTAGCAGAAGGCCCACATTTTTTGTAGTGCTTCTTCTGCCTTGCATTTTTCAGACAGCTTTCTGAAGCTGATGTGTCTTTAGCAATAAGTTGTATTAACTTCAGCTGTTTTAAAGTACAAATTGCATAATGAATCGGCTTGCTAGCAGTTTAAAAAAATGCACAGAATAGTTTTTCTTCCCTCTATATTAAGATATAGGTGTTTGATTTTGTTAGTTTATGTGATTGGCAGGTTTTAGTTCTGCTTTTCATGCTCTTAACAAAAAGTGATATAAAGTAAATATCTGTAAAGAGCTTAAAAATAAATTTCTCTGATGTACTGAAAAGTTACCATGTTTTTCATCTTATTGAAGAGTAGTTAATATCCTTGTGTTTAAAGATGCAACTTGGCTAGTAGTTTAAAATAGTGTTACACCATGAGTTTCTTCTGCAGGATGTTAGGTTATAGTTGGAGACTTAATGTGGTATGGAGTGCATGGTTTGGTACTCTTTTTTTAAATCAGTGTTTTATTTGTAATCTACTTTCCATATTGTGAGTTGTGTGACAAGGATGTAATACTTACTAGAGATCCGGGGTTTGGAAAAGCTTTGAATGTGCAGGACCAGCTAAGCTCTTGTTTTGAGGACTTCCCTAAAGAATTTTATGTCTGGTTGGTCCAGTTATTTTTGACCTTGGCAGAAAGTAGATAACCATCAAATATGTCTAGAGTTTGATTTTGATCTCAAATCTCTAGTGGAAAAACTTTGCACTATCTAACAATTGTTTAGATAGAGAAAAAAACCAAAAACTTAGCTGTTTCAGGGGAGTAGTAAAGTGTATTTGTAATCAGTAACATCCTCTAATAAAATGGTGAGGACTGGAGAATGTTGATAACTGAGTACATTTCTACTAGGCTTGCTACCTGCTAGAAGCTATCACTAAATCTCAGGGAATGTTTTTCCACAGCTGTCTCCTCATTTCTGCAGCCTATGACTGAAAATCTTTTGGCGGTAAGAGTTCTATCTCCATAAGCTTGTTAGAGAAGCTCGTTTTCACTGTGTTCAGGTTTTAATGCTAACATAGTCCTCAGAGTTATAATCTGCATGCAAGACTGCTTGAATTGTACTGGAGCCTGAAATTATATTAGGTGATTTTTACTTAGAGAGATGGCTGTTACATTTCATAAGTTTGTGTTTTAGTTAAGAGCTTGATGAAAGAAATTCTGATCTTTATTATTTCGTGGAAATTTTGTCTGCATGATGGCATTTATCTTTTCTATTTGTATTTGACATCAAGGATGCTGCATTATGGCTTTCTGTCTGTGAATGGATATACCAGTAAAAATTACAGATAATACTAAAGGTGCAAGTAATTTTCTTGTTACAGAAATAGCTAGGTGTCTTTTCTGAGTCAGTGCTCTAGTATCACTCCTCTATTTTTGACAAACTCAAGCATTTTATCATCCTAAATTAAATTAATTCTAAATAAAGGACAAAAATACTACTGATGAGACTAGAAATAAACTTCCACAAGTTTTTGAGCTCATCAAGAAGGTTTTGTAGTACTTGTCAAAGTCACCCTTATAAAAATCATAAAATGGTTTGAGTTGGAAGGTACTTTAAAGATCATGTTGATATAACCCCCTGCCATGTGCAGGAACACTTTCCACTGTGCTAGACTGTTCAGAGCTTCATCTAGCCTGGCCTTGAACACTTCCACGGGTGGGGCATTCACAATTCTGGGCAATGTATTCACCTCATAGGTGCCTCATCACCTTCACTGTAATTGTTTTCTTCCTAATATCTAAATTAAACCTACTGTCTTTCACTCTGAAACTATTTCCGCTTGTCTTGTAGTACTTGCTCTTGCAAAAAGTCCCTCTCCTTCTTTCTACTAAGCTTCTTCTTGGTACTGGTCACCCCAAAGCCTTCTCTTCTCCAGGCTGAGCAATCCCAGTTTCTCCTAGTTTTATTTTGTAAGAGAGATCTTCCCTGCATCTCTCTGGCAGACTGTGGGCCTTCATCTGAACTCAGTCTTAACAGGTCATGTCCTTCCTGAGCTGGGACCCCAGAGCTGGATGCAGTGTTCCAGGTGGGGTCTCAGCAGAGCAGAGGGGCAGAATTCCCTCCCTTCCCTGCTGCCCACACTGCTTTGGATGCAGCCCAGGACACGTTTGGTTTTCTGGGCTGGGAGTGCTCACAGCTGGTCATGTCCAGCCTTTCATCCACCAGCATCCCCCAGTCCTGCTCACAGGGCTGCTTTTGATTTGTTCATTCCCCAGCCTTTGATACACAGACTTGCTGTGACCCAGATGCATCACCTTGTATTTGTACCTTGGTCTTATTAAATCTTCTGAGATTCCCACTTTATGACCTTGCCCAGGTCCCTCTGGATAGCATCCAGCTCTATTTTGACAAGTTTAGCCATTGAGAGGTGAGAAGAAGGAAATGGTACAACATACCAAAGGCATGATGATTAGAAGTATCTTTGTCTCTGGGTAGGCTTCATAGAAAATACCATAGATTCTGGGCTGTTACTGTGTGAGAGCGTGCTGGTTTTGTCTGGGGTAGAGTTTATTTTCTTTGTGGTGGCTAGTATGGAGCCATACTTTGGTACAAAATATTTATGTACTCGTGCTGAACACAAGTACTGCCACACTGATGAGGTAGTTGGGGGTTAATGGGAGCTTGTTGGGGGAGATACCACCAGGACACTTGACCCAAACTGACCAAATGGATATTCCAGATCATATGACATTCTGCTTAGTATGTAAAGCTGGGTGAAGGGGAGGATGTTTGTATTTACAGCTTTTGTCTTCCCAGGTAACCATTACATGTGACAGTGCTCTGCTCCCCTAAAGGTGGCCAGCTTAGCTTTTAGTGATAGGAACTCCTGTGCTTTAACAGGTTTTGATTGAAATCGGTTATTGTTGAGTACAAGAAACAGCAAATGTCTGACTATTTTCATAGTAAAAAAAGGGTGATGAAAAGTAGAATATAGGTTGAAACCTGTGTTAGGGTAGTCTTTCTGAGTAAGATTAGGCTTACAGTTTGAGGAAGACAGGTCCAGTGAGCACATCCAAGCTTTCATGGCTCTTAAGCACAGAGGAGAACTGACCATCTGTTTTAGGTTGTCTGTAACTGCCAGTGCTTAAATAGCTTCATTGTGTGCCATGAATTTTGAGTCCTGTGTACCAGTTGAGCTGAGCAGATGCAGAGAATAGAAAACAGAATCAAAGCAGTTTGGCAGTCTGTACAAAAATGAAGTGTTATGAGCTAAAGAGAAGTGACTATTTTGTGTCTTATGCCCATTAACAATTCCATTAAGTTTGAATCATTCATTATGTGAGATTTCCTGGTTATGAGACAGTGTTAGCCCTGTATGACAGACTGTGCTGAGGAGGAAGGTGAGCATTTAACTCAGTGAGGCAATGGATTGAAAAGATCTATATAAACAAACTTGAAATACTCGATGCATGAAACATTCTAAAAACTGACTTAATAAAGGGATTGAATAGGGTGGTAATTTGGGAAACGTGAAGTTGAGTGTTTGACATACCCTGGCCTCGTTTTCTTTTTCTTTTTTTTTTTTTTTTTTGTGAGGTTAAGTGTCTTTTCAGACACCAGGTTGTAGGTTACACAGGGTATCTAGTGGGTTTGGATTTGCATTTCTTTTTCTCTTGAACTAAGTTGTTTCTGTGTGGAAACAATTGCTCTTAAAGTGATTTTATTTTTTTTCCCCACAGAGAATAAAGGGGAGCTTTTGGAATTCTTATGTGACAGTTTATCTGCTTAGATAAACTGGATGGGGTTGTTGGTAGTTGTATATGAAGATTAAAGGAAACCTACTTGAGCAAACAGCTTGTCTGCTGCAGCATTTCTTGTGCCAGAGGTTTATTTGAGCAGTGTCACAAACCAAATGGTTTGCCATAGACTGAGGCATAAAACTGATGCTGGTAATTATGAGTTCTTTTGATGCCTGTAGATAGCTGCTGATTATCTCTGTCAAATTTGAGGTTTTTCATATTGTGCAAACACAATACAGTTGGACTTCCAAAACTTAAGGTATAGGAAGAGTTGCCATTTTATTTTGCTTACAGTTGCAGGTGGGATGCCAGGGATTATTGGCTTGAAAAGACAAGAGAGCTGCAAGGCTGTGGGATGTTTCACCTGAGAGTGCTCTGGATAGTTAACCCATAGTTATATGGAGGGTGTTATCTTCCTGTTTTGTATCTTTTGGTGTCTGTATACTGCTCATAACAATTCAGGTGTCTTTGTCAAGTTCTGACTTAGCACAGTGCCCTAGGCACAATGGAGATCTTGTGTGGCAGCAGTGAAAGAAGGGCTTTTACAGCACTCAGACTAAGGAGAAATGAAATTGTTGGACAGATGTGTTTAGTAATGTCAAACATAACGTCCTGGGTATCTTGGATTTTACACTGCTAACAGGTGAAATCAGATATGTCTATATTCTACTCATCTTTCAGGGAAAAGTCCCTTGCAATAAGGTCATGGAGACTGCTGTTCATTTATTCTGGACTTCGTCAGACCACTGAAATGGGAAGTGTTCTAGCTGTCATGACAAGGAGGCGGTTCAAATGATTTTCACCCATAAAGGAGAGTTAGAAAATTACTTCTCACTTAAACCTGGCAGCAGTCTCCTTGATTTACTAGCTTTTCAGAAGCTGAACAAAATTGTCTGATGGTGAAGTAGTTGGGGAGTGATACTGGAGGGTTGAGTTGCATTGCATTCTTAAAATGATTTAAATTTTAGTAAAGCACTAATAGTATGGGTAATGATATAATGGAATCTCAGAACAGTTAGTTTGGAAGAGACCTCTGGTCCTGTCCAACCCCCTGCCAAGGCAGGGTCACCTAGGACAAGTAACACAAGATGGTGTCCGGGTGACTTTGGAATGTCTACGTGCTTCCCTGAGCAGCCTGTTCCAGTCTCTGCCACACTCAGTGTTAAGAAGTTCTTCCTCATGTTGAGATGAAACTCCTTGTGTTTATGGCCTTTGCTCCTCATCCTGCTGCTGGGCACCACTTGAAAAGTCCTGCACCACCCTCTTGGGGCCCACGTTTGAGACACTTATGCATTAATGAGATCCCCTCTGTGGGATCTTCTACAAACTGAGCAGGCCCAGCTCCTCCAGTCTCTCCTCATAAGAGAGATGCTCCAGGCCCCAAATCACCTTTGTGGCCTCCTCTGGACCCCTTCTGGTAGTTCCTTGCCTTGTCTTCTACTGAGGAAGCCAGAACTGAGCCCAGTCCTCCAGATAAGGCTTTCAGCTAGGGCTGAGGATCACATGGGAAGGATCACCTCCCACTTACATGGATTTAATTTCATATTCTTTGGCATACTTCCAGATCTTCTTGCTCTTTTTCAAATTCTTGAGGTAGATTTCTGTTTTGACTTTGTAGGAATGAAAAAAAGAGGTGGTGAAGTATCCCATGTCAGAGATGCTCAGAAGCTGTCTGGACATGGTCCAGGTCAGCTTGCTCTGGTTAGCCCTGCTTGAGAAAGGCAGTTGCATCCAGTGATCTTCACAGGTGACTTCCAACCCTGAATGATCGCTGTGTGAATCTGTGGTTTAGGTGGTCACATATTCTAAGAGTAGTGTATGTCATGCTTATTGTGCTGAATTTCAACTTTGGAAAAATTGTGTGAAACAGCACATGTAGTTGCTGGAGCAGGTATGGAATTTGAAATATGGCAGTTGTCTGCAAAGTCAGGCTTGCAAGTGAAAAATCTCTTCTCTGTGTTGTGTGTAGATTCTTTAATCTTCTCTAGTAATCCAAATTCAGCTAGCAACATAACAACAACAAAAATAACCCAATGCATCCAAAACAAAAAAAAAAAAAAAATCCCATCCACAAACTTGTTGAATTCTGCTTTTTGCAGGTGAATTTAATAAGCAAAGGGATCAAGTATTTATATTGTTCCTTTTTAGGATGCTAGTTTTTTCTCTTTTAATAAGAATGCAAAGTTGATGTGATAAGTTCAAAAAGTTCTCCAAAACAAACTCTCTAGGGCTAGAGAAAGTGTAATATGTAGCCAAGGTTTCCAGACAAGGTAAGTAGTCAAATCTAGGTGGTTTGACTGGCCATTCAGTAGCCACTGACAGTGTTGGGATGTAATACAGAAGCCATTTCCTCAAAGCTGTTGAGACACACCAGTTAGACCAGGCTGTAAGGGTTGATAGCTGGTAGCTTTTATATAAAACATATATGAAGCTTTCAAATATGCAAGGCTTGGAAGTAAAGATTAGGTGTAATAGAGGGCTCCCAGCAACCTTGAATTCACCTGATAAAGATTTGTTGTTTTCTTCTTGTTATTACTTCAGTTGTATTGTATTGTGCTTTAACATTTTATGTCAATTTTTACTTGGGGTATCCTCCTCTTCTTGATGCATCCTGTAAGTATTTATAATAAAATGCTAAGTGTTGAGGCTTCAGTTCCTTTATTTTCAAGCTTTCAGAGACACATGTGTTTTGCTCAAAAACTTGCCTCGTGTTCTTTCTGGTTTGTAGTCTTGTACAGCATTGGTGTTTGGGGGACACAGCTTCGTGGGGTGAAGGAGTTTGTTTCATGGAGATGGTAGCTGGAGTCCTCCATAATGTGCTCCTGAGATCCCATGCTTATGTGCTGTTCAATCATTGAATCACAAACACTTGGCTAAAAAACAGAAGGAACAAGCAGTCCCAGAAGCAGATTGCTCCCTGAGGTGATCAGAATCTGCTAGGTCAGCTTACACTGGTGCAGTTTATTCTGGATCAAGTAATCCAATTATGATAGGCTTGCAAAACAATTGATGCCACTTTTCTCCACTTGCTTTTCAAGTGCACTCTCTCTGCCAGCTGAATTATCTCTAACACTTACTGCTTTTTTAGTTCTCTTGAAAGATTCCTGCTGCTTCTTTTCTGTGCCTTGTCTCAAAGGCAGAAATTCACCTTCAGAGTCAGACATCTTCTTAATGCTTCAGAGAAGAGCCTTGCTAATAATGTGTAGCTAATCCACTTACTGTAGTAGATTCTGTGGAGAAATACAACAATCTGTATTTTGCATAAGCTAATTAGAATGTAACAGACTGGTATGACACTTATGAGACTATACCGTTTCCTGTTTTTTAAAATACTGGAAATAAGAGTACTTTTTGTGGATTTTTTTTTTTTTATTCTCTCTGCCATTTTATATTAGTTTTTGAGTTACTATTTAGGGACTGTTTCTCACTTGACACTTCTGTTTTGGGACCCTGTGGGAGGTGGTAAGGAGAGAAATAGTTGGTACCTGTGTTGTAAATCAGCTATAGGAAAGGACTCACTGAGCATTTATCTTTTTTTAAATTCTCAGTGAATTAAGTGGTTTTGGAATTGTGTGAAAATTGAAGGGGAAGAGAAATACATGAGAAATTCTAGGGGAAACATTCTTTCTAATTTTAGCCTGTAGTGCTTGGGCATACTAAGATATTTCCAGAATTCCTGTTAGTATCTCTTCCTCTGGAAGACTGTTTAAAGGTGTTGCTGCTGTGTGTTAGATCTTGATGTGTGGTTAATTTGCCTCTTTTCCTTGAGGTTTACCAGCCTTGTTTCTGAATAGTTTACTTAAGAATGTTGACTTAATTGTACATTTTCTTTGATAAATCAAGTAGAAAGTTCAACACTTTCTGTACTGTTGCACAAACGAAAAAAATGTCATTTATTAACTTCCTGGAACAAAACACTTTTTTCCTTAATCATTGTACCCCTGTGTGTTTGCAAATCTTTATATATGTTCTACATGCTTCTGAAACAGGAGTACAGCTGAGTAAATTGGTTAAGTTTCTTGTTTTCAGAGTGTCACTTTTCTGTTACCAGAATTGGTAACAGAATCTTACTATTTTTTCTTAGACAGTGGTTTTTGAAGCACCTGGTGTGAATCTGTCTTACTCAATGTTTTCAGCTTTGACTAGCTTCTGAGGCTTCTGCACCACATCCCTCACTTCCCTCTCACCCTTCTGACATACAAGGAAGAAGGTGAATTAAAAGCATTTAATTAACTTAACCTTTAATACTTCAGTTTACTCATTGTGCTTTTTTGATTTATTTATCTTGCATACTTTTCTGTTTGAGACTGAACTTGCGCATGGAAAAGTACACATGAAATTTTGGAGAAAGATATGGGTGAAGCTCCTGATGGAACCCTGGTCATAAAAAAATGAACTTAAACTTACTAGTATATCAAAAGTCAAATTCCCAGTGGGAAGAAGTGATGATAATTTAGATAATTAAGCTTGGTTTTAGTAATCTGTCACTGAGACTTCCCATGCACTTTACAGATTTGCTTATTTTAAATAAAACTTTCACATTATTCTTTGTGGGAATCCTGTATTATTTTTGTGTGAGTATGTAGTGGTAATACATGGGTCTGTTTTTAACTGATATTTAAGTAAGTTGCATTAAGTCTTTAGGTTTTTAGATCACCCATAGTCACTGGTTGTAAAGATGAGCTTGAAGACCTTGCAGGCAGCTCAGGGTGTTCTCCTGTTTTCCATGTGATAGACTGCAAACTCTTATTTCAAATTCTGTGTGTGAGTTACCATTACAAGAACTCTGTAACCCTTGTTCAGTATTTAAAGCAGGTGAGTATTTCAAGGATCAATGTATGCCGATGTTTTCTGCTAGCAGCTGACTGAACATGACTGTACATAATAGCATACCCTGCCTGATAACCTCTTGATAATACATCCTAGAAATTACAAAGGTGGGGGGAGGTGGTGTTGCCTGTTGGTTTTGTATACTTAGCTACACTACAGAGATCATTCAGTAGCTGATGCTGAGCATGGCCAACTGAAAGATGCTGAAAACTTGGAGGGTGTTCTGCTAGTGACCTCTATCACTTACTGCAGTAATAAGCTTTTCTTTGTGGTTCATTAGGTGCAGCTGCAGTGAATTAGAAACAGATTAAGTAAGCTCAGCTGATATTCTTTGAATGTTCTAGGTATTTCTGTCAAAAGTTACAAGCTTACTTTCTTTTCAGGTCCTTACTGGTAAGAATGAGTAGTTATGGAAGCTAAACAAACTAAAGCAGTCACAGTTTTTGAGTTCGAACTATGTTAATTCTAAAAAATACTCCAAATTTCTTTTTCTTTATGCAAGAGATAAAAAAGAGATGAAAACCATCTGAGGAGCTGGGAGTTTGGAGACACCCATGTGATTTCTCTAACCTCTGATACATAACAGTCTAAAAATAGTTGCCATATGGGATGTCTTTATTGTGAGGACAGCCTCTGCTGGTTGAGAACCTTTCTGTGTTTAAGCACTTTCTGTGCCTAAACATTTTTAGCTGTTATTTAAGTGAAGTTGTCATATGGCTTTAAATGAGAGCTGCTGTCGTTGTCCAAAGATGTTGAAGAAAAGAGAGTTATTTTCTCTGAATTTAATGGAGGTGGTTACAGCAGTGTTCTGTGGTCTTCTCTCTATGTGGTGTATTTTAGATCTGTTAAAAACAAATGGAATACAGAAATTGATGTTACACCAGTTGAAAAAAAAGCAAAAAATTAAGACTAATACCTGTCTATATTTGTTTCAAGTCTTTCTGTTACAGTTGTTTAACCTTCAAGCAACCTGTTGAGGTTCTGTATGTTTGGTGGAGGTTATTCAGAGACATGCATGCCAAACCTTACTTCAGCAGTATTTCCTTGTTCTGCAGGGAGTTTAGACAAGCTGGGACAAATGTCAGAGTGTTTGATACTTATGTTGAATCCATTTTTCAGTAAGCTGTTGTATACAGATAGAGTAATTCTATTTGAAGCAGTTGCTTGTCTTTTTAAGGTGTTTAGTAGAAAAAGCAAAGTCTAAACTTGTTCACACTTTGTGGCAAAGGTTATAATTAGTATATGTAGTCTCTCATATTTTTCTTCTTTGAGTTTGCAGTCAGTTTGGGAGGTAAGTTAACAGTAGTCTATTTTCTGCAAATGGGAAAGAATTACTATATTATCTCTTTTCATAGTCAGTCAGGTGATGCTTGATGGCGGGTCCTCAGTGTCATAATACTGCTCTTTTTTACTTGGATAGTATTCCAGTGTTGCCCTCCCTTTGTCCTTGTCTCTTCCAGTGTCATAGATATTAGATGGTGTGACATTGAACTTTGTGACTTGAACTTGGACTTAATCTTTTTCAGCCTTTCTATACACTGACTTCTTGTAAGTCTTTTCAACATCAGATGCCAGGGCTTTGGTATGGTTAAACAAACTTTAGCAGTCACAAGATTAAAATCAGTGTTCTTTTAATATTTTTTTTCAGAAATTCCTAGAATCATTAAGGTTGGAAAAGACTTCCAAGGTTGAGTCTTGCCTTTTGAGCAGATGTGACCTTGTCAACTAAAATGTAGCACTAGATGCCATGTCCAGATATTTTTTGAGCACTTGAAACAATTGTGAACTCTACCACCTTTCTGGGCAGCCCATTCCAATGTATAACAATCCTTTCAGTGAAGCAATTCCTCCTGATGTCCAACCTGAGCTTTCTTCTGGCCCTACTTAAGGCCATTTTCTCTTGCCCTCTCGCTGGTTGCCTGGAAGAAGATACTGACCCCCATCTGGCTACAGTCTTCTTACAGGTAGTTAAGGAGAATGATGAGGTCTCCCCTGAGCCTTCTTTTCTCCTGGCTAAACTATAATTCCTTTATCTTCTCATAAAACTTACACTCCAGACCCTTCACCCAGCTCCTTTGCACTGCTCTTGACTTGCTCCAGCATCTCTGTGTTATCTTGAAGTGAGTGGCCCAGAACTGGGCACAGGACTTGAGGTTCTGTGCCATCTCTGATACAGGCCAGGATGCCATTGGCCTTCTTGGCTGCCTGGGCACAGGTTGGGTCACATTCAGCCAGATGCCAGTCAGCAGGTACCCCCCAGGTCCTTTTCTGCTGGGCCACTTTGCAGGCAGTCTTCCCTAAGCTGCTGCACTGCATACACTGGCCTTGGCACATGGATCCGGACTGTCCATGTCCCTCTGCAAAGCCTTACTGCACTCCAGCAGATCAACTCTACCACCCACTTAGTCTCACTTGAGAACTTAACTGAGGGTGCTCTTCATCCATTCATCCAGATTATAGATAAATGTATTAAACAGGGCTGAACCCAGTACCAACCTGTGGGGAGCCCCAGTGGTGTCTAGTTGTCAAGTGGATGTGGCACCATTCACCACCACTCTCTGGCCCTGGCCATGCAGCCAGTTCTTCCCCCAGCAGAGTGCTCCTGTTCAACTTACAGGCTGCAGCTTATTCAGGAGAAATTGAAATGTACTGCAGTTAGCCTTAGGTGATTACTCCTGATGTGCTCTGTCTTCATGAAGTAAAAGAGCTGTAATTCAGCAAAATCTGGGCACTTGGATGTCTTTTATCTGAGAGAGTTTTGCAGAACTGACTTGCAGGTTACACGTGACTGTCCATTTTGTACAGTATTTATGCAGTAAGGAGAGCTTAAGTTCCTTTTTTCTTTAATGGTGCTTCTAGGAACTTACTCTTCTAATAGTTTGCCCAAAATCAAAGAATAAACTTTTGAAGATCAAAAGTTGAACATTGACTGAAAGGTGCATTGAATACATTAGTATTAAAATGTTTGCAGAGTGAATTAAATAGATGAAAACCCTATTTGACTTGTTGATTTAAAAATAGCCTAACAATCATGTCTTCTTTAATACTGTGTCTGTGTAATGGGACAAAGAAACACATTTTTGATCTTTGAGTCAGAGATGTGCAAGTCATTAGTACCAGGGCTGCTGGACTTAGAGGTGCTGTCTTTGTTTAGGAAATCAGTGGAAAGTAGTTACCTGCACTGTGAAGAAGGAAAAGTCCTGGCTTTATGGCTGTGGGACAATATAGCACTTCATATGAACTACTTCTAAATTTTGCTTATCCTAATAAGCTCACAGACCAGCTTCCAGAAGTGGGTGATTTTTATGCCTGTGCTTTTATATTCTTAGTTAAGCTGTTCTTTTTCTACCTAAATTGTAGGCAGAAAAGTTTGAATTAAGTCTGTCCAGCTGAATAGTGTGAACTAAACACTTCCTGATATGCATTGTTTTAGACCTAGAGTGCTGACATCCAATGACACAGACTTCTTCAAGCTCATCTACTTTTATTATAATATAAAGAATCTGTTCTAGGTAGTCTGGGTGGCACTTTTTTGGCAATGGCATCTAAGGAAGTTCAGCTCCTACAAACTAAACCAAATTATGTAAATACTGTAACTTTCTAACTGCTTTAAACTCCTGTATATATTTAATGGAAATATATGAGGCAGCAGAGTAACTCCTCATGCTTGATACCAGCAAAGTTTTTAATACTGAATATAGCACTTTGTTCATATTCCTCCAGAGCACTGATGGCTTCTTGTCAGCCTGTCGCTGCTTTTGATGTTTGAGTGTTTTTCCCCCTGCTATAGTAAAGCATTCTTGACTTCCCTGGTAAAATGTAGTTGTAAGTATTCTGTAGTTCAGGTGATGCAATATAAACTACTGTTATCTTTTAAAAAAGATAAAGTGGCAGGAGGGAAGAGGTATACTGTTTCTGAAACAGTCTTCATTAACTTACTGTTATCTGTGCACAAGACAGCCAGTTCTCTACCCAAACATAATGTTCAGCCCATGGAAATGAGCCTGCCTGTTTTGGAAGTCGCCTTCATTATGAAACAAAGGCTAAAACCTAGGTTTTCCCTCTGTTACAGTATAAAATCCATCTAGTTTATTTTAAGATATTCTTCAAGACTTGAGAAGTCAGCCTTTGGGTGCCATGAGAAATAAAGTGATTTGACAGGTCTCTCTCTTATAAAGGATGCTAGAGATAAACTAAGACTTAGCTTTCTGATCCCACACTTTGTTCTGGGTGAAAGAAGCCCTGCTCTGGTGTGTCAGAGTAAGTGCATTTCTGTAGTGAAATGATAGTGAAAGTATGCAGGTTTTGGAAAGCAAGCATATTCTAAGTCAGATGGCATCAGTATCACATTTTTCACCTGTTGATGTTCTGAAAGAAATTTTTTGGTTTACTGTTGTGTATGTGTCCTTTTCCAAGATCTTTCATTGTACTCTAGTGTGCATTACAGCATGCTTTTTGGTGCTTAGGCAACTTTCTAGAATTTAATATGCCTTAATAGAGGGCAGAAAATTTTAAGTTTTTTCAGAGCTGTTTGTCTGACTTTGTTTATCTTGTCATGCTATCTTTTAAGGCTTTTTGCCATCTCTTTCACAAAAAATTCTCTTGATTTTCCTTTGATACTGAAATTTGAAGATGTACACAGGGGAATATAATAAATTGTCGAAGATGTCATTTCAAGTATTTTGGAGCTCTGTTATAGTGACATACTTCTGTGGCTGTTTCTTTTGTTATTGAATTAGGCATATAATTAGTTGCACGGTAAAAAAGGTTATTCAGTCAGTTTTTTTGATACAGTGATAAATATCTAACTCAAATAATCTGTTTGAAACTAATTGGAAAGAAAATTGCCTGATCTAGGTTTTGTTGTTACAAAATTTAGATTTCGCTAATGTGTGTGTGTATATATATATATAGATAGTAAGACACAGGTAATAGAATACAGAACTCTATTCTATTCAACTACAGAATTGTATCAAATTTTAGTTTTAATAGGTTGAGTATAAGACAGCATAGAATAATATGTGAAAAAGTAAGAAATGAGAGTTAAAGTATGTAGGTTACCCTGTGTAAGGAGCAGCGGTATTTTAAGACAATTTAGTGATATATAGTTTAATGGTACTTGGACTACTGGAGGAAACTGGGAATACAACTTGCCATGAGGAAAAGGTTAGAAGGAACTAGAGCATGTGGAAGCCAAGTGGCCCCAGAAACTCTGTATTTATGGACAGAATAATAGGAAAATCTGATTACCAGTCTTAATGATGATGTATTAAATTACTGACGGCTTTAGCAAACTGACATTTTGGCTTCTTAATTCTTGAATTCATGTGTGAAAGAATTCCCATCCCCAGAGGTCAGAAACCTTAAAAGCCTGTGCAAGGTTTCTGTGGTGACTGAAAGCAAGAGAGACTATTTTAAACTAGCAAGTCTTTTAAATATTCATTGCTCTGCATGTTTAGTTACATTATAGAAATAAAGATTTCTGCACGCAATACAGCACAGCATATGAGTCAGTCATGTTGTGTCTGTGTTGCATTATTCATTACTCATGGTATACCAGGATTAAGAAATAAAAGTTCTGTTTATCTCTTATAGAAAACCTTTGTACTGCTTTCATGGAACCTACTCCAGTGACTACCTACTCCAGATGGGTGACATCATAGCTCCATTTAAGCCTGTTTTGTTTTTTTGGTTTTTTTTTTACTAAAAGATTATTAACTTGAGACCATTAAGAATGCTTCTTGGAGACTGACTAATCAGTCTTTATTGATTTTTAGAGTAAACTGGCCTTTGCCATGCATTTTTGTATTGCTTCATTAGGAATTGTTAACAAGACTGGCTTGTTGACATTTTCACTCATGTTGATTTGAAAGCAGAGCATGCTGATTGGAACTGTTCAATTTGAACAGTGTTTGTTTCTTTTTTCCAACCCTTCACACAGGCAGGTGAAGTCAGTTGTTGTCATAAATCCCTGTTCTTTGCCTTCCATTCTACTTTGAGACTCTTCCCCAAAGAGTTAAACCAAGTATTTATTATTTGAATAATACTTAACCTCTAAGATGTGATCCTAGGCCATTTAAGCAGTTTTGGGTGTCATGTCCAAGGCTGCTCAGGTAGATTGTTTACTGTCATACCTGCTGGCAGAGTACTCAGTACCCCCCCTTACCCTGTATTGCTGATTGGGCTGTTATCCTAATTAAGATCTCTTCTTCCCCGGGTTTCCTCAGTGTCAGAATTAATGTTTCCTGGGCAAAAATGACTTGATTCTATGTGAATGTAATGGTGCATGGTTCAGTTGAGTTGAATACTTTTTGTGTGGCACATAAACTTTGCTTGTCATGACTTTGGGAGCTGGAAGAAGGATGCTGTGGCATGTCAGTCTGTCAGGCCACTGATAATCTGGGCTAGTGGGGGCATCTGAGTGTGTAGGTGTTGTGTTGCTGTCCAGCCTGATACCACTTTGATGGTATGTGTAAAGATGGGTGTAGAGGAAGGGAGAAGCATAGTGATTACTGGTTTCTGTTTTTTCAGCTTCTTGCATTTTCCCCTCTTTGTATGGTGTTGAGGACGTCATTTTTTGAGTTAACTACCAGTACATATGAGAGTTTAAGGGTTAAAGATATTTAATCATGCAAATTTCGTCTTGTCTAATCTGTATTTGAGCTAAAAGTTCGCTGTAAGAGAATGAAAACCCTCCTTTTTGGAGGGAGTAAATGGGGCGTGGATTCATCCTGCAGTTTGAAGGGTAGGGCTGTGATGGAGATACCAGGTTCATGCCCTGTGGATCTGCTGAGGTGTGCCCTTTGATGGAATGCCTGTGATGGGGGTGCATTTTGGGCCTGACCATCTCTCCAGTTTATCAGTGAGCTTTGAGCAAGGAGTACTGCCATGAAAAGCCAGTATAAGAAAACTGTTCTAACCTTGTCTTCTTTATCCTGGAAGATTAATCCTGTCATCCATTGTTGGGCGCTCTGTTGCTGTGAAGACAGTGGAGTTCACGAGGGACGGAACCATGTTACCCTTCAGGAAGATGCACCAGAGAGTAAATGGAGTCATGCGTGGCCTTGAAGTTGACCCATGCTTTCTTGATAAGGAAGAGCCTATTTTTCTAACTTGTGGTTTTTGCATTTATATACTTCTTCAGTCAGACTAACTTGATGTGCTTCCTGTTTCTCTCTATTGGTAAAACATCAGCTTTTTGAAGTTGTCAGTGGGGAAGAAAGGTGCAACTGCAGTAGGAAAGAGGGGAAAGTTTTACATGGCTCAGTTGGAATACTGATCTAAATGCTGAAAAATTCAAGTAGGCATCCTAGCCAGTTCAAATGGATGTTGATTTTGAAACCCTTCAACCTCTATCAAGTTGCTGTATTTGAAGAGTCATCATATTGTCTCCTTTCACCCCACTGATTCTTCTGTTTTCTTGTGTTGGTAGGCTTGAGAGAACTGCACATATTAAGGCTGAAGGGAAGTGTCTGCAATAAGATGCAGTTACGTCTTGAAGGATACATATGCATCTTGACAGAATTGTATTGCCTTGGAGAGCTTTTGCTAGAAGGCTGGGTCAGAGAGCTAACACAGGAGGCTTGGACAGCAAACAAGAGCAATAAACCCAGTTGGCAAGATGTTGTGGCTGTTAGAGTGCAGTTGAAAAATTGTCCCTGTTAAAAATCAGTCTTATTTGAAGTATTGGTCAAGTATTGGAATTGTTCACAGCTTATTTATTAGAGATCTGAATAGCTGTTTGTGTGATCCAGTCATTGTTTGGTGAAACTTTCTGAACATCAATATTGGCTGTGTTCAAGCAGTGCCAGCTTGACATTTAGTTAAAATTTCAAATACAACTAAAGTAATCACTTTGCTTAGCTGGCTTTGAACTTCTTTTATGTGAAAGAGGGCAATGAAAAGAAAAAGTGTTATTTTGTTCTGAGTTTTGGGGTTTTTTTTCCTCTATATGATCTAATTAGTAATGCATGTTGATGCTGTCCTGCTCAGAGAACTAGTTATGTTGGTGAAAGTGGTTGTGTCTAAATGTACCTGAATTATTAGGAACATAAAAATGTTTATAGTTTATTGGAGTCTTACTTGAACTGATCCCTTGTTGTAGTGAAGGTGCTTGTTTCTTTACAGAAGACTGCTAGAGTTGATCTTTCTAATGTTTTCTAATTTGTATTAAGTGTAATTTAAGTTACCTAGCTGATAGGGTAATCAGTAATTTCTGTTACAAGAGATCCGTTGTTTGCTCTAGATTGCCAGGTAATGGGTAATGCCCTTGCCTTGTTCTACGTTCTTTTTTCTATTTTTTTCAGGACCCCTTGCAAGTGTTTGTTGGCTTCATTCCTAATGCAGAGTAGCTTTAGAATATCCTGATACTCTTAAGTATTTTGCTGGAATATTAAGAGTTTACAATAGGGCTTCATACTGAGTGAAGATGTTTTCATTTAATCTACGTATGCATTTTTAGTGTTCCTACAAATATTTAGATGCAGTAGATAATTTGTGCTTTCTTGTTTTTGGCTTTTCAATGTGGTCACCAACCCTATGGAGGTCTTTCATGCCATTACTAACTGTTGCTTCTTGTTCAACTGTCTGCAGTTTCTCAGTTGTCTTATCAGTGCTTACCTGGAATAGTAAAGTCAGCTTTGGCTACGTCTTAATTTCTGCTGAAAGCTTCTGTAGATAAACTTCTGCAGCAGCAATCACAAGGGTAAATTACAGACCTCTTCCCTAAAATTCATATGACTTTTTTTCATAACTGTCTTCAACTCATCATGACTTTAAGGCAAGATACAATGTTAAGTGAAATGTGAAGTGGAATTATTTCTTTAGTGGTTCGAAGAGTCAGTGTGAAAAGATTCCCCTTCTAAACTGCCACTTTAGAGAAGCTAGAAATTGATTTTTATTGTTGCAAAGAATTCATGCTTTCTGGTCTTAATTGCCTTTGTTTATATTAGTAATTTTTTAAGTTATTTGATGATTTGATACTACCTCATTATCAGAATTTTAAGTTTCCTGTGAAGTTACTGTCTTGAATCTATTTTGTCAAAGTTCTTCCATATAACTTTGCATAAATCAAGAAATACTCCTCTGGTTTGTTCTCCTTAGCTGCATGAGTTCTCACCAAGCAGTGCACTGATGTCCTTGACAGCTATCTTCCTTACAGGGAAACTGAAGGGAGTGAGTAGTGTTTTGTTCTGACTGGCAAGGTTTTAACTGAAGATGTACCTCTGGCCTGTGTGTGCCTTTACCCATAAAGGACTTTGGGATGTTCGAGCAAGCTATGTAGTAGTTTTTGCATATGCTAGGTTGAACAGTCTCTGTCTCTTAATTGTACAGCTATTTTAAGTATGCATAAATTAGTACTGTCCCTTTATGTATGCTTCTAAGATACCTGACCCTTTGAAAAAAAGGAGTCCTTCAATTTATCACTCCAGTAAAAATAAAAATCACTAGAGGAAGCATGAAGAATTGCATCTATTCAAAGTATCAGTAACTCTGCACTTAAAATTTTAATACTTAATTTTTTCTTTCGAGTTTTATTTTTTAAAGCAAAATTTGGCATCTGTATTGTGCCAGGTCTTACTTTTCAGTGAGCCCTCAAATAATGACGATTTTTTTTTTTTTTTAATTTAACATGTTCAACAATAGTCCCCACAGAGAAGAAATAGCTTATCCTTGTTAAAATGCATTAATTACTGTTGTAAGTCAAAGTCGATGGAATAAATCCTCTGGAAGGAGAACAGCTTCATTAAAAGCAGAGACCAAAGATCTAGTTTAGACCTTTGTGTCTGGAAGAGATAAAGAATGATGTACGCAGCCAGAGGTGGTTCTCGTTCTGCAGTTTGGTATTATGAAATTTGCTTGTCCAAATGATGTGTGTAATTGTTGCATGCTTTCATTGCACTGGGCCACAGGATGGAATGGCAAACACTAAATACTAAAGCATGCTCTGAAGGCTTCCTGGTGTGTAAGCCTTGAGGAGAATCTTTAGGAGTGCTTTTACATCTCTTAGGACTTTATCAAGGGAATTTTATCAGCTGTGACCTTTGAGGCTGAAGGTCCAGCTTGGGTTGTCTCTGAACGGTGATAATGTACTGAAGTAAGCAGATGTTTTCAGTATCTGCTCTTAAATTCATAACATGATCACCTTTATGTGACAGTAGTGTTTAGAAGTATATAATGTAATTACGGCAGGCATCTGTGCAGTGATTTTTTTTTTTTTTTTTTTTTTAGTGCAGTGTCTATGAACAGAATTAAACTATATATATAAAACCTATGTGAAATAATTTTCTGCTCAGCAGTGACCAGGATGCACAAGTATTAATTGAAACAGGTTAGACTTTAGGGAGAAGTCTGACGCATTAAATGTTTCTCCCTAGCATCTATATGCATGTGAGGTAGTAATGGTAGTTGAAGGCTTATCTGCTTTGTCACCCAGGCAAGCATGAATAGTTGAGTATGTTACACACCAAAATACTTGTCTTGAAGGGAAAGTTAGTAGCCAAGCTTCTTGATAGCTCCACTATATTTTCTAAAGCTCTCGTATAAAAAATCTACTGTTATAATTGGAACTGTTCTATGGCAACCAGAACTAATTGCATAAACCATATGGCTTTTGAACTTCTGATGTCTTTTCTCTTGAAAAACAAAAAATCCTGCTTGCTTCTCTGCTAGGCAAACCTTACTCATGACTTGGTTCAACTGCAGCTAATTAGAAACTGGCATTCAGTGAATGCCATAAACAGTGTTTAAGAGTGTTTGGGTTTAAAATCTTATCTGTGCTGGGTGAACTAAAATTAAGTTTATTGAAAGATAGAGGCTGCCATGCACTGCATGTTAAAGAGAAATACACAGTTTGCTGAACAACTGTGTCTTTAGTTCTGCTTCCTTTCAGCATTATCAAGAGAGCGGATTTGCTCAGTCCACTTGACTTTATTGTTCTCCTCTAAATCTCAGTGTGTTTTAAGACAAACATGTCCTTAGTAGGTATAAAACCCTGTTTCCTGAACATAACGTTTTTACAGGTTTTGCATGCTAAACTATTTTAGTAACCTGAAGTGTAACACTGTCTCTGAGGCTAATAGTCAAAAACTGAATTAAAATTTTTTAGTGGGTGCTGGGCATTCTTCAACAGTTTAGTATTTTAAAATTTTTCGGGGAGGGGGGAAGAAAACTCACAGCTTTAATTCTGTGTTAAAGCCAAAAACTCATTTCAGAAAGCTTTCTCTTTTTTTCTAGAATGAAATTGGCCATATTTAATACTGTTTTTAGGTCAGATAGAAATGTATGTAAAATGGTAAGAATGCCAGTTTTCCAAACTAGATGTAAGAGCCACAGCCTTTAAAGTAATAAAAACAGTAGAAGAACTAGCAGAGCAAAATATGTTTTTGGGGCATAAAGATTTTTTTAGTCAGAGAACTGACTTGCATGCTGATTGCAAGTACTGTGTAGAATGCTTCAGTGAAGATAAATGTGTTATGCAAGCTGGAAGTACTTCAACTGACAGGTGCTCTTGACTTTTTTTGAGAAGTGCTGCAGTGCTTGAGAACAGTGAAGTCTCTAGTGAGTACACTGAATACAGACAAGTAAGCTGTTCTATTGAAGTTTTCTATCCACAGCCTGTGGTTCACAGGAAACAAATAATCTGTGGGGGTCACACTGCTTTGCTGAGAGCCATAGAGATCCAAATACATCATCTTGTGCACATCACTACGGTCTCTGTAGGATGAGAGTATTGGAGACTGCTATTTTAAAGCAGTCTTCCTATTCTTAATAAGGCTTGTCTGGACTTAAATCAATTTAGACCTCCAGATTTTATTTATGTAGTAAGCAGTTCATCAAGCATACTTGCCTGTGATCAGTGGAGAGCTTGAGAAGTGGTTACTGTTAGTTTTGGGTTGAGACCTCAGAGAATGGCATGCTAACTTGCAGTTGATACCAAAGCCCCGGTATTTTGCATAAAAAGGTGATTGAAGGTCGTTATTAACCTCCTAAGTTAGAAATAAAGACCAGATATGAGGTCTGCTAAGCATAGGGACTTTGGTGACAAACTGATGTGAAAAGTAACATTTTGAAACAGAAAAAGTGTTGAAGTAATCTTTATAAACCCTGGATGAGCAGCCTTCTGAAACCTAAATCTTTTTTCTGTCAGGTTTAGACTTAAATCTGCTAACCGTGGGCAAGAAGGATCTCTTGACTAGCACCAGTCTCAAGCTGTGGCAGTGGTCAGCAGCCTATTTGTTCCTGTTGTCGTTAGATTTTACATCTGGACTACCTGTAATCATCTGCAAATGGCCTGTTAGCTTTTGTGGTATCCTCCTAGCATTGTTCAATGCAAATCTAATTTTTGGTGATGTTTTAGTTAAAACAAAGAACGATCTTCTTGGTTACTAGCATACTCCTATGAGAAACGCTTGTGTGTTTTGTTCCAGTTATTCCACTTGATAAGTCCTTCACTCTGTTGCCACTTATATGTGCAGTGGTACTTACAAACAGCTGTTGCGAGAACTTAGTGAATGCCATCTGGACAAGGTTTTAATTTACGTAATTTTCAAAACCTAAGATTTTAAGTGTGAACTGGATTCTAACATGGTGCTTTGTCATCTTTGTATATTTTTTTTCCTGTGGGCTGGGAAAGACATGTAAGGGAAACTGTCTTTCAGTAGTGCATGACCATCTTGTGTGCTGGTGGAAAATCAACTCACTCTATTTCCTTTCTTTCCTCTTCAGTCTTGAAGATTTAAAAATTTGTTTTGTGGTTTAGTTTCTTTTAGGAATGGTGTGGTACTGGAGGTCATTTCCAGGGTAGATGCAGGGACAACTAGACTGCATTATCTTTTAAATCTTCTTTAAAATAAGCATCTTATTTCACATAAGAAAAACAATTTCTCAGCTGAATTTCTAAAGATTAGATTGGAATTGCCTCAAATCCAGTTAAGCCACACTGCATGGACGTGCTGGGAATATAAATGCAATTACTGTAAATTTGTACAAACTGGTTTGTTGCATTATCTTGCTAATCTAACATACAGTACTTTTTGTGTCCATATTGCAGACGGCAACTCCAAACTAACATGGCAGTCAGACTGTGTGATGTGGCTTCTCTGCTTAGAAGTGGTTCGTGGGCAGCAGAGCCTTGGACTGGGGTCTGTGGGATTTTTCTTAAATTCTGTAGGCTACTTTTGTACATGTTAATAGTGCTGAGGCCATACCAAAGTCTTTTAACCTTCCATTTGGAATGCTAACTCACCTATGTTTTGTTATAGGCTGTAGGTTGTGTTCCTAATCTGTGAGAGCCTAGAGCACACTGGCATACCAAGACAACTTTTTCTGCAAAATGGTGATCTCCTGTAGAAATTACACTGCAGTGGCTTGCCTTTCTTCTAATGTCAATTAGATTTTAGTACTAATTGAAAATACTTGGTGGATAATTGAAGATGGTTTTGGTATGGTCTGAATACTAAATTGCAGTAACTTTGGAAACCTGTATAGTTGTGTTTTTATGATTGCTATTTTAAAATTATATTTGCCAGTCTATTCTAAGACTTTAAAAAACTGTAAATTTAGTTCTTACTATTTTTGAGTGAAAAATATTTAGTACTTTGTCTTTTATGAATAGTTCTCTTTAGTCCATTAGTGGGGTATGCATTATTTGTAAACCACATTAGTACCACTTTATTCAGAGCAGATGGTTCTATAGCTGTAATTTTCAGCACACACGGGCTACTGCAGCTGTTCACTTGAATGTTGGCTTAGGATTCCATTCTTGCCACCTGAACATGAAAATAAATGTGCAATTAAGAGAGAATTGTTTGCTGTCCTTGCTAAATCCTAGTAAGTTTGATCAATGAACACTTCAAATTTGAGAATTAAACACAAAATGGGGAAAAAGGCAATCCTGCAGTGCATCAGAGCACAGCATTTGTGGTTACTACCTCTAACAGGTATGCTAGTATTTTGTAAAATAATTTACCTTAATTGGCATAATCTACTTTATCATCTTTTTAGTGGACCTGTTTCATCAGTGCCAGGTGCAGGTTGCCCCTTGGAGTTTGTCACAAGGGAAGAAAATGTTGTTCCATTTGCAGCTCTTCAGAGAAACTAGATCACGCTTTTCTAATGAGCGCTCTTAATAGATGTATCCTTTTTTTGCATTGTGTTGAAGTAACCTCTTGGAAAATACTTTCTGTATACAGAAGGTAGAACATAGAAATGTGTTCTAGGAAAGTCTGAGTAAGACTTCTAGTAAGAAACTCAACTTACCCCCTCTTGTATTATTAGGAAATTCTGTTATGCAGTCTGTGAACACAGCTGTTTGGATATGCACTGGTTGCATATAGTGTTTTAACAGGACTGCTAGGGCAGGCTCTTCAGAGTTCTTGATGGTGCTCTCTGATTTTTACACGATGCTTTTTTATGACAAGTCCTCTTAGTTTAATTATGACACTAAATTTTAATTATTGATGGATTTCTTTAGTGAACTTCTTGTGTTGAAGTATGTATTACTGGAGAATTAACTTATATAATTTTTCTCTTGCATGTTGTCCTAAACAGTTGGTCTCAAACAGGATAGGTTGCCCAAATCTTAGATATTCAGATTAAAAATCCATTGTATTTACCAGCTGTTGTCATTCAGTCACTGACTGAAGTGGCGAGAGCCATTTGTAGATGTGGCAGCTTGTGGTCAAATGCTTGTGTACAAGCAGACTCCTAATTATTTCTGCTGCATCTTGCAGTCATACCATCAGTTACTTTGGAGTGAGAAATGGTGGAATTAGGCTGGTTTGAGTTGAAAGTTTGTCTGTCTCTTTTAATACGCTTGCCATGAGCAAGGATGCCTTCCACTAGATCAGCATGCTCAGAGCTCCATCCAACCTGACCTTCAACATTTCAAGGGCTGCCTCTCTGGGCAAGTGCCTTACCATCCTCACAGTAAAAAATTTCTTCCTCATACGTAGTCTAAACCTATTCTCTTTCAGTTTGAAGACGTTCCCCTTTGCCCTGTTCATGCTCTTCAGAAATGTCTCTTACCATCTTTCTTGTAATCCTCCTTCAAGTACTAAAAGGCCACAATTAAGCCACCCCAAAGTCATCTGTTTTTTTTTCTGAACAAACCTGATGCTGAAACAGCATTTTGTCGCACGAGACTTACTTGGTCCCTAAGTCCAGGCCCTCCTCTGGGCTCAGTCTAACAGGTCATGTCCTTCCTGAGCTGGGACCCCAGAGCTGGATGCAGTGTTCCAGGTGGGGTCTCACCAGAGCAGAGCATAGGGGAAGAATTCCCACCCTTCCCTGCTGCCCACACTGCTTTGGATGCAGCCCAGGACACGTTTGGTTTTCTGGGCTGGGAGTGCTCATGGCTGAGTCATGTCCAGCCTTTCATCCACCAGCATCCCCTAGTCTTCCAGCAGGGCTGCTTTCAATGTGTTCATTCCCCAGCCTGTGTTGATATTGGGAGTGTCCTGACCACGTGCAGCACCTTATACTTGGTCATGTTAAACCTCAGCAGATTCCCACAGGCTCAGTCCAGGTCCCTCTGGATGGCATCCTGGCCTTTGGGTGTGTCAACAGCTACACTGAGATTTGTGTCATCTGCAAACTTGCTGAGGGTGCACTTGATCCATATGTCAGTGCTATTAGTCCAGTTGTATTAGTTATTAGTGTTAGTTATTGGCACTGGTCCCAGTATGGACCCCTGAGGGATGCCACTTGTCACTCACATCTGTCGAGACTGAGCCATTGACCACCTCCTCTGGATGCAACTGTGCAATCACTTTCTTACCCATCTATTAATCCACCCATTAATATTCTCCATTTTAGAGATACAGATGTTGTAGGGGATTGTGTCAATGGCTTTGTGTAAATGTAGATAGGTAACATCTGTAGCCCTTCCGTTGCCCACTGTTGGAGTCACTTCATCACAGAAAGGCCACTTGAATGTCGGACAGGACTTGTCCTTGGTGAAGCCATGTTGACTGTCTCAGGCCGCTTCCTGCTCTCCATTGGCCTTAGCACAGGATCTGGGAGAATCTGTTCCGTGGTCTTCAGGCACAGAGTAGTTCTGGAGTGGTCTAAAGGTAAATTAAGGTCAAGATTCAAATTTAGCTGTTCTCAGAGTTCAGGCAAGAGAAAAAATAAGAATGAGGAATTGTCAATTTCGTCAGTTAAAAGCATTTAGAAACCTGGTTCCAACCAGTGGTGAATAGTGACAAAAAATTGACATGAATATTGTCAAGGAAGATGTATTTTCCCAGCACATTCTTATATCCTCTAAATATCTCTTTAAAGTATTAATTTTGTTCTGCTATTTCTCATGAGAAGTATTCTTTGGATACAATTAATGCCTACCTCTTCTTGAAAATACTCAAATGCTACTTCCTTAAAAGCTGCATTTCATATTATTTCAGTAATCAGTTGTAAGTTGGTAGAAAGGATTACTTTTGCACCAGGCCAGTTTTATTTGACAACTTCTGTAATAAAAAGGCTGTGACTCTCCTAAGTGAGGGGAAGTGCAGAGGATGGAAACTAAGCTTTGAGTGCTGATTTCATTTAGTGAGCTTGTAGAAAATAGTTTATTTGCTTGCAAGGTTTTAAAGTGTTGTGTTGACTAATAGCTTAATGCCCTTCTGTACTGGTGTTAGGGTTTTTTTCTTGCATGTAGAGGAAGTATATGGCCTTGGCAGTACCATTTCTGCATAGTGATAGGTCTTCTAGGTGCTTGTTTGGACTCTCACACCTGATACTGAAATACAGATTTTGATGGTTCTTGTTTTCTGTTTTTTCAGCAGGTAATTGCTGCCATGGAAACACAACTGTCTAATGGACCAACTTGTAATAACACAGCCCATGGTTCAGCTACCATAAACAATTGCGCATCACCAGTTGATTCTGGAAACACAGAAGACAGCAAGACCAATTTAATAGTCAACTACCTTCCACAAAACATGACACAAGAGGAACTGAAGAGTCTGTTTGGTAGCATTGGGGAGATAGAATCCTGCAAGCTTGTCAGGGACAAAATAACAGGTATGTTGGTTTTGGATTTTTCTGTGTCTTTTCATTTTTCCAAGCAGCAAACTCTGAGAAGGTATTCTGCAGTGCTCTAAAGTAATGGAATAAAGGCAGAAGGAACCAATGCTGATGGTACTGGTCAGAAGGAACGCACATTAATATCTTTTAAAATTATATACCTAAAAAATATTCATTTGTATTTGTTAGGTTAATTTTATGCTATAAATGCTATCAAGACACTTAAACCTGGACTTCAGTGTATTAGGAAAGAAGATTCATGTGTGGAAAAGTGTATATTTTTAGAGAGTTTCCTTGAATTTTGATTCAACCTCACTGAAGTTAGACTTTAGCACTTGTTGCTGCAAAGCTGCTTCTTTTCAGGGATACAGTAAAAAAGGGCAGATTATCTTACCTCATTGGTAAAGCTACTTTTGAATCAGAGCACTTGCACAGTTTCCTTAGGATGCAGTGCACACTAGAATCAGTTTCTGCTTGTTCTCTTCTTACTGAACGTTCTCTGGCTTACTTCTGTTGGCTGAATCTTGTTTGTTTCCTTATGGCTTTGAATAACCAACAGATCTTCCCACAGCAGATGACTTGTTCTTAAGACATTAGGTGGTGGAATGGGTAAATCCGTGAAGCACCCTCCTTAAGCATTATAGTCTGGGATAATGAAATCACTGCTTTTAGTTGATCTAACCTGACTAAACCTTGAAGTAGTCTTTGCTCTTCAGAGTGTGAATATTACTGAATGTTGTTGGGTATGCCAAAGAAACCAGATGGGGCTGATGCCACAGGTCTTGCTGTCTTCAGGTAAAGTCTGATTGATGAAGAAAACAAGCTTGTTTTCTCTGTAGGTAGTGACTTCAGTGCTTTGAAACAAAAGGTCCCTTCTTTAGATGTTTCCTGACCCCTTGTTCTGGGAGTGAAAAGGTGTAACTGGTACTTCATCAGTAAGTGGGATGGCTATTCAAAGACAGTTTATCTCTGTTTTGTATATCCCATTTATTTAACATTCCTTATCAAAGTTGTGTAGGAATTACTTCAGAGGCTATTGTAGGCCCACAGAAGTAACCCTCAAGATCTTCATAATCAGTGTTCAAATTGTCCATATCCTTACATGAGTCTGTTCTGTATGCCAAAAGCACACCATTGCTGCTACATAGTTTCAAAAGACTCCTTGCCTGGGAATGGAGCTGGACTTAATAGTGGACCTCTAGTTTCAAGGTGTGATGTTTTCTATATGGCATGAAGTGATACCTGAGAAGGATCCTGAATTTAAATTACATTCTCAGTAGCAGAGAACTCCAGAGTTGAAATTGTTGGAGATGTATAGTTTTTGTACTTTATCAGAGAGCAGCTCCTCAGCTTTGAGAGATACTTTCAACTGTCAGCCAAAATGCTGTATCAGTTTTGTTCCAAAAAGTTTTAGTATAGTAAGTGAGAATGAGAAATGTGGTGTCTGACCTTGTAACTGCATTGGGAGCAATACTGCTGATTTAAGTAGCCTGGAGTAAGATGACTTTGTGTTTGTAGATGCTGAGGAGAAAGCTCTCAGCTTTCAGTCCTGTTCTTACTCATTTTCAGGTTTTCTTCAGTGAGTTTTGAGAAGCAAATTTTGCTTTTTCTTCTAAATTCAGAACAGGGATTGTTACCAGGTTTTTGAAGGAAGAGATAATTACAGGAGTTTCAAACTTTTATTGGTCTAATTTCCCTGTTAAAATGTAACGGGCTTTTTTGTCCTTAAATGAACTGTCATGAGCACTAGTTTCTTGGTGAGTATCTTTAAATGATAAGCTTAGGGTAGCACAGAAGTTCAAATACACTTCTATGGTTGTGGTATCACTGAGGTCTGTAGTAGCTTGTCGCCACCACTCAGTGCCTGCTAGTTTGCAAACAGAGTGGAGTTTGGTGGCATCATCTGTGGGCCAGTCCAGTCCTATCCTTGGATTAGAGTGGTACCATCCTGCAAGCTCGATGTCAAAGACTGTTTCACTTCATAGCCACTGTCACTGGTGGGCAAGACCAGCAACAGGGAGGAAGTTACCATAGCCCACTGGCCACTGAGACAGAGATCAGCTTGTTTACCCCAGAGGGCATCCAGTGGGGCTGTGTGTGAACTGTGATCTCTGCAGCTGTGCCTACTTAGAAAGCACAGTCCTGTCTTGAGAGTCAGAGTTATTCCTGCCAGAATCACTGGGTTGCCAGGGACATGTGTTAAAATTCAGAGAGATCATGGCTAGCCACTGTCATCTTGACCCAAATACTCATTAGCAGCTGGTGGATTTAAACCAAGTTATCTCCAGCCCTGTTATTTAGTACTCACTCTGTGATCACATCTGCAATGCTGAAGTACATTTGCATTATTGTAGAATTCACAGAATGGTTTCAGTTGCATGGTACCTTAAAAAGCATCTGATTCCAACCTCCCTGCCGTGGAAATGGACACCTTCCAGTTGGGGTGAAAGTGCCCCATTTTCTTGAAGCTGTCTGCGCACTTCAGGATTGAGAGGAGTTGAACTTGAAGGTCTTCCTTGTTTTTCTTCCTATGGAAAAAACTGTTTGAGAGGAAGGAAGCACCCTAGAGTTCACTTACTAATTTCTTGTGAGCAGTTTTAAGTCCAAGTCCTGATTATTTTATTGATTTTTAGCTAGGGATATACATGTGAGAAAGGGAGAAAGCTCATCTGTGAAGGTTCCTGATGGTCATTTCCAAGCATGCATTTCATGGGCAAAACTTTGTTGAGGCAACATTAGTAGTTGAACTAGCTGCTTTCTGTATTAGTGGAAAATCTTTCCAAGTGTTATCAGTAAGAATTAAAGCAGCTGATTGCTGTATTGTTTTGCTGAAGGTAAATAAATTATATGTTGGTAGTACTGAAGGTTCTAAAGGATGCTGAACAAGAGTCTCTCTCCATGTGAGAATCCCACTGACAGCAGCATCTGATAAGTAGGTCATGAATGTCATTTTATCTTCACTCGCTAACCAGAAAATCTGTCAGGAGTGAGTCATTGTGCCTAGACATTTTAAGAGTCTGTGTTAACTCTTACATGCCTTTGACTAATGCAGATGTCAATACAAATTGCAAAATTACCACATAAGTTAATTGTGCTTGTACAATAGGTAGACCTTGGTCTCAACAAAGCAACATGAGTGAATTCCAGTCAGCCACTTTAGATAGCTGTTTCATGTAGTTTAAGTTCTTTTACATATTTAGAAGGCAGCAGAGGTAACATCATAAATTGATAGAATTTTATGTAGTCCAATTTTAAGCACATATGGTTACAAAAAATATCTAAAAATACTCTAAATCTTAGGGAAGAGAATAAAACAGTGAAATTTAATTAATAGAGTTGCATCTGGTCAAGCACTTTAAAGAGCACATGCTTTCTGCTTGCACAAGATAGATGGATTTAGCAGCTTTTGAAAAAATACAAGAAACAGCAGTAGCTAGCACTTGAAAAGGAAGAGATACCATAGTATGGTAAACATTTTATAGACCTACTTTTCTGAAACTTGACTATAGGTATTAATGTGACTGTAGTCTCCTTAAAGACAACTACATTCTTTCAACTTCCACTGTCTTTCGTACAATTGAAATTGTACATGTGAGAGATTAATGCTTAATTTTCACATCGCAGAGTAATCTCCCAGTTTTCAGTTTTGCTTGTGGTATTGCTAGCTAAACTGAAACTCATGGAATGTAGACTCCTTAATTTCAGAAAGCAACTAACTCAGATGTCTAAAATATGGGAAAATATTTGTTTTCTTGGCTTTAAAACTTCCATACTGCTCTCTTATTAGAATCAATCATATGCTCATAAAATTCACAACTTATTGTCTTTAAAAAAGAATCTGTTTGTTAATAGGTCTGGTGTTCTTGTTTCCTTAACCATGTTTGAACTACTAATAATGCTTATATCTGCGGTTTTCTTTTTATGGTTTTATTTCTTTTTTGTGATTTCTTTTGCAGTTTGGCATGCCTGCTTATTCTGTCTACAAAGTGAGGCAGGATATGCTTAGGGACCTATCCTGAGACTGTATTTCCCAATCACAGACTGGTGTGTTGTCAGTTGGGTATGAGCTATGAAGCTGTGGTAATGTTGTTACCTTCTGTACAGGGAGACAGGTGCTCTGCACTTGAAGATTTTGTCAATTCCTTTTGCCTTCTATAATCTTTACTTACAGATAGAGTAACTCCACTTTAGGACATACCTGCAGATCACTGTTACATGACATTTTTTCCAAACTTGATCCAGCTGCCTTACTGTGGCACTTAGACATATTGGTTGAAAGTCTGATCCTCATACACACCTTTTTTAAAAAAAATCTAGGTTCCTGTTTGTCTTGTGGCTGGAAACTCTGACAAATTGTGGTGATGTTTCTTTATGGTCAGCGTTATAGGTTCATGGTGTGATGTTCTTCAAATCTTACATGACACCTTTAAAAATTTCAGACTTTTGCAGTCTAGAGTACAATCCAGAGTACTGGAGTCTCGTCTACACTACATTGTGATGGATACCTCGTGTAGAGGAAAGATCACGTTTGTCTCTCATACCTCTTTCCATAAGACTAAAGCTAACAGGTTATCTTGCTTAATTTTGTAGATCTCATCTCTTCCTCTTGAAGAATCTTTGAAGTATTCTCTCATTCCTGTGTTGCACAAAGTGAAGGTGTAAAATGCAGCACACAATTAAGATGTCTAGAACTGCAATTCTAGTAAAACTGCCTGAAAGTTGAACACTTCAATAAAATTGTTGAAGCAGCTGTGTCAATATGTTTGCAGCTAAAGTTTATGCGGAGTCTTAGTTCTCATGTATGTTCTTGGTCTTCACTGAAGTACCATGGTAATAAATGCAAAGGATTCTGAGTTGGTCATAGAAATATATAGAGTTGGAAATGTCATCAGACGGACCTTGTATTGTTCAGGGGTAACACTGGTCACAGTTCAGTGTGGGCCATGTACATGCACCTAGTCAGTGCAGTGTTAGGGGGGACTCTGCTCTGCCAGATCCTTGATTGTGGAGTGCTCAGTCTCCTCTAGTGCAGAGTCAGAGAAAGCATCTGTCACAATTGCAGTCTGCCAAAATAGCTGAGGCCATGACTTGGAGAAGGATTTTCTTTTCTGAGGGGTAAGTGGCTTGTTTCAGCAGAGCATGACTGAAACATGGATCTCTGAGATGGCTCTTACACTTGCTTTGACTTGTACAGCAGTCTTTTGGTAATCAAGGGAAAACCTATTTGTATCCTCAGTGGAAGCAGTATGAATTGTGTTATCTGACTGGCTGCTTGAATCTAGAACATCAGAAACTTGTTAAGCTCTGTAGTATTCACTCCTCCTATCATAACATTGTAAATGTTAGTGTCTCACAAGGGCAGAGCTGCTGGAAACCTTATGCCTTGTCAGTGCTACTGCATATCTAAAACTCCTGACTTTGAAAGTGATCTCAATTGAGCCTGGACTGCCAGTTTCTTTCAAGTCTCTTGTCACTGTTGCTCTGAGCTATCTTAGCTTTCTCTTCAACTCTAAATCTTCCCTTATTTGAATACTTATTTTAAGGCATCTAAACTAACCTTACAGGAAGATGGTGAAAATAATGATTGTGCTTTAATTTGAGGCTACTTACTGCCTTAAAGATAAGGTAGGAGGCAAAGCAGGTGAGTCCTACAAAGCTGGTTTTCCTTTTTTTGTCCCAGAGGAAGCAGGAGAAGACAGTATGGCATATCTGTGGAGGGTCTTAGTGTTCAAAGTTACGTTTTATGGTGTAGAAAGTTTTAAGCATTCCCATGACAAAAAAAGAAATTCTTGAGCACGACAGGGCAAATGAAATCTGGAATTTCAGGTACTTGCTTGTACAGTATGAGTGCCCAATACAGAGAAGACCACATGAGTGAACAGAGCACAACGACCTGGTCATGTTTCGAGAGAGGCTTGCTATTTTTATAAAAGTCCCCAGCTCCTTTTCCTTGTTAGCCTTTACTCCCAATATGTTTGATGTTTGTAGTCTTGTATCACTCTAATGCATCAGATGTTCTTGCAAGGTTTTGTGCACTTGGCTGGTAGAGGAATTTGGCAGCTAAAGGAGGAACTTGTTGAAGCTGCCTGTTCTTTTATGGTGTGTTGATTCTGTGATACAAAGGGGTACTTGCTAGCTGTTTCTAAGTGGTGTGCTGAAATGAGGTTTTTGTCAGTCTAACAATTTCTGATTAAGGCAGGGTTGTGGATAAAAGATGCTGCCTGGAAAACTGTCTTGCCAGTAGAATGTATTGTGCAAAACTTGACTAAAATATGAAATTAAGAATAGAAACCAGATGGGATTGGAGGGGGATTACTATTTATATGAATTTATGTATAAGTTATGAATTTGTGTGGTGGCTGTTCTCTGGAGCATCTTGTGCAAGACTTGAAGCATAGATCTTCTGGAGAAAGGGAGGGTTGATCTTAAAATCACCTTCTAAATTTTCAAGTTTGCAGATGTTAAAATGTTGTTTCTGGTGTGGCCTAGGGAATCAGTGAGTTACAGTGCAAAGTTAATCAAGTGATTTTGAACTTGGTGTGCTTGCTGGAGGAAAGTGCAGCAGAAGAGCATTGACTTAGCTAGCTTGGGTGCTTGAAGTACCATCCTGCAGGCTTAATCCTGAAAGAGTTAAGTTTCAAGTAAATTTAGATGTGGATCCAGAGCACAGCTAACATTTTAAATTTTCTGAGGGCTTGTAATTAAATGATCTGTAAGGTTTCTTGCAACCCAGGCAATTCTGTGGCGTTTCACGCTTTTGATTCCTATTTAATGTTACTAAAAAGTATTTAGCAGCATTTGCTGTAACCTTTCCATAGTAAACTGCATAATTTATTGCACACGTCTTCTGGAAATGAGTCATGTATACAGGTGAGGATGAAGGAAGTTGTTTCACCTTTTGTTACTCAAGACACTTCTTAACTTTGTACTTCCATATGATTTTCACTGTTACGTAGACACAATGCTGTTTTGACCTTTCAGAAGTTCATAGGAGCTGTTTTTACAAGTAAAAGGTAGAAAAGACCTGTTTGACTGAACCTGCCAGGGATTCACTCATATTGCTAACCTCGTGGAAACAAGCTGTTTTAAAAATTATTATTAATTTATATATTAACCTGAATTAATGACTTGATCTCAATATATAGCATAAGCAAGAACTTTTTAAAAAATTTAACAATTTAACTCTTTTTATATGACCAAATATAATTAGGGACCTTGCAGATTGCTAAATCGCTCTGCTTTGCAGTAAACACAGTGCTTTTTGATGGAGATAATTACAATATACATTATCTTGCACTTCTCTGCAAACAGATTACCATTCACTTTTGTTGGTTGCCAAAACTTACAAGAAGCCTGTGAAAGCATTGTGGTTTGCAAACTGGCATTGCTCTGTAATGATGTGGACTGTCTTGTGTGCTTTTGGCTGAGGTAGTGCTCTCTGATTCCACAGTGGGAGTCGCAGCTGCCAGTTTGGTGTATCTTGCATGGTTTACTCTTTCATATGTGTATGTAGGTATATGTAGCTGTTACATCCTAGTGATCCCAGGCCTGGGAACTGTTGGAATAAATGCTGATTCTAGTGGAAGCTAGTGTGTGAGAGAGACTTCTCGTAACCTGAAGTTTTTACAGCATAACTGCTTTCCATAGTAACAAACTACCTCCCTTTGTGAGATTAGTATTTATAACAAGGAAGGTTTCAGCGATCTTTGCCTCAGTTTGGGTAGTGATGTAACTGATGCCCTGAAGCTCTTTCACTCCAAGGATGTCATGTGGATTGTAAGGACCTGAAAATCTCTACAGAAAGTAGATTCTTCCTCTCAGCCTCCACATGCTGAGTGGTATGTAGTAAGACTTCAAGCTGCAGATAGCCCTAACAGGTTCATGATTGGTCCATTATGTATTGAAGCAGCTAGTATATTGTGTTATAGAGGCAAGACCTTAAAATATATGCAAGGAACTTCCTAGCTGCGTGTGTTTATTTTCTATTAAATACACGTATTTTTATTTTCTTTTATCATGGTATTTCAACTGGCAGCTCTTACTGTGAAAATTTGCAAGACTGCCATTGTGTGTGGTTTTCTGTGTACAACTGCAGAAAAGGGCTTATTTTAGTATTCTCTATGGAATTTTTCTTCCTGGAGTATGTCAAGTCAGAGTGGAAATAGAAAACTGTGGAATGTCACAGAAGCAAACTATGCAATCCTGTGGTTTTATTGACCTAATACTTTAATCCACAGTAAAGAGAAAATAACTGAGAGGGCTCAGATCTTGTATTTCATTTTAGTATTCCTTTATTTTTTTTTTATAAATCTACTAATTACCACAGTTATCAAGAACACAGCTGTATTATCTTCAGAATTTCTGCACTGTTGACCTGTTGCAATTACTTTGTTTCTTCCTTTGCTTATTTGAGGAATTTAGCAGAATTTACTAAAACAGAAGGGGATTTGTAGTGTGAATTCTTTCCTGTCTTCTGAATTTGTGGATCTGTTGTAGATAAGGTTTTCTGTAGTCTTTCTGGTAGCTGTGGCTTTGTGCATGTTAAACCAAAGCTCTTTTTGAAATGTGCTTGGAGCCTAATAATGCTGCACGATGGTTATGAAAAATTGCATCTAACATAAGATGCATTGATTATTTCAGTTCCCCACTCTTCTGCACCACCTTCTAAACTAGAAAAGCTTACTTAGGAAAGAATTTTACTGTATTCATGTAAGAATTAATTGTTGTGGGGACGTACTTCAGTTTCAAATAATGAAAACTTAACTTTCCTCAGCATGTTTTTTTTTCTATGTTAATTTAGCAACTGCAAAGAGAAATGTTTTTTTCAGCTACTTAGTATTGCAGATTACTTGTTTGTTAATTATAGCTGTTAAAACTGAGAAAGTGTTGCCCTTGGACACTTTCAGGGACATATTTTTTGAGTTGACAGTTAAGACCTTCACTAGGGAAAGAAATTATGTTTTGAGGACAATTTATCATTCTTTACAAGTTTGCATGTATTAGTAACGACCAGAAAAAAACAGCAAAAAATAAGCATGTTTTTTTACAAGAAAGTAATATTGGAAATTAACTGTGAAAAAAATTCCTAGAGCAAGGGAATATTTTTCAAACTTAGGATCATGGCACATTGCAGGATGTCTTTCAAAACTCTGAGATTAAGTAGCAGGTAAAAACCTGGATAAAAGCCAAAGCAAATTAACCATTCCAAAGTAGCATGTATTTCTGTGAAGTTTGGGGAAAGAATTTACCGTCAGGTATGTCCTGGTTTTTGCTGGGAGAGAATTCCTTTATTCTCAGCAATAGATTCAGTGCTGTGCTTTGGAATCAGTAGGAAAATAATGTTGGTATCACACTGATGGTTTGGCTGCTGTTGAGCAGTGTTTACCCTGAGTTGAGGACTGTTGAGTGTTTTGTGCTCTACCAGTGTGCAGGTGTGGGAGTTCATGTCAGGGGGTGTGAACTGGCCAGTGATGTATTCCACACCATAGAACCTCATGCCCAAATAGTCAATAAACTGGGGAGTTACCTGAAATGGGGCTGCTTACGGTTCAGGGACAGGATTTGGTGTAAGCCACTGAAAGACAAGCAGACTTTTTTGTCTATCACTTGTTTTCCTTGGGATTATTCTCCTTTTTTTATTTCCTTTTATTAGTAGTATTATGTGTTCCTTTTTTTCAGTTACCAAACTGGTCTTCATTGGAAGGCGCTTTTTTTTTTTTTTTTTTTTTAATTCTTCTTCCTTTTTCCCCTGGAATGTGAGGGGGAGTGTTTTTAGTTGTGACTGTGTGTTCTTGGTTGCCATCTGGGTTTAAACCACAACAAAGTGCTGTGCCAGTTTTTCACTTGGGTGAGCACATTACCACAGATTTTGAAACACCCCAGAGTAGAACAAAGTGCTTTGCATCCATTTCCTTATTTAAGGTGACTAGGTGGATACAATGAGACAGAATATTGAGCACTGCTGGTTATATTCCTGACAAGGAGTAAACTATTTGCAAAAGGCAAAGCTGTGATGCCTGGCATTGTTACTGCTATTAATGGTAAAAATTAAAGGGTATAGCTAACTTTCAGAAAAGTGTTTGGTTTGGCAAATTCCATGGTATTCTTTCACCTTAGAGTGGTAAGGGTCATCCCCTTCTAATATGACAAGCTAGTTTGTAAGAGTCTGACTGTGTAGATCCATCTTTATTATTTTGAGTAGTTTGTGGCTGTTGCTGGTTATGTTTGAATCCAAGACAGTAATGGGCATAATTCTCAGTGTTCCTCCTCCTGTAGCGTCCATAAGCATTTGCTGTTTCTTTTGTTTATGCAACAGCATGTACCTTTCCATGCAGTCCCTGCTTTCAACCACACTTTCTTGTGTTAAGATTTTTTTTATTTGAATATGGTGGATGTCTTTTAATATCCTCCAGCTGATGTCTTTTCTGTATTGCTGAACATCTTTTGTCAGGTTCATATAATGCATAGCATCCATGGTACCCCCCCCACCACGAATTTTCTCATGCTGCAGGGAAGAAGCAGAGTTGCACCATCACTTTGGTATCCAGCAACAACAAGCTTGTCTTGATGAAGCGCTAGATGATGATGGTGTTCCTCACATGTGAAGAACTATAAGCTATAAGGCAGGAGGATGGCACCAAATTAATGAAGAGCTGAACCTGGCTTACTGTGTGGCAGGATATGCTGTCAAGTACTTTGATCAGTGTTTGGTCCTTTTCATTCATTCTTCAATTTGCATTATTCAGATTTAGAACGATAGCTGAGAAATGGTTTGGGAGAAAGGCACTGAAGTATCAAATACTGAAATCTAGTAGCAATCATAGTTTACAGGTGTTTTCTTACGAGCTGTCCGGCCTTGCCTCCTCATTGATGTATGAGTTGTGTGTGTTCACTAAATAGAATCCATCTGCTGGAACTATAAGCAAACAGCATTTAAATTAAGAATTGCTCAATGATTGCTAAGCTGCTTTTAAAATTCAGTTCAAGGCTTAATGCAAACCAAAATATAGTTTGGAACTTGAGCAGTAACTTACATTAATAGTAAATAGAGAGGTTGTTGTTATTCATTTAGCCCTTCTTGCCTAGGCCACAGTCATGTAGGGAGTTTCAGATACAGTGCTGCATTGAGTTGTATGTCTTGCGTGTGTGCTCCTAGCCTTATTCAGTGTCAAGAAAATACTGTGGTAGTCTCTGTGGCATTAATCACAGATGACAGTAGTGATTTTAAAAGATGAGGCAACTTTTTTGTAAAAGAGCTGGTACTGGCTAAATATCTTGCCTCACAAGTCATCTGTGGGATTGTCACTCTGCAGGATCACTCTAGCATATTATAGAGCATTCCAGTCTCTTAAGTTGCAAATCTACACAGACAAAAGGGTTGAATTTTTCTTAATTCTGTATCTGAAATGGGGTTAAATTTTTCATGCTTCTGAAGTTGGGCTGGAGTCTAGTAGTATTACCTTTTCTGTGGCCACATTGGCTTGCTTTCAGGACAACATAGACTACTACTTGCAGCTTTTAGGTTGATCTTTACATAATCCTGTGGGTTTTCTGTAGTGACACTTCTGCTTTTGTGTAGTGGTATTGGAGTACATCTTCACTCTGAAATTTTAGGAGACTTGCAGAAACTACATGAGTCCATGAGATGAATTCTAATGTGAACTTTATATGTGGTCTTCATATATTGTCATGGATGTTTCTTAACAACTTTCTTCCACCAGCATGTACAACCTTTGGAGTGATGAAAGGCAGAATAAAACCTAATGTCAAGTTTCTGTGAATTTGATTTGGTCCTGATGACAAAAACATGAAGCTGGCTTGTTCTTACAGTAGTTCAGTGGATCTGAATTAACTTGATATGCGGAGACAGAAGCTTATGGCTTTAAACACAGTTTAGTGTATTGAAAACAATGCTTGTAAAATAGCAAACAATACGTTTCTGTTTACTAGAAAAAAGACTTTTCTTTTTTCAGTCAACATCTGGATGACCTTTTTTAGAGGTGTTAAGCACTGAAGGCAGTGTATGTAGCTGAAGTTGGATCGTAAAAAGAAATAATATCTCAATCTTCTGAAATTCCTATGAGTTCTCTTTCTGTAGATTTGTACACCATGACTTTCAATTCCTAGACTTTATTAACCTCAGATTCATAAGCCTTACTGTAATATTGATGCAAATAATATGTCCCATTTGGAGTTTTTTTCCAAGGTAGATTTTTTTTTTTGGTACTATTTCTTCTTCTGTGATATTGAAGTTCTTAATGGTTATAATCCTATAACTTAGTCTTTTGCAATAAGATCTTTTTTGCAGAAGTCTGATACATCTGAAATGATGGCATGGTGAATATTGTAGAAAAATCTCATTTTTTAAATGTGTGCTTATCACTTAGCAATTTCTGTTTGTCCTGTGGAAATGTATGAATGTGACTTGCTAGTCAGACTTCAGATTTTCTACAGTATGATTAGTCTGTGCTTAGTTTTTGTATTAGACCATGAAAATTGTTTTATGCCATAGTGGTGTGTATTATTTTGAAGATGTATTATTAATGAGGTTGTAAATGTTTTAGGGTTTTTTGTTTTTCTCTGTTTGATATGCCTGTCTGGATGGTCACTTATGACAGTTTGGGGTTTTCTCTTCCACAATGTAGCATTAATAGATTCAGTTAGTTGGGCTGCTTTTCGTACATTACTTTTATCTGTTATTGAGAACTTAGAAACAACAGCCCTTCTTGCTCCTTAAAATGAACCAGTACATTGCATAGAACTCATTCAGTCTTACTTGATCAGTACATTCTGAAAAGGTTTTGAGAGCTTGATGGATTATAGAACTTGCCTTGACTGTTTTTTGTAGGAAAAAATACTACCTGATACTGTTAATTATTGATTTTGCTTGACCTTCAGACATTACAGGAATATTGAGGATTTCTAGACAGGATGCAGGATTATAAGGAGCTCTGGTAATGTATTCAACATTTGGTTCCAAAAGTTGGCTTGCTCAGCCCTTTCACTAGGTATTCCATAGCTCTAAGGGGAAACAGCAGCCAAGGACTCCCTCATGTGGTGGGTGTCCCAGACTTCCAGAACAGTGCTGCATTGTGAAAAGCTGTTTCCAGTTCATGCGAGTAGCAAGTGTGTGTTGAAATGATGCAAGTTCTTGGCTGTGGGAAGAAGTGCAGCAGTGGAAGCTCTTCTAGTGCTGAAGTTGCACTTTCAGATCCTTTCAGCACCTGTTAGTTATCTGGTAATAATGCCACTGCATACTAATGGAGCAGTGTTGCAGGGAAGAAAGGTACCATCTGTATGCTCAAGGAAAGAAGTTAGAAAGAAGTGTAAATTCTGTCGGGGAATACAAGTTTCTCGCATATGTGTATAGGAAAATTATCTTCAGCAGCAGCTCTTTGGAAAGGAAGATCATGATGCCACATGTTCAGTGCACAGCTGGACAGCAGGAGACATCAGGACCAGGCTTTGTATCAGCCAGAAATGTCTAGGGTCAAACCTGTTGAAATTTCTGCCCAAAAAACATTCAGAGAAGGCCTAGTAGAATACCAAGATGCTATAATCAGTCATGAAATAAAACTGTTTTAATCAGTGTTGTCTAATCATGGTGTTAGGCAGAAAGCTATTTCTGTTCTTCACAGGTGCTATAAAATGTTGCAGGACTACTGAAAAGGCAGCAGTAAATTCACTGTGCATTTATGTGGGGTTCTACCTCTCTTGAAAGGGCTTATTTAAATACTGTTAGATTAAAAGTATTCATCTACCTTTCAAGTCTTAATGTGTAGTGCATAGCTGTTGAACACTTTTATGCAAAATGAAATAAGATGAAATTCAGATAACTGAACTCTTAGAAACATAAAATTGTTTTGGAAGGGAACTTGAAAGATCATATAGTTCTAATCCTCCTTCCTTAAACAGGGACACCTTCCCTTAGTAGAACAGATTATTGAAAGACCCATCCAGAATCTAGCTTTGAACTTTTCTAGGGATGAGGCATCCACGGTTTCTCTGGGCAACCTGTTTTGGTATCTCACCATACTCACAGTAAAGCATTTCTTTGTTATACCTGATCTAAATCTTTCCTCTTTCAGTTTAAAGCCATTCTCCCTTGTGCTATCACTGCATGCTCTTGTAAAAATGTCACTTTCCAGCTTGCTTTTAGGCTCCTTTTAGGTACCGGAAGCTGCTGTGAGATCTCTCGGGAGGCTTCTTTTCACAGCAAACCTATTTTTTTAGCCCATCCTCACAGGAGAGATGCTGCAGAATCTCCCCCCTCCCCTGCTGCCCATGGTGCTGTGGATGCAGCTGAGGACATGTTTGGCTTTCTGGGCTGGGAGTGCTCATGGCTGGGTGATGCCTGACTCTCACCCACTGGCATCCCTCCTCCTCTTTGGTAGGGCTGTACTTACTCTGTTCTCTGCCCACCTTGTGTTTGTTGTTGCGATTGCCCCAACCCAGGTCCAGGATCTTGCACTTGGCCTTGTTGAATTTCATGAGGTCCTCACAGATGTATGCACTTTTCAAGCTCTCCAGATACCTCTGAGTGGCTTCTCTTCCCTCAAGTGTATCGATGGTACCATGCAGCTCAGTGTTGTCAGCAGACTTGCTGAGGGTGCCTTGCTCCCATTGTCCATGTTGGTGACAGAGTGAAACAGGGCCAGTCCCAGTACTGACCCCATAGAAACACTACTTGCCACTTGTCCTTGCTGTCCTCTGGGACTTTGAGTCATTGACTGCAGCTCTTTTTGAAAGACCCATCCAGAATATAGCTTTGAACTTTTCTAGGGATGAGGCATCCACGGTTTCTCTGGGCAACCTGTTTTGGTATCTCACCATACACACAGTAAAGCATTTCTTTGTTATACCTGATCTAAATCTTTCCTCTTTCAGTTTAAAGCCATTCTCCCTTGTCCTATCACTGCATGCTCTTGTAAAATGTCACCAGTGTGAACATCCAGCCGATTACTTAGCCACCACTGGATCCATGTTTCTCCAACTTACAGACAAGAATGTTATGTGGGACAGTATCAAATGATTTGCACAGCTGTGGGAAGATGACATCAGCCACTCTTCCCTCATCCACCAACACTGCAAACCTATTGCAGAAGGCCACCAAATTTGTCTGGTACAATTTACCCTTGGTGAAATCATGCTGGGCTGTTGTCACCTCTCTTTTCTTTGTGCCTTACCATTATTGGATCATCTGCTTCAGTCTCATGCCCAGAGATGAGACTGACAAGAGTGTAGTTCCCTTACTTTATTTATTTCCCTTTTTGAAAATTGAGGTTGTTTTTCCACTTTTCCAGTTAGTGGGAACTTCATCAGACTGCCACAGCTTCTTAAATGTGATGGGTAGGGGTTTAGCCATTTAATCTGCCAGCTGCCTTAGGAACCCATGGATGTATCTGACCTGATCTTATGGACTTCAGCATCTTGAGGTTCCTTAGATGGTTTTGAACCTGATGCTTTTGCATACTAAGTGGTTCTTCACTGTCCCAGTTCCTTCTTTACCTCTGTGACTTGGGCAGTGTAGCTGGACCACTTGCTGGTGAAGACTGAGGAAAGAAAAGTTGTTCAGTATCCCTCCGACTTTTCTATATCCCTGATAACCAGGTCATCTTCCTGTTCCAGAGAGGGCCCACGTTTTCCTTACCTTTTCTTTCACCAACTTTCTATCTAGATACTTTTCTTGTTTGCCTTGAAATCCCTGGCCAGATTTAATTATTTAGCTTTCAGAGAGGGTTCTATCCTTCTTCAAGGAATGTTGCTTCTACCTTTAGAAGTAAAACATTAAAAATGGATAAGTGTCACCTCTATCACATCTACTTTACATGACCCCTTTTCTCTCTGGATAGTGTCTTTGTTCAGAATATGGGACAGCAGAGGATTTTTTTGTACTTTAACAGCTGTGTGCATTATTTATAGTTTATAGGAAAAAGTTTTGAAACAACTTGGGTAGGATACAATGAGTTTATTTGTGGCTCTTCTCTGATAAGTATTGTGAATTAGCCTGTGTATTTTTGAAGCCAAAAAAGTCATCTTTCAAAGCACTGTAGTCAATGCAGGAGCACTGTTACCACAGCTATGATTTCCTTCTTACTGATTTCAACTTGAAACTTTTTTTACCTTTTGGTGATAGGTGCCTATGAAGTCTTCTTTCCCCTCCTAAATACTGAAATAGTATGTTCATTACTTGTTTTTTAATGGCACACTACTTCATTTATGCTTTTCTAGTGTACAGGTGGATGCTCAATCTGTCTCTTGAGCAGTCTGATTGGACTAATTGGAATTAAATTGTTTGACGTACCCTTTTGCCTGCCCTTCCCCTCTCAAAGTCCATTCCATATATTGACTGTAGTGCCAAAAAGCAACTTGGCATTATCTGATTAATTGCTGTTTAATTTTCATCATCATACATGTTAACCAAGTCATATTTATGAAGCTGAAAAACTTGAAATAAAAATGGAACCTTTTCCCCTATAAAGTGATTAGCATAGTATTTTCTGCACTTTTCCTTGTAGGCCACAGAGGCTGAATATTTGTCAGTCACTAATGGATATAGCATGTCTAGGTTCAAAGAGACGCCTAACTGAAAGTATTTTTTGCCACTTGTGCTTGAATTTTACTTTGTTACAAGTGTCAGTTACATAAATCATAACTTACAATTAATAATTGTAAACTTCCAATGCAAGCTTTGAAATCATAGCTTTTGTTCCAACTTCTTTGCTGTCTTACAGGATTGTGAGATACACTACTTCAACTGTGTGGCTTTTGGTTTTTCAGATTTTTTTAAGAAAAAGTCAAGTCAGACTGCTTTTCCCAGTTTGTCCTCATTCCTTCCAGATCATTTAATAATTTTTACTTTTCCTAATTCAGTGACTTACCGATCATCTGACTAACTCTTGGGATTTTCCTGCACCATGTTGTATAATATTTGTAGTGCCAAAAGCATAAAATCTCGTAGGAGTTTTGCAGAAACATCTTAACAGTTTTGCAGAGCAGCTACACAGACTGTCCAGGAGATGAAGCTCAACTGATAGTTAAATAAGAAACTCTTGACACTCCTTTATTTAGGATAATCTAAATTTAATATTACTTGTAGACCTGAGTTATGAAGTACAGAGGTAATGGCACAAGAAGTCTCTTGTCTGTTTTAAGGCTGAGTAGGCTTTAATTTTGAAGACCCTCAAAAAGCAAAACTGGTTCTTCAAAATACCTAAACATATAATATCAGACAGAGCACCAGGACAGCTAGCTTGTAGAGATATGAGTTTTTTCAGACAGCGTCATTAATCAAAAATTGGAAACAGAAAGCTAAGGTGAGAGCCTACTGGATCTGACCCTAGCTTAGTAGGAGACTAAGCAGCTCTTGGGGATACACATGTAAGTCTGAGGATTGTTTAGCTAGTACAAGATTTACCTTTTTTTCTGTCAGCTTTTTGCAGACCCAGACACAATCTTTTTTTAAGCGTGTTACTAGTCTTAGAGACAAATGTGTGTTCTGCAGGACACTGTCTTGGCAAATGGAGTTCTGTATGGAAGAGTCCAGTTCTCTCATTGCTCAGTTCAGTCCTTCAGGCAATACAGATAGTCAATACATTCATTAAATAATGAAGTTCCTCTTGAATATCCTAAGTGGTGGCTGATTCAGTGTAAGTTTAGCTTTTCCTTGTTTTGTCTGGAAAGCAATGTTTAGACATTGAGGAATGAGGAAAAACTGCACAGGAAAACTACTTTGAGTTACCTTGGCCAGTTGCCTCTAATTTTATTGGAGTAATACTTGTGCATGGTGGATGTGGTAGTGTCTCTTTATAAAATCCACAGTAAGATGAGACATCTCTTTAGCTTGTACAACTGTAGTAGTACTTGAATGACTTTGGACTGAATTATTTTCACTTAGGACTTAGAACCTCAGTTCTTCCTTGTAGCCTGTTTTGTACTTCTGCACCACATATCAGACATAGCTTGGAATGAGATCTGAGAGATGCTTCTACTGTGTTTTCTTAAATGCTTGTCTGAATTTTCTGGAACTCAGCCATCCATCTATGAGCTGACGAAGCACTTAACAAGCGGTTAATATAAGCTGGAAGATGTAAGAGTTTGAGGTTCCTAAAACACTGATTCCAGAAATCTGGGTTGATTTACAATTAATTGCATCGCTTGTTTAAAGTCAACATTTATCTTTGTGCTATGAAGGAAATTTTTGACTCTCAGTTATTGTTAATGTCTAATTATACCACTGATCTTCAGGCATAAATTTAATGCCTAAGAAGTTACACATTTTCTTAAACTTTCTAAATAAATAAGGACTTTGGAGAACACTTTTGAATTTTAGATTATAATCTAAGTAAAACAAACTGGAGTAAGTATAATCTCATTTACAGAGTCACTGAAGGTGATAACTTCTGGAGATAATCTAGTAATTTCCTGTTTCTCCAGCAGATTTTCTTTTAGCAGGTGGCTCAGGACATGTCCTTTCAGACTCTTGAGTATCTCCATGAATGGAGACTTTACAACCCCTCTGGTTGCCTGTTTCAGTGTTCTGCTTCTCTCATGGTGAAAGCTTTTCTTTAATTGTAAAATCATATAATAAAATTGAATAAATTATTTCAGACTTATTACGAATAAATTACTGGGATTTTGGTGCACCTTTCTAGGCTGTTGTACTAATATTTATCAAGTTTAACTAATAGAGTGTCTCCAGAAGAATGGTCATGAATTGAATCCTTTATAACAGCTGGGTAAGCTTTGTCTGCAGTAGTCTGGGTGTTCTTTATATGAAAAGCATAATAGAGAGGGATAGGAGAAACAATTTCTTCCCATCTTTTTCTGTTAGATCTGGAATGAACGAGTGTTGGATTGGAAATGTCCTGCATGAAATAGATTTTTCTCTTAGAGATTTTAACATCCTTTAAGGTTGTAATTTAAAAGGGCTCCTCAGGATGTTGATAACAGCTGAAATCAGCATTTATGTATTAGGAGATAAAACTGAAATGAGTCATGCACAAGAAGAGAGATTCCTCTTTTTTGGAGATACTGTTGGGAAGAGTTTCTGCAGACAGAGTGGGAGTGATGGAGGTGGCAGGTGTAGAAATTGCTCTACTGCAATCAAGATAATAAGTAAAAAGGCTTCTAGGGTTAGAAACTTAGCAATATCTAGGTAGAGCTGACAATGAATACAGCAGAAATGCTTTTGGTATTCCATGTGGTTTGTTACAGAAACATGTCAAACTGCTGAGTCTGGAGGCGTGAAGATCACTCATGGAGTCTAACCTCCGGTTCAGAGCAGGGTTCTCTAGAGCAGGTGTTCAGTCTTCTATCTTGTTGGGGTTTGGACTCTGTTAAAGCGTGTATTAACTTGTTCATGGATCCATCTAGATAATTTATGTTTGCCTGAGGCGTTTTGAGGAGGAGACTTGAGAGAAAGGCAGCAGCTTTGGGGAATGAGGTGGTGGAGTCCTCTGACCTCTGGTGCCATGATAGGCGTAATAGGTACAAAATTGTGAATACCAATGATGATGGGCTAGTTAGTAAACTTTCTCATGGTATTCACTTAAGTGAAAAATTTCCTGTTGTTTTCTTTGCATTACACACTATTAAATGCATCTGGTATCTGTATAGATACCATAACAAAAATTTGATACAGCATGAGCTCCATTATATCTTTTCTGGACTAAAAATGAATAAGCAATTTGTGCTTTATGTAATGTTGTTTATCCTTTTGTGTTATTCTGTACCCAAGCTAATCAAATCATTCTAACTAGCACTTTGTGAATTAGATATTTTGGATGCTTCCCTATGGCTTGTTGACAAATTTTATCTTGTTTTGGTGTCTTAAAAACCCCAAAAACCTCAAACCAGCAAACCACCTCAGAGTATGGGAGTGTTTCTGGAAAGATTTGTGCTAATAAGGGATAGTATTCTTGCTAAGTATATCTATTGACTATGTTAAAATCTTCCACCTCTTTGCATTCTTACCCACTAAAAGTACTTCTAAAGTAGGATGCTAGTTAGGGATAGTATACTGTAGATTTTGAATTTGTCAAAGATGATGACTGCTAAACTCAAATGTTTAATAAGTGCTTAGGAAGATTGATGCCTAGAAAGGGGCTGTTCAGAGATAAGAACTAATTTTAAAAGGCTTTATGTCCATCTGTCATCTGAATTTCCAGCACTAAAGAAACCTGGAAATAATACTGCATCTTTGGTTGATACCGAGTCCTTGATCTGGTACTTGTACCTGTTTTGAATATTGGAACAAAACAAACCTTTAATCTCCTTGTTACTGAAAGTCTCTGTGTAATGTATGAATAACATTGTAAATTTTTTTGGCTGTTAATTTGGCTCAAATTCTGACAGTGAGTGACTTTAAGTGTACTTCATTTTCAAGCAGTAGTCTAGAATTTTGCCAATATACTTCTTAGGTTCAATAAAAAAGTTTACTAGTGAGTAGTGGATTCCTGATGTCCATTTAAAGTTGGTGCTTCTGCACATCCTGTAGTATCTTAACAGTTCATAATACACTTCTGAACCTACTCTGCTTATGAATTTTTAAGTCTTGCATTAAACTGGATGTGGCAATTTCTGTGTTGAACACAAGAACAGAGGAAGCTACTTGAAATATACCAATGTTAGTAGAAAAATTAGATATTGTGACCCTTGGCAGTTTTGTTCTTTGGGTAGGATTCTTTTCTTCAATATAAGCAATGTTTGCTCAGCATGAGTCTGTAGGTTTTAAATAGTTAGCTATTCATTGCGTGACTGCAGTACTAATGGTGACTTTTGTCTTTTTAATAAGGTCAGAGCTTGGGTTATGGTTTTGTGAACTATGTTGACCCCAAGGATGCTGAAAAAGCTATCAATACCCTGAATGGATTGAGACTCCAAACTAAGACTATAAAGGTATGTAGTGTTAAAATAATTTAAAGAAACTGAACTGTTTTGGCTTCCTGGTTTGTTTATCTTTTACAAGTATAACAAGCATTCAGCTAATGTCAGTAGAATAAACTAGGATTTCATGCAGTAAATGACCCTTTGTTATATTTAGAGTTTGATTAAGTGTAGAAAGTATAGAAAATTGCATTTTCTTAATGCACTTAACACTTCAGATGTACAGTTGAATTATTTTAACTGAGAAATTGTTATATACTCTAGTTGAAGAAATACAATATTGCAAAATTATTACAATAATGTGTTGTTTAAACACCATGTGCTTCCTCATTTTCTCAAGGTAATACTTGAGAAAGGTATAACTTCCTTAGTAATACTTTGGGTTTTATGTTGCTCGTCATCTTGTTGCAAATCCTCAGAATGAAATACTGAAGGAACTATTGTTGTCTATTAATTACTCTATTTCTAGGGCTCTGGTCTTCACGTCTCTAATGTTTAGTGTTCCTGTATTTTTCTGTTATGTTACAACTCCTCATATACTTGCTTACTAAATTCAGTTTCTCAAATTTCTAGAAACAAATTTCCAGAGCTACTTTCTCATCTCTTCTTTTAATTGAATAACAGAAGACTGAAGATGCTCATTTGAACAACTGAGCTCTGAAATTCTGAGAGAGAGGAGATTAAATAAAATTATCAGGAGATGCAGGCTTTTGAACATGTTTCACAAATGTTGGTGCCTGAAGGCAGTATATAGTCCACCTAGCCCATTCTTCCTTACTAAACAGCAGGGTTTGCTAGGTAATCACTTGGATAGTGACTGCCTTCTAATTAGTAGCATGTTTGAGAGATGAAATGAAGTTCATCTCTTAAAACGTTTGTACTTAAAAAGCAGTGCAGAGCTGCTGAAAGACAACTGACAAAAAAATAAGATACCAGTAGTTTCCGCCCAATTGTCTTACCTGTTCTGTATTCATAAGATTTAATAAAGTGGATTATAATGTCTGCTTTGTAAAGTGGTAACTTGGGGCACACAAGTGCAATAGGTGAAGGACATGGGCAGCTTTGCTGCTGAAAGCTCACTGTGTTTGTCAGACTTTGGGCCCGCAGTACTCTCTCATTTTCTACTTCGGGGGAAGATTTAGCAAAGTGATTTTGTGCTCAAGGACTTTTGAAGCTATCTTCTGCATGGTGGTGAGAAAGGGAGTCTGTTAGTGTTCCAGTAGTATTATTTTACATGTAATGCCTTGGATTGAGCCAACATGGCTTGTATGTCCATAGTGGTAAACTGGAAGTTCTATCGATTATATAGGCAAGAAAAGGTGGTGGCTATAGCACATCAAGCTAGGTTTCCCAAATTAAATGTTCGCTTTGGGGCTTGTGGTAACTTACTTCATGCTGGCCATATTTGAATTTTTAATCCTCCTTCACCTTGCTAAGCTAGTAATTTAATCAATTTTCACATTAAAAAAAAAAAACCTGAAAATTAAGTAGACAGATATGAGTGATGTCAGTGATGTTTGTTCTTTCCTGCCTTCCCAGGACCAAAAGGTGTTATAGGTTAGATACTAGAAAAAGACCTTTGCACTGAGACTATAGCTTTTGTCTTTGTTTTCAGATGTTGTACATTAGATATCATCAGCTAAGCAAAGCTTTAACACTGGAGTTGTCACAAGCCAAAATGATAGCCTCTATTCCAAAATAAAGAAAATCTGTGTGTAATTAGAGAAAAGTATTTTTAAGTGCTGATTGGTAATTTTTCAAGTAAATTCTGACTCTGGCTACCCCCAGCAGCACTTTTCAGTATTCATGGATGACTTGAGTGCAAGATCTGCTTTACTTTCTTCTCCTTTGTTTACTCATCTTCCTTCTTGGATGTGGGGTTTCAGGTCAAATTTTCTGTGACTGTATTTTCCAAGATCACAGAATCATAGGATGTTAAGGAGTTGGAATAGAGCTTAAAGATCATCTAGTCTCAACCTCACCACATTTATCTGTGGAGCAGTAGAAGTGCCCAACCTGCTGTGAAGCATTTTGTAACTTTACACATTCCTCATATGAGCCAGGAGGCAGCGGTGAGCAAAGGTCAGGTTGGTGTCTGAGGTATTTTCTGCCTCTGGAGGCCACCTCTTGGGTGGAGGAAGTCTCTTAGTTGATTTCACTAACAGGCCTTTGTAGAGATGCTTCCTGTTTATAGTGTTTCTGTTTGTTCAGAGTTGATAATTCAATTACCAAACAAAAATAACAAGGAAAAAAACACCCTCCTCCCCCTGCAGAAATCAACCAACCTAAAAAAAACCCCAAAATCCTGTTTGACAAACTTAGAATCTAACCCATAAGTTTCAGCTTCAAAAAGTGTGTGACTGAGATTTTCATGTGTACCTTCATGTGAAAAATTATTGAATAGGAATGTTAGTGTATATTTAGACTTCAGATGAAAAAAATTGGATATTTGTTCTCTGTGCATTTCTGGCGATTCTGTAGGAATGCTTAGTACTTTTCTAGATTGATGGTTTGAGTTTGTTTCCCATTAGTACATAAAACTGAAGGAACTTTTCTGGTTCAGTGGCAGTGTGATGTATGCTCACATTGTGACTGAACTGAGTGTAATCCTACTCAGAGGAAATTGGCTGTCCTGCCCCTCATGTGTGATGCTTTGGACTGGGGCTGTTACAGATTCTGATCCACAGCTTCTGTACTAGCCTGCTCATCGCTGGATATATTTTTCTCATCCCTAAGGGCATGTCCCTTAGTGTTTTCTTGAAATAAAATACATTTAAAAATGTGGATTGCCAAAATATTTAAGGTTAAGGGTTGGATTTCTTTAGTATTGATAGCAATACAAGATCCTATTAACTCTTCTCTTTTTTACAATTCCTGTGGAATGCTTTATGGAATACTTCACTGAATTCTTTGCCAAGTGTCTTAGCCAACTTTCAGGCATATATCTCCAAAGCAGTAGTAGTCTTAGTCTTGTTTAACCTGGCGGTGGTTGTATTGCCTTCTGATTTAACTGAATAGTAAAATACTAGGATGAGTGTTTGTATACTCTGATGGTAAAGCCACTTACGGGTGTGTTAGATGTGTGAACTCTGCTCAGCTGGTCGCTGGTATGCCTCCATTATTATATAGTGCCCTTTGTGGCATAATTTATGGTTTATTTGCAATGTAAAGGTTTAGGAGTACTGCACATATCCTATGAAGTTTGGGCTTCATGGAATTAAGCAACTTCAGTGTGAAAATTTGCATCTTAAAAAAGATAAAATATTTTTTCTTGTAGCTTATCTTTTGGAAGATGATGCTGGTGGCAAGCTTTCTATCTCTGTTCTATTGAAGAGGTGGATTTTTTGTTCCTGGAGTGACTTCTCTGCTTACCTTGCTTGTTTGTCCATTACTTTTTTTTTTTTTTTTTTTTTAGGTTGCCTGGGAAAGATCAGTTCTTCCCAAATGTGCAAAGCTCAGAGAAACAAACAGATCTTGAGAGTCACTGATTTATACATATGGATAAGAAAATTGAGTTCATGTTTCTGTTGTTTTGACTTTTGCTTGGGAGAGGAGAAATGCTCCATTGTTTACCTTCCCCTTGGTTATGGTGTTTTTATAAGAAAACTCCTGAAAAGAAAAAAGATACTCCTATTCAGATAATCTTGCAATAAATTAGCTTGTATCTTTCAATGTGAAGTAAAAGAGCTCTGCATTAGCAAGAGAGTGTATGAAGATTCACTTTCTAAAAAGTAGTGGGCAAACAAATGGCCTCTCTTTGGACTGGCTGAGAGCTGTTCAGGTTGGTGTGTAGGAGGCAGCTTTTTACCTACACTGTTAAGGGTAGCAGGAAGACACAGGATAATATATTTGACTTGTCTTCATGGGTCCTAGATTGCCTTAATGGCCACAGTCCTTTGTGAATTGTAGCTGCCAAGGGGACATGGAAGATGACAGTAATGGTGTGCTTGTTCTTCCCTTCTGGGGCCTTGAGGTGGCAGAGACCCTGCATGCAAACCTGGCAGCTCTCTTAGCAGAGAATGCTGGTGAAACATGTATGCAAACATGTGTTGGAAATGGGGGAAATACAGTTTGTCCAGGCTAGAGGTCTTGTAGTTATCTTTTTTTAATAAGACAACATTCATAAGACAGTATTCTACTTAGCCTAGTGCTACTTAAAAGTCACATCTAATAAGGTTTTCCTTCTCTGAAGTTCTTTGCATTATGGGGATGTTTACATGGATAATTATTACATGTCAGGGGAGTAGAAATTTATGGAATATTTTATCTAAAGTATTAAATCTGTAGGTTTTCTTCCCACTCCTCTAAAACTTTGCATGTAATAAAAATTAAAACAGGTTTAATATGCAACATTCTGCCAACTTCCTTTTGGATTGGATTTGACAAATTGTCTGGCTACAAACACTATTTTGCCATTGCCACCACTTCGACTGCGCTACTGTAGAAAGTTGTGTAATGAGAAGAGCTAGTTAATACTTCTATAGGAGAGTGAATACTAAGCATTCAGCTTTACAAATGAGGGAAAAAATGATACATGATGATTTGATTTCTCAGTTCACTGCAGCAGATAAAAAAGATGAAGATTGTTCCTTTCTTCATCACCAATACTTGTAGGGAAAAATTTTGGTGGTGTCTCTTCTTTATAATAATTTTTTATTGGCATTTTTGGGTAGCAATGAGGTGTGCCAGAATTGTGTAAAAACTATATTAAAATACCAGAGGTGAGTGAGCTGTAAAGATCAGAGAAGGCCTCCTTACCTTCTGTATTTTTTTTTTTTTTTTTTTTTTGATTCCCACCCACCCTTCTACTAGTATTAAAAGAACATTGACCTAGTAAGGAGGAAATCCTGTGACAAAGTTGAATTTAAAATTAGTGAGACTTGCTGATGCTGTCAGTCGGCAAAGGCTGAGAGAGGGGCTATGATGCCAGAGCATTTAGTGGTGTTGATAGGGTAATTAAATACCTCAGGACTGTAGTCTTGAGATCAAATTGCACTGTTGTAGCAGCCCTGAAACAGAAGAAGGGTAAAGGTCGTTTTTTTCCCTTAAATTTCTGCAGGAGTTACATAAATTATAATTATGCAATCTTTTACCTGTGTTTACAGTTAAGCTTTGTCAGATTTTGATTTTAGTATTGCACACGCACATCTTTTCACCCCCAGGTAAAATTTGTTCTTCACTGAAATTCAGATCTCCTTAGACTTCGAATGTTGCTTATCCAGCTTAAGCTGGCTGCTTGTTCTTCATGTAGCTGAGTAATACTGAGAAGAGGGTTCAGTTCTTAATGCATGTTTCTGTCACTTGCTGTATCCCAGATTACGGTTTTCCATTCACACAGCGTGTCAAGGCCAAACTGTAAAATCACACTTAGCAATCACAGTTTGTTTTGTGTTTGAGCCCCAAGTGTTGTGTTGCTGCTGATCAGAGTGTCTTGCTTGAGCCCATCCCTGTTTCTGTAAAGGGATGGAGTCATTGGACCTTACCCTAAGGCTGCTGAGCAGCTTTTCAGCCAGAAGTTCTGTGGCTCAATGAGGTCCTTCCTGAGTTGCATAAGGGATTCCTGACACAGAAATGGAGATTTTAGAAGGGGCCAACAGTACTACTACTACAACAGGTTGATAGAGTCTGCAACTGTTGCTTAAACACCAAGTCTTATGCAAGTAAAAACAAAGAAGGCTACAAAACCAACAAAAAACTGCTTATTACTACTAAGATAAATGTTTCATCTTTGTACCCTGACCTCCCCATGCTACACAAAGCTCTCGGAGAAGGTTGTGGCTTTCTCTATGGATTCAAAATGCTGTAAATGTCAGGCATGGAGATCTGTTACAGTCTGTTTTAAGGGGTTTTTTTTTGTTTTTTTTTTTTGCTTAGTTGGGTTTTTTTAATAATTATTTTATTTTATTTTAAATCCATTATCTGTTTTCTTGCCAAGGAGGATTTTTATGAATGTAAAATACGGTTATACTTACTTTAGGAATTATGTCAGTCTTGAGACAAATAGACCTCTGTTAATCTGGCTGCTTTCAAGTTTTTTGTTGTATTAAATGTTGACTCTGTTGTCTTTCATCCATGCAGTAATAGTTTTTCCAGAAGGCTTGCAACATATTACAGTGAGCAGTAAATTGCAGTGGATATATTTTGTACATTTCCAGATGTGCCTGGGGAATATTGCAAGAGATTCCCGATTGTTGAGCTTGCTATAGTCTGTCAGTAATAGACACTTCTGAAGTATAACCTTAGGTTTACTCATTTCCTTCAAGAGAATAATTGAGGTCTTGTGTTTTAAGATTCTATTCCTGTTTGCATTATTCATTTGGCAAGCTTAATATTGTACTATGTACTCCCATCCTCCTTGAAAGGTAACTACTTTTTCATTACTAGTGCATCTGAAATTTGTGCCCTCACTGTTTGGGCATGAGTGGGGATCAAAATCATGAATGTGAAGTATTGAGGAGAGGTCTTTTGAGACTCTTAAGAATGTGAAAATATGAAATAGAAAATATTTGGGGACTTGATAATCTTTCCTTTCATGTATTTAATTTTTACTTAAATTCAAAGTCTTATTTTTAGCAAGACAATTATAGTTATGGACTGCAGGTTTTAAAATGCTTTTCCGTGTTGATCTTTTCAAGGGCAAAACAGAATCACTATTCTGTGATTGTAGTGCATAATTCCCATCTCATGTTTTGTGTCAGTGAACTTGATTGTAGTTTTTCTTCTATCAGACATTTATGACCCTAATTTTTAATAGGTACAGTATCCTGAGCACTTCTGGGAAAACCACTGCTTCTGTTTCCATCAGTAGCAGGATTTACAGCTGGTTTCTGCTCCTAGCACATATGTGAACTTGTTTCTGTTCATGAAGTGGTGCTTTGGGTGTCAGTTGCTTTAGACCAAATTTTCTGAAAGCCTATTTCTGTGCTACATACAGCAGCATTTTATGATATATTCCTCTCTGAGTAGTGTGCTGTCCTTAATTGGTTGTATCCTGAGGTCCTCGTCCTCTCAAATTCAAAAATACTGGTTTTAAGTCTGAATTTATCCGGTTGGTCCATTTCTGCCCTCAGCTGAGTAGCAACAGATGTGGATCCTGTGATCCACCTCAGGCTCTGGTGTGGGTTGGAGCTGTCAGAGCTGGAGCACTTTGAGGGGTGAACTAAAATACTGAAACCTCTTCCGATGGTAATGCTGGAAGAATGTTGCTTCAGGGTCTGTTTTTTCCGTGCATTCCCTATTGTACAGCAGGCTGTAAAAGCAGGAACTTTATGGGATATAATCTTATTTATCAGCTTAATCTAAACTTGTAAGTGAAACTGTGTTGAGCTTTTTTTGGTTCCACAGAGCTGGGTGTAAGTTGCCTTTGCAAAGGAATGTCTGGATTTCCAGTCTGCTCTGTCCATAGAAATGTGGTGCTGCAGGCTTCCATCATGAACTCAGCACAGCATGTACATGTTCATCAAGGTAGTCTTGTACACTGAGAAAAATGGCCCTGAAGCTTTGTTTGGAGTGAAACAATTTGAGAGGCGAGAAGAAGTAAACTTGATGAATATACAGCAATGTACTTTCCTGTTTCAGGCAACAACCTGTCACTGGCTAGTGACAGCTGAGGCCTCATCTCTGCACTGTGCTGCAGCAACTTCTTACTAGAAATCAAATCAAGAGGAGTTCTTGAATCATGGTATCTTACACAAATTAAAGTGCAAGTTAAGGACACTCACCTGGCACAATGGCCTCTGAGAACATTGCTGTAAGAAAAACAGTATGTCCTCATTTTTATTGTGCTTGCCAAGGAGGCATACTTGTTCCTAATGTATTCCCTTTCTCAGTAGAATTGTCTGCTTTTTCATCTGGACGTACCAGGTGGTAGTATTTTGTTGACTTTTTTTTTCCTACAGAAGCATGCATTTTAAAAAAACTGGACACTGCTCTTAAGGGAAAGTAGTGCTTTAAGCAGAAAGATTGCAGTTGAGGTAATGAATGTAAATACTTACTGATTTCAGCATTTAAAGATTTCATATTTAAAGACTTGGAAGCTTACGTTAGGTGTTTAGGAAGAAATTGTATTAAATTCCCACATTTTTCTGAGAATACAAATACTTTGTCCTCTACTAATAATAAGATCAAAGAGCTTGAAGCATGGTGCTGAGGTGTCTGTAGGTAGAAGATAGCAAGAAACAGAAACATTCACTTTTAGGGTCTCTGCCTCTTTTTTTTTTTTTTTTTTTTTTTTTTGTTAACTTCTTTGTTTAACCTGCTAACTTCCACAGTTTTCACTTGAAAATTGAGAATCAGTTCATCTTGATGTTATGAAATCAGATGTTAAAGCAGTGAAATACCTAGATTTGGTGGTGCAATGTTTGCATTTCTAGAAACAAGTGTCTTTCCTACTAACTGGAGTGGAAAATTTCAGTAAAACTGCTTTTAAATTGGTGTCTCCAGAGTAGTGCTGTTCAGTTTTGTACCGTGTGTGTCATCATTCAGTATTTAAAACTGCAGACTTTCAGGCTGTTTGACTTGCCTTGTATTCAGTGGTTTGACATCATGTAACTGTAATTTTTACCTGTTGAATTATCTGTGGAATTAAAATCTTGGCACAGTTGTTAATTCAGTCCATACAAAAATTGTTTAAGGAGACTAAATATAGAGCTATGAGCAACTAATTACTGAATGAGCAAAGTGACAGGATATAGGCAGGGAGTTTAGTCTGGAGAGTCTCTGCTTTACATGTGTATCACAGGTGAAATGACTGGACTTTGATGTCAGAAATGGAGAGGGATACATCACAGGAATATCACATATTCTAGGCAGGTTCTTTTCATAGCAATTAGTTTTATCAGTAATATTTTATGGTGTCCTTGTTTTTCACTAGTGGTGCTGAGTTAAATTACATCACATTTCTGAGTTATATGTTTCTTTCAGATTTCTTGCCTGACAAGTAGTTCTGGTGCTTAGTAAGATAGTTAAATATAGTGTTCAGATATAGGTGATGAACCACGAATTTTGGTTTTATGTGTGTTATTACTGTGACTGACTGTACCCAAATTCAGTGTGTTGGAGTAGTCACTTGAAGGTAATGAGTGTGAAAATGGATTTGTAAGAGTAGTGTATACTGGTTAGAATATTGCTTCCATTTATTTGCACTCCTGGAGTTATGTTCAGTGGAGGCCTTGACTGCTATGTCAAGCTATTTGAAATGTCTTTCACCAGTGAGGGCATGGGCAATACTGAACTAGCTGTCACCATGCAGGAACTCATACTCACCAGAGGAAAATGAAAGTTTTGCAGAAACTGCTTTATGCTACAGAACTGGTATCTTTCAAGATATAATGTTACCTTGTAGTAAGTTAGCAAATATATTTTACAGGTTTCTTCTGCTCTGATAGACTCTGTGAGTTTATATTTTTATATGTGGCAGCATGTGTTCAGCAGTGTGAATTCCCTCTTGAAAGACAGTGTCTGCATGGGTTTGGTAATTCATGATCTTATTCCCCAGGCAGTCTGTCTCCATTCCTTGGCCTTGAGTCTTCTTAAAGTCCTGCCAAGTGAGGCATGGAAGTTTTATTTCTTAAAGAAACTCAGGGCCAAATGGGCAAGTCGAGCAAGTTTGTGCATTCCTTAGCTATTGTTTTTTTCTGCCTGGTAGGAAAGGGTAGCTGTCGCTGTTTTTGTTGGTGCTTTGGCTGAATGTGGGCAAACTTCACTTTCTGTTTTCCTGTAACGTTGAACACAGAGCTTTTGCTCTTGTGTGACTCTCATGTGGAAAGAACAAGGCAGAAGACAGAATGACAATCAAATTCCAGTTGCCCAGTGTTGGCTAACAGTGCATGGAAGGGGGAGGGAAGGAAAGGAGATAAATCTGACTACTTCTTCAGGAGGCTTTTTAGTTCTATGTTTTCCATAGATGAAAAGCCTAGATGAAGTATTCTGTCCTGTTTAAGCAGTGCAGGTGTTCTGTCCTAGTCATTATTGTAGTAAAACCATTTCCACAAGCTTCAGTAGGAAGTAGGGAGCATGCTATTTTGTAGCATGTGTCTAAAGATCAAAGAATCTGCTTGATCATCTTAAAATATTTCAACTGCTGTGTTGAGGCAGCAGGTAAAAAACTTATGTCCAAAAAGATCTGAGAAGTTCACTGTTAAATGTCATTTGTTTTTAAGGCCCCTGTTGCAGGAATTGACAAACTGCTGAACAAGCAAAATACAGGTTGGAATCCTACTTCTGCCATTCATTTTAGACATGTGAAAGTTATGTAGCAGAGTTTATCTTGATCTCATGAATGTAGTTGTATCATTTGGTAGCAAGTTTGATAGGTACAAAAGACAGCACTTGAAAAACACTTGCAAACCTCTGAGTGCTTCAGATTCTTTCTGTGCCTTTGGCCTACTTACAGCACTGAAGTCTTTAACTCCTTTTAGGTTTTAGTGTTTTTTAATGAGAATTCATGGAACATGGGACATTCATGGAACTTGTTAAATTTATTGCTTTAATCTTACAGTCAGCTGACTGAGAGCACTTTCTCCACCAAGGTTTGCTGGAATGTGCACCTAGGTTTTTCTCATGTATTTAGAAGTAGTTTTTATATGTGAGTTTGTGTAGTCAGCTTCTCCTGTATGGTTTAAGTTGCATTCCTTCTGTGTTTTGGAAGCCAGCTCACAAAAAAAACCTCAAAACCAAAAAACAAAGAAACAAAGAAACCCACTGAACTGGCTTTGCAAAGTTCTGTCTGCTGTTGGAGATGTTGTAATGTCTCAGAAAAAATGACACTCTCCCATTTCAGCTGATTTTAAAGTATTTGTTTTCTAGGATTTTTATTTTTTTTTCCTAAGGTTTCTTACGCACGACCAAGTTCAGCTTCTATCAGAGATGCAAATTTGTATGTTAGCGGACTTCCAAAAACAATGACCCAGAAAGAACTGGAACAGCTCTTTTCCCAATATGGACGTATTATTACTTCTCGTATTCTGGTCGACCAGGTCACTGGTAAGTAGGCAGTTTTGCATGGCCTTTTATAGTCTCACAGTTTAAGGAATACTTAATCTTTCAGTAAATGGTTTTGTCTCTATAATGTATAAAAGTTGTATGTAAGCCAGAACATGTTTTTTTCTTCTGGAACTGTTCATAAATATGCGTGGACAGAAATAGACTGTGTAGTGTACTGAGCCAGCTTGTATTTCCACTCTGAAGGTGCAGGTTTGAAGCTTGCTTGATGACTTGTAATAAATTTACAGCTGCCAGAATCTTCGTTTCCAAGCTGCTGCATGAAAACAGTCTTCAAGTGCCTTACAAAATGCTAGTAAATGGGTTTTTTTTCAAAAAAGAAAATTTTATGCAGAAATGCACAACTGGTTCTCTGAGGCTAGGATTGCAGACGCCCCAAACTGGCAGTTGCTGTTAAGACTGTTTTCAAGGCTAACGCACTAAATTTGGTCACACACATGAGCTTTGTGTTCCTTAGGAGCAGATAAGTTCTGTGATTACCTCTGCCTTAAAGTACTAAGATCTGCCAGGTTATTTGCATTGTGTAGATGTGTCAATCAGGTAATGGTTGTCACTGACACTTTGTGGTTAGTCTTAAGATTCAGACAGTAATGCCTGTGGGTTTTTGCTGTCTCAAATGGCTGATCCTGAGCTTTAGAGTTTTCTGAAACACCTGCTGTGAGGTCTCTGCCAGAAGTAAGCAATTGAATGAAATGCCAAGTACATGATAGGAGTATTGAGTGTACAAAGCAACAAAGAAAGAAGCAGGGCTCTCCAAGTTCTCCCCTTCTAAAACACTAAGGGGTGGGACAGGAAGTCATTTACTCACGTAATTATTCCCTGTATAAGCTGGGTTTTATTTAGGTTTTTTTAATAGCTGTGCCTTTTCAAAACTGCATATCCTCTTGGGTGGCAAACAGCTTTCAAATGTAGAAGGTCATATGTATGTACTCCTTTGTCTTCCACTAAGTTAAATCTCAATGCTGACACCTAATAATTAGAATACACCTAAATACTTAGACACCTAAAACATTTAGAAGACCGTTTCAACGGTTTGAGTTGTTGAGAATGTAGAGAGGCCTGGAAAGGAAGGCTGAAGGCCAAATACTGACTTGTAAATGTAGCAGATTTGCGAACAGATTCTTTGTGCAATAAATTGCTGTTCACTGTAAGTTCCTGTATATTAATATACAGAATTAACAGATGGACCAGTAATCAGATATAATTGAATTTCTAATATGTGTGATAATTCTATTCATATACATAAATCCTGCTATTTGCAGTGTACTTTCTGGCATATAGAATGTTATTAAGGCTTAAGCTTTCTTGCCTCCTTTTTAGTATTTTGGAAGAAGTAGGCTCAGAATGGTATGAATGACTAATAATGTGAATGGTTGTGACACATACTGATAAAAATTGCAAAGTTGAAGCTGTGACATTTGACTCTTTCAAGCTTTCACATGTCTGTTCATTGTCACTTTTGATGGCTTAAATTATCATTGTTTATGAACAGAATAGATTTAATGTCACTAATGTCTTTCTCAAATGATAAAAAGTGTCTGATAAAAAACTCATCTGGTTATTCATGAATCAAAATATAAAGGGGCTCTTAATGACACTAGAAATATTACAACAGAATATTGATCTAACTAATGTTGCTTTTAGTAGCTTTAATGTTTATTGGTTCAAGTATCCACAGCTTAATGTGTTAATGTCTAAGACACTTGGAATTTTGATGTTTGTCTTCTACTTTTTGATTCCTTCATGTGTTACCTTTAACTTTTCTATATCAAGAAAACTTTCCTTCAAAAGTAACACCTAGTGATGTATGGTGAAGTAGAGAAACCAAATCTTTTACTTAGAGGTCACCACTGACAGTTAAAACATGGCCATAATTGCCATTATTGCAATAGAGTCTTTGCATGTCATCATCCTCTCATCATATCTGCTCCAAAGAGAAATTCAGGATATAATCCAGAAGAACAAAAACTTTTTTTTCATACTAGAGAGCAGAGAACTAAGCTATTTACAGAAATTTTGTAAGTTCAGAGTAGTGTGAGCTGACCAGAGGTTACAGTGCAGCTGTTTAGGTTCATCTCCATCCAACAAGATCGCTTTGTTTTCAAATTCCACTTTGGCTCACTATATTTCCACTGTTTTCCCTCAAACTTTGAAGCTTTTTTGCACAAATGTATTTTATCAGTTAAATAAAAAGCTAAAATCAAAATTAGAGTAGAAAATTCTTACTTTATGCAGAAGCTCAGTCCTCTCAAGCTCAAAGTTATTGTGCGTTCACAGCATTTTGACCATCAGCATGGCAATTGGTGACACAAATGAAAAGTTACCATCTAACAGTGAATTCATTACTGTGTGCTTTTTTCACCTTGTGCAGGGGTGTCACGGGGCGTGGGGTTTATCCGGTTTGACAAGCGAATTGAAGCAGAAGAAGCTATCAAGGGCTTGAATGGCCAGAAACCTCCGGGTGCTACAGAGCCCATCACTGTAAAGTTTGCTAACAATCCAAGCCAAAAAACCAATCAGGCCATTCTTTCCCAGCTGTACCATTCTCCAAACAGAAGGTATCCCACTCCCCTAGCTCAGCAGGCTCAGCGTTTTAGGTAAGTCACATAATGTGCACAACTCTGCTGTAACTTGCATGTACCCACAGGCCTGTTTGTTAACTACACTTTTGTGCTTTCCTGCTTGTCTGACTCCTATGTGGGAAGGAAACACATGAATGTTGAACTGCAGCTATGCTACCACAGTACAGCTAAAACCAAAAATGCATGCCATCCTATTGATAACATTTCAGTGTCTAATAAGCATACTTAGACCAAGGTGGCATCTTTTTTGTACTCAAGTCACTAAAATGTTTTTTCAGAGATTATTTTTCATTTCCTAGATTATTCTTGATTAATGTGCAAGTTGATTCAGTTTATATTGACGTAGGAGGTTTAGTGGGGTTTTTTTTTTTTTTTTTTCTTGGCCATATGGCAGCTTCTTCTTTACCCCATATTTTTCCTCTGCATTCTGGCTTTCAGGTTTTTTCCTGGTTAGTTGTCTATGCTGTCTGTGGAGTAGGTCTCCATGTCATACTTTCTTTCCTTGTTACAGCCTTTCAAAATGAAGATTGTTCGCATATTTTATGCATGTGGTTTTTGGGGATTTATATTCCCATCATGTTGAAACTATTGCCATACCTGTGCTATTTGAAGTGTATTGAAGAGGCCAGATGGTGAGAACAAAGTGAAAAAACACTGTATTATCTACATCCATGAGTATCTTAGATTTTTTTTTTTGTCATCGTGATTATTTCTTCCCTCCCTTTGCCCCTGAAAAACGTGACTTAATTGTATTAAATAGTAACATATTGAAATAGTATTTCTGTTTTGTTTTTCAAGAAACAAAAGCAGTTGACAGCTTGCTTCAAAGAGAAAATACAAAATTTCAAAAGCTCTGCATTGGCTGGGCTTTCTTATAAGCCAAATACTGAAGAGTTAATGGACTGCATTTCTGATTTTTTCTTTTCTTCAGCTTTTTGGCCTTATGTACTATATGTTGCAGGTGTGAGAAGTAGCTGTTCCGTTGCAGAAGAGGGGATAAGCAATTTTATTTACTTTTTTGTGGCTCTCTTTGCCATTTCTTAGATAATCAAAGGCCTACCTTACAACAGTGTTCTGAATATTGCATAAAGCGGACTTGCTGTTGTTCTATAGACAGGGTGCAGGGTCAGACATTGCAGGATGGACTGAAGTGCAGTGTATGAAATAAGATCATGGGTTATGTGCTACAAGCTTGTGTGTTACAACACTCAACATATTCTGGCAAGTCTTGGCTGCAGAATCCTTGAGTTCTTCTGACGGCCCGTATTCCAAGATACTCCTCGGTTCAGTTTCACTCAGATGCTGGCTGGGGTACCAAAAGTATTTCACTGATACTCCAGGTAGATCTATCATAATTTGTAAAAATTCTCCCAGCTGTCAGAGGGTTTTTTTGTTTTGTGGTGGGTTTTCTTTTGGTTTTTTAAGGGGTTATTTTGTTTGTTTGAGGGAGAGGTTGTGTGCATGTCTGGGGTTTTTTGGGAGTCTTGTTTTTGTATTTTTAGGTATTTTTTTATTGCTTGTTTGTTTTTTGTTTTGGGTGGAATTTTTTGTTTGTTTTGGGTGTTTTTTGGTTTGGTTTTTGTTTGGTTTGGTGGTTTTTTTGGTAGGTTGTTCTTTTGGGGAAGGTTTTGGTTCTTTTTGATAAGACTTATTTCTTTGCACTTAGTTAACTTCCTTGTCCTGCAACTTTAGGCTTTGTATCTTAAATTTTGACTGGTGGAGGTTTTATTTTTCTTTCATAAAAATGCAATTCCATTTAATGTTCATTTACATTGGGAAGTTGTTGGTTTTCTCTGAGATACATATGGGCCAAATATAAGCATAAAGTAATGCTTAAAAGCACCTTGAGAAGTTACTATGATTTGCCCCACATAAAAGTTTAATGGTAAAAAAAAAGCCTTGAGTAATACCAAATCTGTAGTAAATAGAGTAAAATCTCTCTCACTTTTATTGATGTGGAAGAAAGAAAAAGTTTAACTTAACTGGTTAAAAGGTAAACTGACAGATTTTTTTCTGTTTTTCTTTTTTTTTTTTTTTTGTGTTGATGCCTTCAGACTAATGTTACATAACTAAAAGATAGTTTTACCAAATTTTAAGTCTTTACACTGTAAAGGGAAGTCATCTTTTTTTGTGTTATTTAGGTTTTTGCCTTGCATTATTTTATCATTTCAGATCTAGTACTGACTGTGTAGTTGAGATGGCACCAGTGCTTCAGATCTTTCATGTGTTCCACATGCAAGAAATCTTAGCTGTTGACATTTCAGACAGGATTACCTGATTCAGTTGTCCCATCTCTGTCAGTAGTTGACAGCAGCCTGAAAACAGCTTAAACTTTAATGGTAAAAGCAACAGGTTCAATGTAACGCTTTCTTTTCTTATTGAGAGAAAATTTGAGCTGCACTTTCAAAAGCAACTCTATATAGTTGTTCCTCAGTTTCTCTAAGATGTGTAGCTTAAAGCATCTTTAAAAATTTTCCAGTGAATGTCTATGACAATTTTTCCAGAATATTTTCTAGTCTTCAAGATAACTGATGAAAGGTCATAAGTGGAACCATTACTGTATTAAGTCCCATGTCTCTGTGCCCTTATAACAAGGACCTGTAAGTGGTGGTACTTTAGAACTCTTCACTCTGCTCTCCATCCCTGATGTCAATGACAGTAGACTTCAGTCATCCACACTGTCTACTGATGATAGTCAAGTACTTTTTTAGTTTCTTTTTTTCTGCCCTTTTAGGGGTTCATTATTTCATTATGGAGTCTAGTTCCTGGTCCTGCACAGCACCATCCCCAAGAGTCATGCCATGTCGCTTGAGAGCATTGTCCAAACAATTCCTGAACTTTGGCAGGCTTGGTGCTATGACCACTTCCCTAGGAATTCTATTCTAGTGTCTAGCCACCCTCTGGGGGAAGAATCATTTCCTAATATCCAACCTAAACCTCCCTTGACAGAACTTCAGGGCATCCCCTCAGGTCCTGCACTGTGACCACAGAGCAGAGATCAGTGCTTGCCCCTCCTGTTCCCCTCACAAAGAAACTGTAGATTGTGAGGAAGGCAGACACCCTTTAGGCTCCCCAGGCTGAACAAGCTAGGTAACCTCAGCTGATCCTTACACAATTTCCTCTCCAGACCCTTCAGCATTTCCTTTGGACACTCTCTGACAGCTCAATGTCTTTGTGTCACCCATTTCTTCCCCCAGCACTGGAGGTGAGGCTGCCCCAGCTCAGAGCAGAGCAGGACAATCCCCTCCCTTGCCCAGCTGTGCTGCTGTGCCTGATGCTCCTCAGGACACTCTTGGTCCTGCTGGGTGCCAGGACACTGCTGGCTCATGCTCAACTTCAACCAGGACCCCCAGGGCCCTTACCATGCTTTTCAGTGTCTTATTCCCTGTTCTGTCTGTATGTGCTGGATTGCCCCATCCCAGGTGCTGAATCTTACACTTGGCCTTCTTAAATGTCATGTCATTTAAATATCCTGTGACATCGGGTGATTGCCCAATGCTCTGATTCATCAGAGTCTTTCTGCAGAGTCTCTTTGCCTCAAAGGGGAGTCAACAGATCCTCCCAATTTAGTGTCATCAGCAAACTTACTTAGTATGTGTTCTTCAAGTCCTGTATCCAAGTCATTTATGGAGATGCTAAAGAGCACTGAGCTTAAAATGAATGTGGAATTCCAGTACTGTGGAATCCCAGTAGTGACCAGGTACCAGTCAGGTGTCACCCATTCACTGTAACTCTTTGTGCCTGATCTGTGAGCCAGTTGCTCACTCATCACATTTATCCAGCTGTGAGATGGACAGTTTGTCCAGAAGGATCCTAGGAGAGGTAGTGTTAAAAAGCTTTACTGAAAACCAGAAGGATTACATCAGCTGATTTTCTTTGATCAGCTGGGTGGGTTATCCTGTAGTAAAAGGAAATTAAATTGGACAAGCAGGACTTGGCCTTCATGAAGCCATGCTGGCTGTGATTGTGTTTTTTTAATACTTACCAGAATAATTTCCATAATTTTTAGCATGCATTGAAGTGAGACTGACAGGCCTATAGTTTCCAGGATCATACTTCTTGCCCTTTTTGAAATTTGAGGTAGTGTTAGCCAACTTCTAGTCAACTCAATATTCCTAACATTGTTTAAAAAAAAATCATTGAAAGAGTCCTCACAAAGACATCAGCTAGTACTTGGAGTTTTCTTGGGTGAATCAAGTCCCATAAACTTGTAGGCATCCAGATGGAGCAGGAAATCCTGCACAAGTTCAGAGTTGTTCACTATTCTCACAGCAGGCTGTGGGGTGATCATCCTCATTCTGTAACAGGCTGATAATATTTTTGGACTGCTCTTTGAGATTGACATACTTAAAAAAAATAGGTTTTTAAATACGTCAGTTTTTTGTCCCCCATGTTTTTGGTGAGCTTCAAGTCCTGTTGAGCTTTGGCCACACAAATTTTCTCCTTCCAGTGGCAAACAATATGTCTGTATTCTTTCCAGTCGACCTGACTTTGCCTCCACTGTCCTTACACTTCCTTTTTTTGCCTTAGTCCTGCTCAGCCAAACCAGCCTTATGTCTCTCAGCATTCTAGAATTGAGGAGTAGGAATATGAAAAATTACTTTTTGGGGTTTATGTTGATACAGTTGCTAGTGGTCCAACATACTGCATGTCTTTAGTCATATCGCCAAACATGTCAGAAGCCTCGATAACATTCTCCTTCTCGGCCAAATTAATAGTGTGGGAAACTTCACCCGTGTGGTCACTGACTGTAGCTTTATGATAACAGTAAATGATTGCTGAATTTGTGGGCGTGGTGTACTTTATAAAATAAACTTCTTATAAAAGTGGTTATTACACAAGAATATCTGTTTTGTATTCACTGTGACATGTAATAAGGTGTCATGGCTCTTTCGGTGATGATACATTGCATTGCATGAGGTTCCGTACAGTGTAATGGATGTGACAGTAATATGTTAAGTTTCCTTAGTCTTAAAGGGTGGAAAAGTCTGAAGACTGAACATGTTGCTAAATGTTTTGCAGGTTGGACAATCTGCTCAACATAGCTTATGGAGTAAAGAGGTAATAAAGAATTAATTGATTCATAACAACCAAATTGTTTTGAAGTATTTTGCAAACTCTTACTTTTCAGTAAGACTTGTGTTGTACTGTTGCATGTTGAGACTTCAGCTGAAGATTGTTCATTTTGATGCATTTTGCATGAAATAGACAAGCCTTTTGTAGCAGTTCCATGGAATTCCTGTTTCAAATGACTTATTAATCCTCACTGGTTTTATAGCATGCTTTCCTTTTGATTTTCTGTTTTGTCATTTCAGACATACCTAGCACTGTTCTCCCTACTCATATATATTTTTTTACTTGGTATTTGCACAGTTAGGGGTCAAAAAATATTTTTGACCTTATCTTTCCAGTCTGAGCAACATGTTCATTCTGTGAAAATCTCTGTATCATTCTCTTTTATTTTGACATTTCTGGGTTTTGTGTGAACAGTTGTATTAGGATTCTGTTTTGATTTCCCTCATTTTTTCAGTAGGTTTCCTCCAATGACCATTGATGGAATGACCAGTTTGGCTGGAATTAACATCCCTGGACATGCAGGAACTGGGTGGTGCATTTTTGTGTACAACTTGGCCCCTGATGCTGATGAGAGTATCCTCTGGCAAATGTTTGGACCCTTCGGAGCAGTAACCAACGTGAAGGTCATCCGTGACTTTAACACCAACAAGTGCAAAGGTTTTGGATTTGTGACTATGACAAACTATGACGAGGCAGCTATGGCAATAGCCAGCCTGAATGGATACCGCCTTGGTGACAGAGTATTGCAGGTCTCCTTCAAAACAAACAAAACGCACAAAGCCTAACAAGTTACTCTCAGTGCATTAATACATGAAAACTATACAACAAAGGCAATTTACAAGAAGCTTTATGCATTAGTAAATGCCTTTGTTGTATACCAGTGTGGAAATGGGGATAAAATGAATACTTAGCATCCTAAGAATATGTGAGATTTTTTTATTGCTAATATTTGAATTAGAACTTCTTAACTATCTTTTATGTTTGAGTATTGACAAGACGTGCAGGGTTTTTGCCTGTCACAATGCATATTCTACTGCCTTCTTTGAAGAAGGTGGACCTTTTAAAAGTTTCAGCTAAGGAAAGAATTTTTTTTTTTTCTTTATACATGACTGCCTTTATGAGTAAATATCGAGGCTTTGTGTGATGCTATAATTTTTTTTTGTCATTGCTTGATTTGCTTTGTGTTTAATTTACACTGTAGTGAGTTGTTTTGCTTTATTGTTCAAAAAAAGTATCTGAAGTTTACATTTTATTTATAAAGTTATGAGCAGTATTTATTTCATCATCTTCATTTGGGTTGGGAAATGGGAACACATTATAAAAGCTTATTGTAAGAATACTGAAGAACTTTTCGTAAAGCAGTACCTTGCCAAAGAGATAAGAGCCTCTTTGATGTGGGTTTAAAAAAGCATCTATTTTTATAAAAAAAAATAAAAAATTTGGAGAAACTTTTTACTGGTCCTGGAACAAATATTTTGACTTGAATACTTTGAGAAATCTCTTCGTATGACACCTAGTGAGCTTTTAAAACTTACCAGGAAATTTGCAGTTGTTGGGAAAAAATTTAGAAAGATTTATGATGTAGAACTACTTTTGAGACCTTTGTATTAAGAAGTCAATGGAATGCACTGTTGGTTTCATTTTTTGTAATCATCAGTGCAGTCATTGATCATCCTGGTAATTAAGTGATAGGTGGCTCACTTTAATTTGTGATTTTGAAGCAAATGAAAATTTAAAAAAGAAAATATACAAGCAAGCAGAAAACTTAGAATGCTGAGATATGGGGGAAAAAAATCTGTTCTTCCTAAAGAATTCCCTTCAGATAGAGCTCATGGTGTTTAGTGATGTACTTGCTATTGTTTGAAGAATTGTTTTGTCTTAAGAAAAGACATTGTGCCTGGTTTGTGCAGTAGCAAATCAGCAGAAGTGGGTATGTTAGGAGGTATTTTGGAAGTTATGTTCAAGGCTAGCACCTGAGCTTTGTGTAATGTAAATAAGACCTTAAGTTATGAACCTTTCAGCTAATTTTGATTGTAGGGTTTTTTTTAAGTTACATGCCAAGTGATGTTCAATTTTGAATGTTTTTGTATAAGTTTTTTCTTTGTAAATGGCATTAACATTGTTACTTGAGGTCTGCTTCTTTTTTTTTTTTTTTTTTTTTTTTTTTTTTTTTTGTCCTGAGGACTTGAATTTACAGTGCATCAGATCTGTTGCTATTTTTGTCTGTAGATAGTCTAGCTTCAGCTCTTTATGGTGATGCAACTTTTTTGTTCATAAATATGTTCGTGGTAAAAAAAACCCCAAGTATAAACATACGTTTTGAGCAAATTTCCTTTCATTTTTCATATGAAAACCATAAATACCTGTATGCTATTGAAGTTTAACTTTGTATGATGCTTAAATCACTATTTGGGGAAATAGAAAAAGTCTTTACCATGTATTGAAGAAATTTAAGGAAAACAAATACAGAATATTTTCTGATTAGCATCTAGCTTATAATTAAATTTTTTTAAAAAAGCTGAGGGTTTGATGCCTTCACCAGGATGCACTGACAACTATGTAGTTACGTCCTGCTTTTTGTATAAACTGAGATGCTCATATGCTTCCCCTTAGAAAAAGCAATGTTCTATGCATAACATAGTTGTACACTATCTTTGCAGTTGTTTTTGGTTCTTCTTCTTTTAAATTGTAGTTATAAAATTTTCAGTATAGTACACTACATATACTGTGAAGCGCGTGCTAAAGTGAATAAGCAGGTTTTCATGCTGACCCACTCAATGCTATTCAAAAATCAGTTGGCTTCCTGAGTACTTCTTCATCCTTAGATGCATTTAGATTGTTAAAGCTAATCCTCTGCATTAAAAGTTGTATATAGTATAGAAATCACAAACTTTCTGATGTGGAAGAAATAGCAGCTACATGCTTCTTTCCTATACTACTGTAGCAACTAACAGCATTGATGAGAAGGCATGTAAATTGAGCTTCACTTTACAGTGTTTATCAGAGCACTTAGTAAAATATAAGGCTGGTATTTTTTTGAAGTTGTATAGTATGACTTAATTCACACTTGTTGGAATAGAGAATATATTCTGTTGGGTATTTAAGAGGTTGTACATGTTTTCTTTTGTGTTTGGATTCTTTGTACTTTTTCATGTTCAGTACATCAATAAACAAAGTTGAAGGGAAAACAGTCTCACAAGCTGGGTCTTCTACCATATTGTCCACTGCTTTAATGAGTAAGCAGTCGCAGTGAAAGGTTTTTGCAAAGCTCTCAAGCTACTTGTCATTTAGCTTAAGATCCTAGTTACCAATAAGGAGGAAAGAGTAGAGCTATGTACCAGTTCTGTTACCTTAAAATTAGTGTAGACTCTTTTCACTTCAGTTTTACATTAACTGCTCAGTACTTAGGCTGATATCATAAATGAGAGTCATTAAATGCATTCAGTAAAAGTTAATTTGCTGTCTGTCTAGCAGGCTGCTATGCAGTGTAACTAAGTGGAGGCCCTAGTGTGTCCTCCAAGTGAAGAGCTAGAAAGATTGAGAAGTATCAGGGACTCCAAGGTGGAGATAGATCAGTTGAACTGTGCCCTGGCCTTCCTGGGACAGGAGCAGAGACCAGAAAGAAGCAAATGTTGTGTAACCTCCCCCTGCCAGGCTGAAGGCAGTAGATCAGAAGGAAGGAATGAATGGAGGCAAGTCCTTGCTTGGCACGACAGGCAAAGGCACTTCTTGTCCACCTCACCCTCCCAAGTGCCTCTGTGCAATAGGTGTGAGGCTCTGGATGTGGTAGGAAAATCACTGGATACCAATAGGTGTGCCTCTCTAGGTCATGAGTTATGTGCACCCCAGGAAACTGCCTAGCCTGGTTCAGCTGTCAGACTCTCTGCTTGTTGCTGGTCCTCCATGTGCATGGTTCAAAGGCTGTCAAAAGGGACTTCAAGGCCCTGGGATGGTTGGAGAGCTAGCCAGGGGCACAGGTTATTTTTTCCTCTGCTTTTGTAGGTGCAAGTGGTGACATTTGAAAAAAAGCAGATAAGAGATCTGTTTGGTATCAGTCTTATTACCTGACTCTGCGGCTGGTGGCACACTTCCACAGTTCTGGTTTCTTTTGTATAACAGGTTGGCCTTCATGGTCCTGGACATGGTGAATTCGGATGGGATTCTTCTCTCTAAAAGGGTAAAGGGGCCCTTTGTCAAGGGCTAATGGAGCTTATTGATAGGGCATTAAACTTGATGTGATGGAAGAAGGGAATATAATCAGATTTAATGGTGATAAGGTGTGGGCTGGCATGCTCTTACAGTCAGCAAGAGGGGCCTAGAGCCTGGAGAGGGTAAGCAGCAGCAGGAGAGCACCTGAATTTGCAACATCAAGGAATTCCAGATACTTCAGCCAGAAAGCTTCATAGGGGCACAACTTATGTGCCAAAGCACATACAGCAGGGGAAATAAGCAGGGGGAATTAGATGTGTGCTGGCCTGCCAGACTACAGTCATTGGCATCATAGAAATGTGGGTTGGCTTCTGTGAGTCATGGAAATGTGTGGACTCCCTAGGAAGGTCAGGCAAGGTAGACAAGGAGGCAGTGTTGTCCTCTGTCAGTGACCAGCTGGAGATCATGGAGCTTCAGCTGGGGATGGATGAGGAGCTGTCTGAGAGCTAATGGGTCAGGATTAAAGGCAGGCAAGGGACAGGAGCCTTTATAGTGTGAGTCTGCTACAGATTGTCTGACCAGGAAGACAGAGAAGATAAGGCCCCTTATAGACAGAGAGGGGAAGCCTCTTGTGCACAAACCTTGCTCCTCATCGAACACTCAAGTGTCTGTTGAAAGGACAATGTGGAGGCATAAACCTCTTGCATGAGTAGCTTCCTGGAATTCTTTGTGGGTAACTTCCCTCTACAGGTTGGATAGACAGGCCAAGGAGGAGAGGTGGTATGGTGGGTTTTGTCCTGACAAGGAGGGGCCAGGGGGGAATGTGGAGCTTAGGGAGATTCTGGCTTACAGAGTCTGTGAAATGGTAGAGTTTGAGGTCCTTAAGGCAGCAAGGAAGGTACACAGCAAACTCGCTACCTGGAGTTCAGGAGAGCAGACTTCAGCCTTTTCTTGGTAGAGAACACAGGGATAGAGTCCTGGAGGGAGGAGCTGGATGATGTTTGAAGCTTACCTCCTGGCATGGGGAATTAGGCCAGAATGCAGGGACCCTGCCCATATAAACCAGATGCTCCTGGACAGATTTAAAACAGATTACAGAGGATGAAAGCAAGGAATGGTAGCCAGGGAGGAATACGGAGATGCATTTAAATAGCTGCTATTGCTGTTCTATCACTGTTAGCTCAGCCAAATCCAGTTTCCTCAGCTCTAGAAATCAGCCCTGCTCACCCTAATCCCCTTCTCTGCCTCAAGATGTCCCTGCAGTAGGGCTGTTTTCCCTGGCAAGTGACAGTAAACATCCTCAAGTTCCAACCCTAGTCTTTCTGTGATTTTATGAAGTAAAAGGACAGAGGAGAATTTGCTCTGTATCATTGTGTTCATTTGTTGTTTAATACTTCATTAATTTCCAGGCTTCATTAATTGGATGTAGTTTTCTGGGGTTTTTTTTCCCTTCCCAGTACTTCAAGTAAATCTTTAAAAGCTAATCAACTCAACTTTCTTCTCCCTTTTTGAGGTATGTGCGCATCCTAATTAATTTGCTTCACTCAGTTAAATGATGAACTGCCATCCATGAGAACACAATTCCAAAAGTGGTTTGTGCAGTATAGCTTTTATTTTTTTCTTTCACCTTTTTTTTCCATCTGCACTGTGAGATTTTTTTCTGCAAAACTATAACATTTGTTGTTGATTATCACACTACAGGTGTTGTGGAACTGAGATTACATGGATGGTATGATTTGTGAACAGCACACACAGCTAACAGCACCTCAAGGTATCAATCACAGTTGATAAACTGACTGTTTTGGGAAATAGTTGTGCTGATGGCTTTTTAGGTAGGTATGTGCTTGGGTGGCTGGAGTAATGAGAGGATGCAGGACACTACTTGGCAGCAAATGAGCTATACATGGAGTTTGTACTCCAGCAGGGACACATGTATGTGCAGCTTTCACAAAAGGATAGCTTTTAGTTCTCAGCTTAGACCAGTTTGAGTACAGTGTAACTAGCCATATTTTAAGTGTTTTGCTACATGAAAATGAGGACAAAATATGTTTCTGTAGATCTCTTCAGTTTAAAATCAAAAACTTCTTTAGCTGTAGAGAAGGCAGTAGTCAAAGAGCAACACTAAAAAGTAGCAGTCGTAAATACAGTTGCACAGAGGAACTATAAATGCTGAAAAATAGAAATTTGATCATATGTAGCTGACCATCTTACACATGGATAGTACTTCTCTTACTACAGTAAAGTTTTAAAAAGCTGAAGAAAAATTATGAAGCTGCCTCATGCCATTTGTGGAGGACTAGTTCCTTTTCTGTGTAAATAGTTCCAGGAATTGTGGCACTTGTGGAAGGGCTTTGTTACTGCAAAATGTGCTCGGGGTTTGTGTGGCCTCTTCTGCAACAGGTACATGCAACAAGATCAGTCGTGACAGATAACCTTCCCACCTGCACCTAGGAAAGCCTTTGGTAAGAGAATGTCTTCCCAGGATGGAAGAAGAAGATGCATTTTTAAAGTGGCTGGCTGTCCACTAGGGTTGTATGTAGTGTGCATTCTTTGTTTTCTCTAGCACCCAGAGGTGATTAATAGCTAAGAAGTCTGGGATACTCTTACCAGTACTGCTGAGAAGGCCTGAGTCATGTTAAAGACCATTTGTATTGTCACTACATGAAGGTGACTAAATGTAAAGAAGTGGTGACTTCAGTTAAGCTGTAAAAATCAGCAACTAATTTGGATTTACTATCAGAATAATTATAGACGTATTTTATTTTTAGAGATAGCATCTCTGGTTTTTATCTATAACAGTTTGAGAAATGAATGCAATTTGAGAGATGCTCCATTGTGGATAAAATAATAGCCTGGGACTGTACAATTTCGACCACACCAACACTGTTGATCCAGCTGTGCTAGGATGTATGTTACAACATTGGATTTTGTTTGCCTAGTTGTGGCATTTCAGCCTCAGCATTTCATAATGAAGCAGCTTTTTTTCACATTACACTTTCGTAATTAAACTTGACTGTAGAGGCACCTTCTGCTAAACTACTGCTGTGATGGCCGACTGTTTGGGCCAGCAGATGTGCTAGCACATCAGTGGTCATCCGGGCCAAACAGCTTAAGGCTGGGGGAGAGAATTGGGTCTTTTGGTGGGATGAGGTAGCACACTGTGATATTCTATGAAAAGCTGCTGTTGGGGTGAGGAGTTCTACTCTGAAAAACTGGAATTGTTGCCCATGATTTCATTAACTATGACAGAAATTGAGGAAGCAATGCAAACTTTCAGGTATTTTCAAAACAATATGTCAACTTCAGTGGATTAAGACTTCATGCAGTGAAGTTAGATGGGTTACTGTCTCATCTTGTAATTATTCTCTTTTTTTCTACCAACTTTCTGCTCTGAGACATAAACGGGAACAAGGAAAACATCATCTTTTTTAATATTTATAAGGTCACTCTAAAAACCAAATATAATTGCAGAGAGTTAGTAAAACTTGTTTTCTTATTTTATGTATGGTATTGTGATTGTTGTACATAAGTGAGTTTAGATCAACATTTTTAGTGATCTTGTAATACTATGAAGTCATTGCAAGTGCTGGCAGAATATTGGTTATAAACACTGCATACTTTACAAAAACATAAGAGCTGAACTTTCTTTTGAAGCAATTCTTACTAAATTATTCTCTTATATGCAGTAGGGCACTTCATTACTACAGCAATCGTATTTCTGTTGCTTTGAGTGCAAGGGTGTTCTTAGTTTCAAGTGTTTACTTGAATGTTAACAGCTTCTACAGCTGTTGAAAGCTTCTTCTATTAGAAGCCCTTATAAAAGAGTGCTATTTTCCAGCATTTAGAACATTCTCTAATAAAAAATAAATAGCCCTGAAAGATGATCCACTACTTCTTAATATCTACATGTTCCAAAAGTTTGCTACGAGCTTTTAGAAATGCAAGTTACTCAGTAACAACCTGTAATATCAAGAGGAAAGTGAAGATAGGTCAAAGTGAAACACTTCTTTCATACTTCTTGTCAGTGCTTTGTGCCATCATTCAAAATACAAGCTTGGTAAGATTTGCTGTAAACATGAAGTTGATACACCTTAGGATCTTATATGGCCATCCCTCAGAACAGCCAGGGGAAGGAGAGGAGGAAATCCCAGAAGTGTCTGGACCAAAACAGCTGTCAAAGTTGTTGAAAATTCATGTTTTGTCTGAAGTTTATGAAGACTTCTCATTTCAGGTACTGTCCTCTTTGGTCCCTGGGCTTGTTCTAATTTACTCAAGGAAAATGGGCACTTAATTTCCTCCTACCAAGATAGCCTATCCAGAAAAGCAGAAACAAAGCTAAAAAAGATACAAAACCACTATATACAAAAGCAGCAGAGGCCTGAAAAAGATCTTTTAAATTGTGATATCAAATTTCAGCAGATCTGTTAGCTGATAATGTTCTTCTTTGAAACTTGCACAAACATGGAAAGCAGAGAAAAAAGGTAAAAATTTAGATGTGAACTTCAAATAAAATTTTAATAAATTAACAGTGAAGTCTGGCTGAATTGCCACAGTAAATACGTGAAGTTTGTAAATTTCTGAAGAACTTCTTGGTGATCTTTGAGAGCCTCTGCTATAAGCTTCTATTCAAAATAAAATTCTGTAGCTATTATCTAGAAAAGGAAGTGTAAATTTACAAAAAATTCATTATCAAATGTCTTCCCTCATGATGGAATTTGAAGTAATTATTAAATGTCAAAGTATCAATAATTGATCAACTATCACTGTCAAAATACCTTACTTTATATCAGTTTCACATAGATATTTTTCCTTAGCAGTGGCTCTAGACAAGGATTTCTATAGTATCATGAAATTGTCCATGCCAGGCACTTGAAGGGAAATTCAGTTTTTCTGGAAAGTGAAAAAAAAACCCTTTGAAAATTCCTGAAGACGCTGCTGCAGAGTTTTTCTTTCACCTCTTCTCTCAAAATTAGCAGATATTTTATTCCCAGTTTCATTAAATATGCCAGCTGGGAATGTTTGTGCTTTAACTTCAATGTGCTAAAGCTGCAATCATCTTATAGCTTTGTCTCATTCTTTTTGCTTGTATAAACTTTGATCTGTAAACAAGCCTTACAGTATCTAATTCAGGCCATATGTGGTATATGATTTCAGGGAGTCTTGTCAAGGCACTACGGGACCATGTTTGCTGCTACTTGACATAATTTTCTCTGTAGATGGTTCCTAAGCATGAAAGTTCCTTCAGCATGTGGCAGCTATGTGACAGATGTCACAAATGCTCCTTCTCAAATTTTGATTTTTAGCTTTTTTCAAATACCCTGTTTAAAAAACAGCCCTCTAATCTGATGCATCTAACCCTCTGTCAAGTATTCCTACAGCAGAAGGGACTTTGATTTTGCAAGTTTACCTGTTAATTCTTCAAAGTTTTTTGTCAGAATCCAGAAGTAGTTGTGGTAACAAGTGCCAGCAGGTTTTTGGACTGGAAGCTCATTTGTGTGAGTTTGGGCAAGGCAGTCTTCTCCCAGTATTAACATGCTGGGAGAGAGGAGTGATAGGCTCTGGGAGAGACATTCCTAATATATTCTGGCTTCACTTGGTCACTAAGACAAGTGGGAAAGTGCTGATACTTTGGGTTCCAGAACATGGCTTTGAACTTCTCCAGTGTTTCTCCAAGAATTCATACACAATACAAGAGGAAGTCACCAAATTGACAGTAAAAAAAAATGGGATTGAGTGAGCAGCTGTGTACTTGAATGTGGAAGCCTATTTAACCAGAAGAGATGCACTTCAGCTTCCTAAGCAGTTCAGCCTGGCTGTGGAAGAAGGGAGACAGAGACTGTTGGAGGCATTTAAACTGATTGCAGGTACACTCAATTCCTATGTCCAATTCATCAGTGAAGATGTTAAACAGGACTGGCCCCAGCACAGACCCCTGAGGGATAGCACTAGTGACTGATCCCATCTGGATGCAGCACCATTCACCATTATCTGGGCCTGACCATCCAGCCCATTCCTAACCCAGCACAGAGTGCTCCTGTGCAAGCCATGGACAGTGTCATGGGAAACTATCAAAGCTTTTACTGAAGTCCAGGTAGACACCATCCACAGCCTTTTTCTTATCCATCAAGCAAGTCACCTGGTCTCACCGTAGGAGATCACCTTGGTCAAGCAGGATCTGCCTTTTCCTGAGCCCATGTTCCCTTGGTACTTCTGCATATGGCAAATGATGGCTCTCCAGACATTTTTTTCCACAAGTTTTCTATTCACAGAGGTGAGGCTGGCATGCCTGTAGTTCCCTGTGTCCTCCTTTCAGCCCTCCTTGTGAATAGGCATCACAGTCATCAACCTTCAGTTTTGGCAATGGTTAGCCAAAACAGAATAAATGAAGGGGAGTGGCTTTGGAAGCTCTTCCACCTATTTTCTCAGTATCATCAGGTAAATGCCATCAAGTCCCACAGACTTGTGTGTCTGCATCAGGTCACAAAGGACTTCCTCCTGGATTTCAGGGGATTTATTCTGCTCCCCATCCCTGTCTGCCAACTCTAGGTCTGGTTGCCCTGAGGACAAGTGTGTACCGGCAAAGACTGTAAAAAAGAAGGCATTAAGTACCTTATTGTCCTCATCCTTGATGGCAATATTCCCTCATGTATCCAGTAAAGGATGGAGATTTTTGGTCCTTCTTTAGTTGCTAGTGTATTTGTAAGAACATGTTTTGTTATCTTTCACAGCAGCGGCGAGATTGAGTTCTAGCTGAGCTTTTGCCTTATTTTCTCCTCTACATGACTTAATAATATCTTGTACTCTTCCTGACCTGCCTGTCCCTTCTTCCAAAGTTCATCTCTTTTTCCCCCTAAGTTCCAGTGAAGGCTCCTTGTTCATCCAGACTATTGTTGTTCAGCTCTGTCTTGTCTTTCAGCACATCGGGATAGCCCATATCTGCACCTTCAAAATTTCCTTCTTAGACTATGTCCATCCTTCCTGGACCCCTTTGTTTTTAAGGACTATTTCCCAAGGATCTGTCTGAACCAGTGTCCTGAAAGGTCAAAGCCCACCTCTGGAAGTCCAAGGTAGAAGTTTTGTTGATCCTACTTCACAAAGAATTGAAAGCTGTATTATTTCATGGTCACTTTTCCCAAGACATCCCCTGATTGCCACATCTCCCACCAGCCCTACTCTGTACACAGCAAATCTAGTGGGTCACTGTTCCCTGTAGACTGACCTCCAGCTGTGTCAGGAGGTTGTGTTGCACACACTCCAGGAATGTCCTAGACTGCCTCCTCTCCACTGCGTTGAGTTTCCTGCAGACAAGTTAAAGTCTCCCACAACAACAAGGGCTGATGATCACAAAACACCAGCCATCTTTTTATAGCATACTTCATCTACCCCTTTGTCCTGTCTAGTCTGAAACAGACTCCCCCTGGGATGTCTGCCTTGTTCTTTGCTGTGATCCTTACCCACAGGCACCCAACCCCATCATCACTATCCTTGAGCTCTGTGCAGTTTAAACCCTCTAAGTCCTTCCTAGTGAGGGAGGAATCCAGAGCCACTCCACTGGCCCTCCTTTTCATAATACCTCTTTGCCAGGCCTTAGCAGCCTTCCCTGTGGGATGGGTCCAGCCAGCATACAGTGTCCCTCAGTTCCCTTTGGAACGGAGTCACCAATTACAATTACACTTTCTTTCTTAATGTCTGTAGTTGGGATGTGCCCAGTGACTGACTTGCTCTGGGCAACTCACAGGTACATCTTCATCTCCACTATCATTTGCCTGGCCCTGGAGCTGCAGAGCTTCATATCTATTCCATAAGGGCACCTGGGAAGACCAGGGAGGGGATTCTTCTGCAACCCCAAGTAGGGATCTTTTCAATTCCCCCCATCTTTAAAGTCCTCTCCTTTTGCCTGATGGCAAGAGGGTTAGGGTTGCTTTGATCCTTGCCTAGCCTCCATCTGCTGCATTTTCCTCAGGGTTTCAAAGGGTGTGTCTGATTCCACCAGTCTATTTCATACAAACCCTGATAGTCCTCAGTCTCTACTTTTAATCTTTGATATTGCTACTTCTGCATGTTAGTTTTACAGAGGCAGAGATCCCTCATGCAGTAGGAAAATCCATCATGTTGTGTGTGAACAGCACTTAAATTCCCATGTAAGCATTTTTCATGCCACTCTTCCCCCATAGTGTATTTCAGGCATGCTTGCTCTTCTAAATAACATAGTGAATTTTTAACAGCAATAAGTTCCAAACATTCAAATTCTTCACAGCTATAGCAGATCCCTAAAAGCACACATTGGGAAATCATAAACTGTTGTACAGTGCTAAAGATATGTGGGAAAGGTGAAACAGGGCTCTTGGTCTTTGCAAGTGAGAATTAGGATTTGTGCTGGGTATCTCCCAGCACACCTGGGTGTCGGGAGGAACCATTCACCCCTTGTCCCCACCTTTTGCCAAAGACAAGGGGAAGGCAGCACACAGTGCAAGTCCAGAGGCATGGTGGGACCATAGGCATCTCCATCTGATGGTGCAGAGTTTGCTTGGGCTCTTCAGGAAAAGGACTGACTGCTTGTATGGGGTCACACTCCGCTGGAGGATACTGGAAGCCCTGGTACAGCTCCTCTCTAGCCACAGGGCTGCTGTAGCTGTGACAGCTCATCATCTGGGCAGACCCTGGCAATAAGACAGGCCTAGCCCTACATCTTTATGGACAGCTAACTACTCTGTCCAAAACCTGCTGAAGGTTTTTTTGGGAAACTGGTGTTTAAATAGATGGTAAATGTTTATATGACTTACTGGGATGCTCTTCTTGTTTGGTTGACTTTTTAGGAGCTTCTGCCCTGTGAAATTTCAGAATTTCACTGTAAAATTAGAAAATTGTGTGATATTGTTAATTTCAAAAGAGAAAAGTGACACTGAGGTAGAATTTCATTATTTTTCTGGAACTGGAAAGTATTCTAATAAGAGTCATTTTTTACTGTTTCTTAACCTTTCTTTGTGTAGCTATATATTCTCTGCTTTAAACTCAATTTGTAAATATTGACATTTTCAAAAGTTGTTGCTATTTTTCCTGAAAGTAGGAGACTTAAATGTTTAAAAAGTGCTAGAAATTATATCTGAAAGATTAAGGTTAAGTTTATGATTAATGTAGATATTAACCTCTGTGATTGTCTCATCTCTTCATGTTTGACATTTTTCTCAAAGATTACTGAAATACAGAAAACATTGTGAAACCAATAAGCTGGTTTTTGTGGGAATAAGAAAAAAATTAAAAAGTGTCTAGAAAGATCAAGATTTAACTAGTTTTTAAAGGCCTGTATCTATGAAAATACTTTCTCTCCCAAGACTGCGGATCACGGAGAGAAGCATTTGTTTTGCATTAGGTGTTTAGTAATACTAGTAATTAATTGCCCTTAATTAAGAATGGTTATCAATTGTTCTGTTTGATAGTGGTAAGAAGATTTCCTATTTCCTGTCATAGTAAAAAAAATATTTTGAACCTGCCTACTGCAGGAAAAGAAACTCTTCAAAAACAAAGCACATTTTTTTTGTCTCTGTTATGTAAATTCCACTACTAAGAATTTCTTTATTACACATTATTGCTGTGGAGAAGAAAACCTGACTTCTCACTGATTTACACTGTAGCATTAGAAGGTGAATCTATATGCAGTTTTGTTGGAATTACAAGATCTTAGGCAAAATTAGTATTCCTCTTCTATGATAGGGAAACAGTATTTTTATTCATGTTTTATGATGAGCTGGGTCATCAGCTGACACAATCAGAGCAAATATCTTGTGTACAGCCAACAGGAAGGTGAAGAAAAGAGGACATAGGATTTAAGAAAATGAAATCTTTACCCAGGTATTGTGAGAGTCCGTGTGAGCCTCTCGTCTGTTTCTGCCCAATGACCCTCGCCTGAGCCCTGCACTGCCCAGGGATGGGAGGAACGCCAAGGGACTGTTCTGCAGGTGATGCCTACCAGGACTGGTTTCTCATGACAACTAGTCACGGGGAGTTTACTCAACAAGCTCCCACAGATGGAAGAACAATGGACTGCTCAGGATGGGCTGCCCCGCATGTATTCATGACGACAAAGGTGGTCTGATGTGCCTTGAAGCGTCCTGTTTCACCTGTTCCTCAGGGTAATGAGCTCCATAAATCTTCCCACCTTTTGGCCAGAAGCCACTCGCTTTGGGAAAGGACTATAAAAGTGACTTTCTCAGAGGTGACCCCTGAGATCTCCCCAGACGGCAACAGACACGTACCAGCCGACTCCACGAGGATTCGTCTGCCCGTCTTGGTAGCTATAATCCCAACCCCCCTTTCTCTCTCTCTCTCTCCATCTCTCTCTCTCTCTCTCTCCATCTCTTTCTCTCTGTGCCACTATCACATTTTAGTTGGCACTAAATAAAGTGCATTTCTGTAGAAGTAAACTGGTTTTGTCCCCGGCTGTGTCTTTTGCGCTCTGAGATCCATAAAAGAACCAGTCATGACTCGCTCTTGAATTGGGCGGACCGTGACAGGTATATGCAACTCGAAAAAGATTTTTTTAAAATTCACTAAAAAATGGGCCTGTTGCACAAAACAGGCAAATTCATAAAAGCAGCTAGAGGCTTACATGCTACTAGAAATGATTCATGAAAACAAATGGTTTTGTTTAGACTTTTTTCTCTGAAAGCCATGTGTCTTCTTGTCCTGATCAAGACCAAGGAGACCTCCTGGCTTTGCAGTGTGGCACTCTTCACTCACAACAGGCCAGCTAAGGCCACGTCACTGAACCCAGTGGCATCCCGTGGATGTGGTCACAAATGCAAACAAGGGCTCCAGTTTATGAAGCCGTCATATAAGTACAGAACAGGATGGAGCTCCAGAAATGCTGGCGCTTGTAATCATTTCTGTCCAGAAGAACAGCTGATTTCACCTGTCCTTTATTTGTGTTAATATGTGAGATATTATTCCAACAATTCTTTGCAGTATGCTTCCTATGTGGGAGCCCAGGGCATACCCTTGGCCTTCTTGGGGGTCTCAAACCCCCCCTGGCAAGGGTCTCAAAGACTCCTGAGTGAGACCCTGGTATCTCAGGCACTGAATTCTAACCCCTGGGGAAAATTGCAAACCCAGAGGGAATGGAAACAAGCTACCAAAATTAGTAAAGTCTAAACTAGACCTTCAGAATGTAGATAAATAGATTTTTGGAATATTTATGATAAGGCACACATCCAAGATGGAGAATTTGGGGGGTGAACACCTTTTCCTCCTTCTTCTCCATGTCATCCATGTTGGGTGACACGTTGGCACTTTTAGATTGGATGGGGTCAGGTCTGGACCATTTAACATGATTGTATTGTATTGGAAAGTTGTTATAAGCATGTAGCACGTAATTTAGACTATATAAGATAAGCCCTGCCTTCACCAGGTAGATTCCACCATGGATGCCAGGCTGAGCAGACCGCTGCTGGCCAGGCAAAAAGTCCCAGAGATAAGAAATAATAAACAATCCTTGGGAAAAGAGAAAACCGTCTCCAGCAATCTCTCTTCGGCTGCTTCAGAGAAAACCAGGGTTTGAACCACCCTTCGTGTCCCTCCGGGGTGATCTCGGGGCAAAGGAGAAACCCCAGACTGGACATCCTATACCATGATGGTGGCTGGGTCCTCAGGCTATCACTTATCGTCTCCAAACACTGCTGTGAGGCACTGGAACAGATTGCCCAGAGGGGCTGTGGCCTCCCATCACCAGAGCTGCTCAAGGCCAGGCTGGCTGGTGTTCTGAGTAACCTGGTCTGGTGAAAGGCTCCCTGCCAATGGCAGGGGAGTTGGAACTAGATGACCTTCCAACGCAAACCATTCCATGATTCTATGATTAAGTATGAGTATTTGGTTCAATTTGAGTTCAAGCTGTGCTCTATTAAATATACAACATGCTTCCCTCTAGGTTGGAGAGAGATGGATTTGATGAGTGGACTGCTGGATGGATAAGAAAGTACTTGGGTGGTTGCACTCGTAGTATAGTTGTCAGTGCCTCAAAATCCTGATGAATATCACAGTTGTGGGATACTCTTCATGGCTTGTGCTGCTGAAACAGGGAGCATCTTTGATGGAAATGCCTCATCAATGACTGCTAAAGTTCAGATGAGCACTGGAGCACTAAAGCAGCTGCATTCATGTGAGATAAGGCACACCATGATGTTAAGGAAAATGTGCTCAAAAACTTATGGAATAGCAATTCCTCAGAAGTTATATTTATGATTTCACTTCAATAGGGATAAGTTATTATAAACTTTAATCACACTTATGGTGTGCCATAAAATATTTCAATGAACAGTATACATTATATATATATATATATATATATATATATATATATACACATAAGCCGAAGTCTCTGAAATAGGAAAAATATAAAGCTCTTCTCCATAAAGAAATTTGACTTTAAGTGCAGAAGATGTGCTGAAATATTTTCTAGACCATGCTAACCTTTTTTACTGATCTGTAAAAAACAGGTAGAGAAGCAGCAACTTTGAGAAGAAATTGTATCTTTGAGAAAATTTGAACCAAGATTCAGAGTACAGACCAGCTGCCTAAAAATGCGTTAATATTTCTCTGGCAGAGAGCCTTCTTCCTGTAGTGATTGTTTATCCTTTTTTTTGTTTTTTTGGTGGTAGTAATTGGCTAGAGCACAGTCACGTGCAGCTGTTTGGCACACTGAGTTCCAGCAGGGATCATCAGGGCTCTGTTTGGAAACCACTGAGTCTCCAGAATAGTTTACTTCAGAGAGTACTTTCAGCAAATAGTGGTTCTACAAAAACAAATCAGATGATAAACTTATGCTTTTAATTTCTAGTAGACAGATGGGGTCTTACTGCATAATCCAATTTGTGTATGTGAAAAAAGCCCCAACAACCAGATTGACCCATATGAATTTCCTAGGTTTTATCATCTGAACATTTGGAGAAAGCATAATTTTGACCAAAACCAAAACTAAACAAAGCTAAACAAAAAACAAACAAAACAAAAAAAAACCCCCAAAAAACCCAAAAAAAACCCCAAAAAAACCCCCCACAAAAACCAAACCAAAACAAACAAAAAAAAACCAAAAAACAAACAAAAAAAAAAACCAAAAAAAAAAAAACCAAAAAAAAAAAACAAATAAATAAACCCAACTAAATGCCCACCCTGCCAGATGAACAGTTTTTCCTCAGCATCTCCTTTTTCCCTTTGTGCACAGAAAAATATTAGCATATAAAACTGTTTTCTGGAGTGATAGATGTCACTTGTTTCTCATGTCAAATGAGACAAACATAAGCAACAATTGGTAAGTTTTTCCCTGCCTACAGAGTTGGAAAGGAGACCTAATAGAAAGCCACAGCTGAGTTCTAGTGTGCTCACCTCTGGTTTTAGTCTGTGTTCAGAAAACAGTCAAACTTTCTTACTGTTCATGGAACTAGGCTTTGTAGCAGCTAACTGCAACAAGATAGCATGTGGGAAACTGAGTTTCCCTTGCAAGTTATTCATTCAAATAACACAAAAGTTCTAGCTTGAAGTTTAATACATTCATTTAGTTATCTCTGAGGAAAATCATATATGTGCATCTATAATGAATTCTTTAGCTTTTTTAGCTATTTGGTAAAATTAATGCAGCTTCTTTCAAAAGTGACAGAACACCAAAGTCAGTAAGTCTTTGTGCTCTTTGAGTATTTGAGAAGAACTGGTGGTATTGCATCTATGATTTTTTTATTTCTGTTGTTTTTCATCTGTCTGGGAAAGGAATCTCAGGCCTTCACACTGTCACTAATGGAGTTCTCCAGGGCTCCTTTTTAAACCCAGCTCTCTTCAACTTCTGCATCAATGACGAGCACAGGACTTGAAGCTATACTAAGTAGGTTTAGTGCTTACACCAAATGGTGAGGAGCTGTCAACTCCTTCAAAGACAGGGGGGCCCTGAGGCCCTGCAGAGAAACTTCCACAGATCAGAGGTCTGGGCAATGGCTTCCATTGCCTACTTGATGCACAGTACATTCCCTCTATGGATACACTCTCTAGTAACTAACAGGTTAACAACTGACTTGTTTAGGACTGTGGGAAAAATCTACTTTTGAACACCAAAATCCAAGATTTTTTTTCATTTTTTGTCCAGTGGGCATACTTGGACAAGACACTGGTCCAAACTAAAGGTTTGCTTTGGCAGTCATCTTTTCTGTTGGCAAATAAACTATTGCTTAGAGGTCTTGATCTCATGTTCCATGAGGGTTTTTCAGGGACTATCCCTGAACTTCTAGGATGCCTGTTCCCCTATCTTGCTCAAAAAAAAAAAAAATGCTGGATAAAGGAGACTGTGGATGCTTTGTGAACCCTTTAATGAGTAATGAAAAGTCACTTTGACTTAATAACTTACATCCAAATGCTTAGTGGTTTTCTGTGATTTTCTTTTTCTTCCTCTTGGGAGGATAAATTTATCAGAATTTATATCTTATGTAATCCTCTGTCCTCAGATTAGAGCAAAACCTACAATCAGGTGTCAAGATGCCATGCCAACCACCATGTGTAGTGTTGCAGTCTCTTCTCCCTACCTGCACACTGGGCCTGCGGTGACGGCGAGGAATATTTTCAAAAGAGTTGCACCATATTCAGTTCCGTAAGAGAGTTAAGGTCCTAAATTGTTTTCTGCTGCATACAAGCCTGTCTCTTAGAGTATATCTTGACACTTAATATGTTGTGATCCCTAGTTCAAGTTTGAACTGTGGCTGCCTGCCATGAGTAGGCAAGTGAATCTGTGTTGGTTTTGGAGACAAGAAGTGATACTGCAGCAAGACAGAAAGGTGTGACTGCAGTTTGCACCTCTACTTCATTTGCCCAAAGAATCTGTATTTTCTTGGTGGGTGTTCTAGAAAAATGACAAGAGGACACCAGCCAAATGCACTGTTAACAGATGTAGCAGTGGCACTTGGAGTCAGACACAGAGCCTACCATTCATGCATAAAGCTTTTTTCCTAAACATGCATTACAGGGGACCCACAACCAGCTGAAAATATTTGCTGATTGTCAGGCAGAGGATGAGTCGTTTCACTTGTAGTGCTTTTAAATCAGGGTTGTGGAGGGAAGGGTTGCATTAAACTTTGACAGTTTTCTGTCAGACATCCTGGTTGCCAACCAGTGCACATCTAATACTAACAGGGAGATGTCACCAATCCTTGCTGAACAGTAGATCAAATTTTGCTTTTAACTCTCTAATACATCAGTCAGCTTTTGTTAGACTGACATTATAGGCTCTGTCTCTATGAGGGCCTATGTTTAATAGAGAGATTTAGGCAGGAGCAGCATTATTCATCACCACAACTTTTACTCCCATGAAGGCAATCACAATGTGAACAAGGACCACAAGCTGTGGCCAACTTGAGGAGCAGATCTGTAACCTGGGTTTGCTTTGTTCAGCTATGATGGAGCAGATGCAGACAGGGCTATTCAGGGCAGCCTTTAGTGAGAATCATTATCAGGATGCCTAACAACACAGGTATTTTGGTATTTAGATCTTTAAAAAATCCATGCTTGTATGGATATTGTCACAGACTTGCCAGCTGGACACAAATTGGGGTAATTCCTCTGCTTTTATGGCTGCCACACAGGTGATTGATTGGGCAGGGAAGCAGTTCCCATATGACATCACCCATATGGTCACAGCCCCACTTCATCAGTGCCCTACTGTGAGGAAGGAGGTTTCTGGTTTGTTTCTTAAAAGGAATCTCCAGTCTTTTATATAACTCAGGGTTACTCCTGTAAGAATTGTTTCAATTTTTTCCAGCTATAGGAATAACTTGAAATGTATGTGTCAGCTTCCTGCATTTTCTGTTGTTCTCTATGCAGATTAGATTATTTAGGCCAATGTCCAAAACATTAGATTTACTGGAACATATTTTCAAACCTTTCAAATAAATGTTGCTTTATTTCAATATTTGAAGCAGATGTACTTAAAATAATGCCGAAGCAAAAGCTTGCTTTGATTTAAGAAATTATTTTAGGCATTTTAGAAAACTTTAGAAAAAGAGTTAAGTCTGGCACCTTTGTCTTAAAATTAAATTATTAAATAATGAGTGATTTATACATTTAAAGCAACTCAGCTTAAAAATATAGCATTTATGTAGAAGCAAATGAGCTTTTCACTTACTGTGTAAAGAAAAAAGACTTCTTAGTGTTATAATGTGTTGACCTTGGCTAGACACCTGGTGCTTACAAAAGCTGCTCTATCCCTCCCCTTCTCAGCTGAACAAGGGGGAGAAAATATAACAAAGGCTTATGGGGGGACATAAGGACAGGAAGAAATCACTCACCCATTACCATCACAGGCAAAACAACCTGGGGAAAGGAATTTATTACAGTCATACAAGAGTGAGATAATGACAAATAATTGTCAAAAAACGCCTTACCCTAATTCCTTTCCTTCCTTCTTTCCAGGCTTAACTTTATTCCCTACCCTTTACCTTCTGCTCCCAACAGCACAGGAGGATGGGGTATGGGGACTGCAATCTGTTCAGCACATTTTCTGTGCTGTTAGGAAGGACTACTCTTTCCCTGCTGCCTGGTGGAGTCCCTTCCACAGGACACCAAACTCTACAGCTGCAGAAGGTTGTGAGTCCTTTCCCAGGGCTGCAGTTCTTTGTGAACTGTTCCAGTGGGAGTCCCTGTTACTGGGGCAGTCCTTCAGGAATGTAGTGCTGGCACCATCATTGATAGGTTCAGGCTTGGTTAACGACAGGTTCATCTTGGAATTATCTGGCATTGTCTTCATCAGGCATGGGGGAACCTTCTAGCAGCTTCTCACAGAAGCCACCCCTTTTGACCAAAACCTTGCCACACAAATATATTCAATCTCTTGACTGTGTTAATCACATATTTAAAAATTATAATTTAAATTTCACATTCATTGCACAATCTTCACTCCCATCAACAAAAAACCCCCAAAACTCCCACACCAAAGTCAACATATCAACACCTATTCCTTCACGCCACAAAAAACAACAGAAATTCTCCATGATCATACCACTCTCTAACATTTTTCAGTCCTGGTTTTGCCAGTTACGTCTCCCAATTATTATCCTTATCTCAGGTTCCTCATTCTCAAAGCTGGGCAGAAAATGAAACTGTGGTGAGTTGACCTTGGTTGGACACCAGCTCTCCCAAAAGCCTCTCTATGCTGTCTTCCTCAGCAGGAAAATGGGTGACAAAATAAGGGATGAAACCCTTGTGGGTCAAGACAAAGGCAATTTATTGAAACAATGGGGGCAGTTACTTGCATGCAAGCAAAAGAAAAGAAAAAACCCAGAACAATGAAACTCCACACTTGTTCCCTACTTACCATCAGCAAGTGTCATCCAGCCACTTCCAAGTCGCACTTTCCCCATGGAAACAAGGCTTCTGCAGGAGTAGTGATTGCTCTGGAAGACCTGCCTCATAAACAGCAAATGCCTTCTGTATCCTCAGCTTTTACATCTGAGTTGATGTCATATGGTATGGAATATCCCTTTGTTCAGCCATTAAGTGATTTGAAATTGAAAATACAGTAAGTTTTTAATGTAGGAAATACATTAATCTATTTAAATGAACTATAGTTTGAAGAGCAGTGCCCTCCAGATACAAGACTCTTATAAAGTTGTGAGATATCTGCTGTGTTACAATTTTCTTGCCACAGCATTTAGAGCACTTCCAGTTCTGTTCCAGGGGCTTTGTGTTTCCTTGTGCAGGCAAACAAACAAGAAATTTTTCTAACATTTTGTAGAGGCTCACCTATAGAAAGTGAGTGCCAAAAGGAAGAAAATGTCTTAGCCAAGATTGCACTTCTACTATCTTTTTCTGCTGAAAGTTCGTGATAATGTAGGAATATCTGTGATAAACTAAAAAGAGAGAAAATGAAACAAACAACAACATCCCCTGAGTCTGACTAGTTTAGGTATTGTATTTTCCACCTGAAGTGCTGGAACCCCCAGGGGCACAATCTATGAACCCAATTAGAAGATTGTAACCTGCTTATGGTCTGTGGGTCTTAAATATGTGCAGTGGCTTTCTGCTCTTTCTTTAGTGGTCCTTTGCAGATAAAACTTGTAAAACTATAGTGGCAACAGCTGGCTTCTCTTTCAGGAGTCACTCTGCTTCAGAAATAGTGAGGTAGCATGTTTAGCATGTTTTCTGCTCCTTCCCAGGAAAGGTTTTCTAGGAACCAAGAAAATGTGTCAGTGTTAATAGCACAGTGTTTTTATCAGCTGTCAACTAGGAAAAAAAAAAAATCATCATGTACCATAACTGATATCTGAAGACATTTTTTGAGGGGATGGGATGGGTGAGTTAAGGGCATGAGGGCTCTGTAGAGACCACTTCTATCCACGGAGAACTGCTGGCAGTTCAGGAGCTTCAGACACCTCTTCTTAACATTTAGTTTAGTCACCAAAATATTCTCACAGATGAAAAAAAGAAGGAAAGTGATTTTGTCCTGGAACACTTTCTGACTTTTCTAAATTAAACCATTACTGTAGCTTATTTCACACATTAGTGAAATAAACCTTTTGAAATGTTGTAAGTACTTTCCAACCTAATCAGGAAACTTGATCCATTTTGTCTTTCTACATCCCGTATCAGTCTCAGTATGGTTTGAGATGTGTCTGGACTCTTGGGTTCCTGATAACTCTCAAATATTAATTCCATGGGAGGCTAATATCCTGTGTATAGTAATGGAGGATGTGTGACACAAAATATAAATTATGTTTAGATGGGCAAAGGGAAGAAAACAGGAGATAGCATCAGCTCTTTATTCAAGTTTTTGTGAAATTACTTTTGGTCCTCTGGATCACTGTTAAAGTAGAATTCAGGACACAGAACTACAGAAAATCATTATTTTTGTCTGAAGTGCAACTTTCTGCTTTTTTGCATGTTGCTCCTGTCTTGCGAGGATGTAGGCTCTTCATTAAATTAACAGTGAGATTATCATAGTTATTGTGGACTTTTTTCCTGTGTTCAACAGGGGCTAAGCATATGAAGGAAAGTTTGGAGGCTCCTTAAGGAATATATATGCAAACTATAGTGTTAGAAACTTCTTGTCTTTTTATATATTGATAGAATTAAACATGAAGAAATTTGTTTATAGAATTTAAAACCCTTTAAACTAAAATTTATATAAAAATTCACCAAAATTTTATATATGTGGTGCATACGAAAAAAAGAAATTTAACCAGTGTTTGGACCATTAATGATACTTAGAAATAAATATCTGATCAACCTAAGCAGAACATCAAAACAACATATGTGATCAACTTTTGCCAATTTCATGATGACAAAAAAAACACTGTTTAAGGTGATGTGGGGAAACAATGCATATGGAAATATTCTTCTTCCAGTACTTTAGTCATTGGAATGGCTTGAGCACCCTGCCAGAAGAGACATCATACTAAATGTGCAATTTAAAATCATTTTGGTCTTATGTTGCTCTGTTTTCTAGACCAATTTGTTATTTCTCCACTGCAAGAATGTACATTGGGAAGAAGTTTGTAGAAAAATTCTTGACAGAGAAGTTTCAATTACCTTGTTGGTTTAAGTTTGTTGATCCTTGCTATGGAATATCTAAATGTTCCCTGTAAGTATATGAGGTAAACTGATAAAATAACAGTGCATGGTATTTTGCTTTTAATCTCCAGGAAAATGGCAATGTTCATGCTTTTTCTGTAATTTCCTTTTTTAAATGCTGATGAAGTTGCAGCTGCTGCTTCAAATATGTATGGTTGGTTGGTTGGCTGTTGGTTTTGGTTTTTTTCATAAGATGTTGTTGCAGAAAACATTTCCATGTAGATGATGGACAAGATTATATGTGTATTCATGGACTGATTAGAAGCTATACTGGAAATACAGATCAGGAAGTGAGTAATGCTTTTCATTAACAATGGTGTAGGATCAGATGCAAGGAGTCTGAAAGCTCCATTCTGTTCTGCTTCCAAATGCACTTGAAATGCTTAGTGGCTTTCACCATAAATCATTCCATCATTCCAGGTTCCATTACTGTGCTTTGTAATAGGAGAGGCAGTTCTGTTGTTAGCCATAACTATAATTATTTCTACATCAAGATATTTAAAGCTTTTTTTCCCATATCTAGAGGACAAATAAAAATATTCTCTTTAAAAGAGGGCAGACGTGGATGCACTTTATCCCAGAATAAGTAAAAAATGTTTTAATTAGTTTAATTCCATGAAATTCTTTGAAGTTCCATTTACCCAGCTTGGGAAGGATAACTGGATGTTGAAGACAGTCTTCTCACATAAGATATATTTATTCTTTATTTGAGTTGAATACTAAAAGGAGATTTTTATTCAGTGTTGGTTAAAGGATCATGAAGATACAAGGGTAAGTGATGTGGATTTTCTTTTGAGTAAAAGAAGGGAGATCATTGTAGGTTTAATTGTAGTTTAATATTTAGTCATTATTGTAGTTTAATATTTAGTCTTTTTATAATTTCCTATTACTGACATTCAAGTAATCGCTCTTGTCCTCTTGGTGCTCTTGAGATTATTTGTACGTTGTTATTGAGGAAAATATGGGATGGCATTTTGTATTGCATGAGTTATTTAAATAATATTTTTGTAACCTTGGTTGGTACTGTAGGATGTGGAAGAGGTAGCACTTGTGGTATAAAGCTGTAGTCAAAGCCCTCTATCAGGGAAAAAAGAAAAGGCAATGTTTATGTCTTGCCCTCTCTAATAAAAAAATCATCTCTTAAACAGAAGGTTTTACAAAAATGGTGCTTGTAGAGCAGAGACAGCAAGTGCTTCTTATCACATGCTGTTTGTGAAATACTAAAAATCTTATCACTATAATAGAACAGGAGACATCAAAATTATTGCCAGTGTCCTAAAATCAGTGTCATTATAAAGTATTCTGGAGTCCTTGTTTAGGTGAACTGGAGACAACTTTGTGAAGCCCTAAAGAGCATAATGCAAGAAACAGACATTGATAGACGAGTCTCAAGTTCCTATGTTTCCATGAAATGCCAGTAAAATTTGTATGTATGTATGTTTTTTACTTAGTCTGTTACAATCCATTTGAAGAGAGAATGGCAGTCAGAAGTGCTGGACAAATCACTGCTTGCAGCAGGACAATTTCATAATGCTCCATACATGACACCTCAAAGAAATGTCTAGGTTACCTCTTTTCACAAATTTGTTTGATGGCTGGGATCTGAGGTAACAATTCGTACTGTGCATACACTCTGGGTGACAAGAAGACATTTTGTCTGTGTCCTATAAAAGAGAGGGGGACCAAGTAGGTTATGGACTGCCACGTAAAACAGTGAATGTTCCCTTCTATTTGTTGCCTTAGACATGTGGCATTCAGCTTGAATTTTATTTCTTTAAACACTTACAGCTTTTTTTAATGTTTCAGCGTCTTGAGTGATATCTCTGTTTATGCCTGTATGAAAGGGAAGTACAAAATCCAGCCTCTTCTTGAACATGAAAGTTATTGCATACATCTTAAAATTAAATGTGCACAGTTGCTTTGTGTGTTTTATCTGTTTTACTGAGAAACCAAGTGTCTTTTGAAATCTTTTCTGTGTGTTTGCTAAGTGTAAACCTGGTTTTGTTTCATAAAGATCACCTTGCCTATTTCCTCCAGCTCTGGTTGTGAGGTTTCCTTATTACCACAGCACTCTAGCTTCAGATGATAGAATATTTGAAGCAGCCATTAAGAGTTTGAGGGGATAGAAATATCTGCTATAAATCAGTGGAAAACATTATATTTAATTTCTTTGTGAGACATGGAACTATAATTAATAATAATAAAAAGTAAATGCACTTAGAAATGCCACTGAAATGCAAGATTACTTAATACTCCCATGTGGTTCTGTATGGTCAAGGACTCTTCTTATACTGAGTCCAACATGTCTGTAACCAGTGAAATCTCCATGAGACTGCTTATGGCATAGAATAAAGGACACTTGCACTGTTGTCAGACTGGTAGGGTATTCTTAGGAGATGGTGGTAGCTGCTTCTCATCTTAAAACAGTTGTCAGCTATGATTACAGAAACTATCCACTCCAACTTCTCTTTGCCATCCTTCAGGAAAGTACAAGGCATAGCTGGAAAAGAACTTTGGCCAGTCTTTACTATATTGTAGAAACCTCATTCATGGCCATGAAGAAAAAAGGATCAGCATAAGTGGAGAAATATGCCAGCTGACCTAGAAAAGAGTCTAGTCCTCAAATACTAGTTTCTTTGCTACAAGGTTTTGCTTAAACAGGGCTCTCTAAATGCTGATTCCTTCTATGTGCCAGAAATTAGGAAATAGTGCCTTCTTTGTGGCAAAACAGCTCTATCAAAAGTAATTTCCTCAGCTGATCTCCCAGTCTAACAGAAACCACCTGCAAGAGTCTCCATTCTTGGCTGGCCCTGATTCGAAGAGTTTGCACAACTTAGAAACCTAAGGCTTCTATCTCGAAGACTAAAGGCTCTGTGACCTGCTGTGGATTTGTATCTTAGAAAAGAGAATCAGCGAGCTTCCCACAGCTACCTGAAAACAGAATTATGTAACAGTGCTGACTATGACACACATTAAGTATAGAGAGAAATCTTGTAAAGACAGGGCAGCAGCCTTCCAAATTAGCAGAGGGTATATGAAGCTTCAAAAGCTACGCTTCTTGATGTTTGATCTCTGCTTAAGTTACATTACGGGCAAATTTCATATTTGGTGTTGGGGGCATCTATTAAGAATGCACTTTTTTGGCCACAATATATTTAAAATTTGAGGAAAAATAGCCTTTCTGAAATGCAAAGTGTTGCGTAGTGCAGTCTTACCCACATTTTTCTCCATGGATCACCATTTTTGCCTTTTAAAGTTCCCACATGAAGCATATTCTGGCCTAAACCTGTGTTATATGCACATCAGATTAAATTACAGGATGCAGCCTGTAACACAGTAGAACAAAAGAAGCACTAAAACCTAGAGTTCAGTATCTTAGAACATACCATCTTTTAAAGACTGAGCAATTAGCATTTTTCTTATTTGCATATAAACTCTTCAACCTTCAGAATTATTCATAAGTGTTTATGGTTTACAGTATTTATACTGGGAAGTTTTTCTAACACATGTACTCTAGCTGCATATTAATGGTGAAAGCTTTTGTTCCTCTGCAGAATACTGAGCAGTTGTAAAGGGAAGGATTGTTTGTGTATAATATGTACAGCACATCTAACAATGAGAATTAATGCTGAGGCTTTTGCATTTCACCTCCCACAGGGCAGCTCTTGATCTGTTTCTCCGTGGTCGTGTGTTGGTACTGGGGGTTGCCTCGACCCAGGTGCAGCATCTTGAATTTGGTCTTGTTAAACCTCAGGAAATTCCCATGGGACCAGTCCCCCAGGTTGTCCAGGCCCCTCTGGGTGGCACCCCATCCTTCAGGAGTGCCAACAGCACCACCCAACTTGGTGTCACCTGAAAATCTGCAGAGGGTGCACTCGATGCCATGATATCATTGATGAGGATGGTAACAGAGCTGGCCCCAGTGTGGACTCCTGAGGGACACCACTCATCCCTGGACACTGGGCTGTTGAGCACTACTGTCTGGATGCAGCCATCCAGGCAATTCCTTATCCACCATGGTGCACCCATCAAATCCTTTTCCCTCCAGTTTGGAGAGAAGGATATTGTGGGAGGCCATATCAAAGTCCTACAGAACTCCAGATGAATGACACCCATAGCCCTTTTCTGCCCAAAGGGAGATAAAAGAAAGGCATATTTTAATTCCAAAGCAACCCATTTCAGAATGGGTTAATAACCCATATTTTAGAATCAGAGTGTTTTGATAAGTCATGGAGACCTCAAGTGTAGATAATGCATTTTTTATTTTACAAATGGAACATTTCTAGATTTTTTTTGGTACAGCTACATATGGACTGAAGTTATGGGGAAAACAGGAAATTTTTTAATTAAGGGAACTTACTAAGGTAACTAATGCAGCTGAGTTTGTAAAGACAAGTTTGTCAAATCCTACTTCAGACAGACCTGCCAAAAGTGTCGGTGGTAACAATGACCATACAAATCCACACATTTAGTAACTTTGTACACGTGGCAGCACATCAGCACAGAAACAGTTTTATAATAAAGATTTATGGTCTTCAATAATCTGATTAACCACAATAAAATCTAACAACCTGTTGGCTGCATGACTGATAATTCTTCATCCTTGCTGTCGATGCATTTTTGCTGTCAATGATGCATTTTTGCTGTCATGAAACAATCAGAATAAAGTGAGAGTATGAGCAGTTCTCAAATGAAAGAGAATAGAGGAAACATGCAGGAGCAAAACACCCTGTATTTGACTCAATCTGCATTTTCTTTAACAAAATAAAAAGTGTTTATGAAGACAAATTGTAATGGAAATACATTTTTCTACATTTAAAAGAGAAGAGACAATTTTAAATAAACAGTAATATCTGTCATTCTCAGAGAAAAAACATGAAATGGTGAAACCAGAAATACACTATTGTGTCATTTAAATAAAGAAACTTAGCAAGAAACTTTTAATAATTATTTTGTGATTAATAATAAAATTTGATACCTTTAACCTTCTCTCCATTTTCAGACATTGAGCATCAGGCAAAGAACTTCTGATGCTACTTTCCTTTAAATGGTGTTTTCCAAGCCATGATGTACAAATGCTTTTAAAATGCTTCCCTATAATTTACATTTTATTCAGAAGACTATACATCATAATCAGGGCATTTTCTGGTAGTTCTGTATTGTGCAGAATATATTATCATATCCATATGAACTTATTTTTTAGGTTAATTATTGTTATGTTATTTCATCTGCATAATATTTAAATTTAAAATTAAAAAATAAAAATTCTTTTTTGAGCTTGGTCTGTCCTGGTGGAATTTCCTTTCAGCATGCAAGATAAAATTAGAAAACCCAAGTACTTCTCCTGCTCACATTGCTTTTTCCTAAATATAGAAGAACAGCAACTTGCAAATACACTAGTCTTTATATCCCTTTATTGGGTCTCAGAAAAGAAACCTGAGACAACATTCCTAGATTTTATGAAATACATAAGAACTCAGGAAATTTCAGGTGTGCTGTGAATAGCAAAAGTCCTAAGTCTGTTGGAGTCTCCATTTTCTTCATAAAGAGTGTTTCACCAACACAGAACCTCAAATAGGGAACAATGCCTAACCTTGTTCCAATTTTTTGTGCTTTCCAAAAACTACGCAGCACAGAAAAATAAGGTTTAATGAAGAGAGAATAATGAAATTTTCTCTTCTCTTATGAAGATGCACAAAAGTCAGTGGGCTTGCACACTCCCATGTGTTATCAGTGTGAGAAAACCTCAGCTGTCTGTGGTCCTAAAGCAGGGTTATGGCCCTTGCTCTCCTGAGACCAGCTTTCCCCCCAGATGACAAAAAGAGACAAGAGGAGCAGTTCAAACACTGCTTCTTTTGGACACCACATGCCATTGCAGCACCAGGAAAATTGAAAACAACTTTCATTCTCCCTGAGTAGTGAGGGAGCACCTGTCTCTTGCTGGAGGGATGCCTGTCTGTCATCCTTTCTTTGGGAGGGCTCACCAGGACAAAACCAGTGTGGCTTTCAAGGGATGCTCAGTGAATAGTGTGTGAGGTTGTTGCTAAGCCTTGGCGTGGGTGACATCCCAGCTGTGTGTGAAGAGGGCATCTGGGGCCAGAGCTCTCTGGAAGGAGCTGCACAACCAGGGGGTGGCAGGAGGGGTTAGTCTGCACTGCCTTTCCCTGCAGAGGAAGCCTGTAGACATTTTTGATTATGGATTTGTGAAGATGAATCAGAAGTGCACTGCGAATTCACAAATCAGGAAGAATACGAAAATAGCTTGTATTTCATTTGTGTCATTGAACTCCCTGGAGGTTATAACAAAGTACTCTGGTCCCACTTGGTCAAACCAGCAAGATGTAATTTTCTTCCTGATAAAGCATTTTAAACTTTACAGAATCTTATGACCTTAGTGTTGCAAAGCCAAGACAGTGATTAGAAATGTGAGACTATGTTGTCAAGTCCCTAAAAATTGTATAGTCTAATAGGTGTCCATTAAAAAAAAAACAAACAAACCAACCCAATATTTAGCAACTAGTTATCTGACACTTAGTGATCTAAATGATGTTGGAAGGGAAATGAGAGCAGACAGATATAAACTGCCCTAACTGGAAAATATATATATATTTTTTTTAAATGAGAATTCTCTCCATTAACTTCAGTGAAAGGGAGGATGCTTCTTGTTGACTTTTTTTTTCCCACTTGAATATTTAGTTTGTTCAATCACTTTGAAGGAGTTAATTTTGTATGTTTAAAAAGTACGTTTATTTAATAACATTGTGATTTTTATCTAATAACACTGAGATGTTATTTACTTACTAGGGAGAGATCTTGAAAGAGCAAGAGAAGATTTTGCTGTTAAAAAGCCTAATGTGAATCTTCTTTGTGATATCAGTCTGTATATGGTATTTTTAGTAAGTAAAAAATATTCAAGTTATACTATAAGAGCAAAAAAGATACATTTAAGGATGGAAAGAAGAGAATGGCAAAAACTGCTCAGTAAAATGTAAAGTTGTTCCACAATGCATTGTCTTTATATATAATATATATAAACATATAAATTAATTTTTATTTTTATTTTTATTTTCATATAAATTTGTGTATTATATTTAACTACTAAGGAAAGGAAAAAAGCTATGTGATAAATCAGATCTATAAAATTGATTTCACATAGCATGCATCCCATCTCATACTCTGAGTTCTACTAGTTGAAGCAATTGTCTGCATTAGCTCTACATTGCACCAGTATTGACTGACAGCTTCCTAGCACAGATGATGAACTTGGAATAGAACCTGTGTTCAAGTATGGTACTTGCACTCAATCTTGCTTGTTTGCATCTACACATTTTTTTTTTGTGCTGCAGAGACATGCCCTTAATAATGTTATCAGGTTCAAGTTTGTTATCTTTGACCTATTATGTGAAGGAAGGTAAAAATTTCAAGTACATCATGACCAAAGTCATATTTTTAGACCTGCTAGAAGCAGAAAAAAAATTTGCTTTTAAATCACTGTGCACACATGCAGAGAGAAGCAGTCACTTACTTGCAATTACATCTGCTTTGTTCCTGGCTTAATATATTTTTATAAGTACGAATTTTCACAGTTAGCATGGAAGAAAATTGAAGTCGCCGTGTTGCTAATGGCAGCATTGTGTGCTGGTGGGAAGTTGAGTGTGTATCTCTGGTAACTGGATGTCAAGCTGCCCGCAGCTGGCCAGGATGTATTGCTCATTCTTTCGTTACAGGCAGGAAGGAGAACCTACAAAAAGACAAAGAAAATCATATTTTTCACATGTAGAAATGGCAGCTGCTCTACAGAGGATAACTCCAAGCACTTTTAAGAGCCCTTCCTGACTTCTGCTGAAGTCAAAGGAGAGAGTTTCTTATCTAAAAAAAAAAAAAAAAAGATCCTTTTAGTATTAATCTGTGCCCTTTTTAGTTTCCAAAATAAACTATAAAAGGTAGATGATGGTGAATGTTTTGATCCCTATCTGCCAGGATGACAAAACTTTACCAGATTTTAAGTCAATTTTAAGGTCTGATTGGAAATAACAGCTTCTCTGTGCAGAGCTAGAATATTCACGGCAAACTTGAACACTTGCTTAACTAACTTACTCCACTGTTATTTTGCTGTGTTTAAAATACCTGCCTTGTAGACAGAATAAGAATATTTTGCAGGGGAAATTTCTTACCTTGAGATCGTGGGTTTTGTCTAAGAAAACAGAGAGCTTTAGTGCTGGCAGTTTGACCAACTGTGCTGGGTAACTTTTGGTGCCTTTAAGCAGCAGACTACTTTCCAGGGGAATTAGGAAGTTTGGAGAGTGCTTTTAGATGTTCTACTGGGTATATAATTGTACAGTTATGAAAAAAAAGCTACTTATCTGACATTAATGGGAACATATAGACAGCAAAGTTTATTCACAAGTACAAGGTTATGTGTTTTCTGATCCATCCATCCACGCTGTCCATCCTAGCAACTTCTATGCATGCCTTGACTCTCCTTAGAAAGAGCTGTGATCTGGTCCATAAATCCTTTAGGTTCAGACATCTCTTGTGGTATATATAGCATTTTGTATAAGCAGCCCATTATCTCAAAGTGTCTAACTACTGCTTTCAAACAAGCAATTAAGAATGAAACACCAGTCATAGAGTTAAGGAAATTAATGAATAAATATAAAAGTCAATAGATAATTATATAATAATAGAGCACAGTAGCTGGCTATGAGTTGGTGTAGGACTCTTTAGTGGCAAATGAGAGTTGCAGTAACTTTCATAAGTTGGCTGGATTTGTGGGTTTTATCAGGGATGCTACACATTCCACTTCCTCTGAAAGACATTAAATGTAGTCATTAAAATTGAGGATCTGTTAAGGGATCATTGGAGAACGGATAAAATTGTATACAGTAAATAAAGTTTAAACACATTCATTTTAACAGTTTAACAAGCACAGATGTTTACATCCCTTCACAATATGCAATTTACTTGAAGCTCAATTGTGAGTTTCATGGGTATTTAAGTCAGGCATACTTCTTCTCTATTTAATTAGAATGGAAATGCTCCTATGACTAAAATGCTACCCAAGGGTTTAAAACAGTATTATTTATTTTCTAAATAGGTCAAATGACCTCTATTAGATGGATGACTGTGAAAGAAGTGGTATTTTATTAACATTTGAATGTGTACATCTTCCATTCACAACATTTAATCAGAGAATGAATTCAATAGTAACATAGGGATTAGAGTGAACTTCCCTGCTTTCAGGTGCATTAGCCATTGCAGCTTCAAAACACAAAAATTACCTTTCTTCCCATTAGTGATGTGTAATACAAAGGATATGAAAAAATAAAAAAGTGTAAGAATCTGAAGATCAGGGAAGCTCAGCAGCTGTGTAGTCTCAGGCAGCAAATTCAGAAACTAATTGCTGGTAAGGATTTCCTTGCGAGCAGTGAAGAAGAAGAGCACTGCATGGGAATGCACTGTCAGGATTGACTAGTGAATTTTTGCAGGGCTTTTTTAAGTTTTCATGTTACATTAATGGTTGCAAAGATGAATGTTTAAGAGCAAGATTTTGATTCCCACATCCATGCCAAATCCACATAATACTGTTCTGTCCCCAGTAAGTTTTATTTGATTATTTTATTAGCTTTCTTCTTGAAACTCTTTGGAAAATTATGCTGTACCCTTACATGCAAAGCACAAGCCATGACTGCAAAATGCCTACCATTTTAATTCTGAGTGAGTCTGGTAGCAACCTTATGAAGTATTCTCCAGATGACATCTGGATTGCATGTATAGAGTCTGAACATCCTTGGGCTGAGGATAGAAGTAGGCTCTGATTAGATTTTAGCCTCCTTGACATATAGCTCTCTCCTTCTGCCTCTTGGCTGTCTCCATTGAGCACTCTGAGTCAATGCTGACTGCTTAAACACAACAGTTGTTACTGCATCAACCCTGAGATATATACAAGATTATATACATAATATAAGATTATATACATAATCTTCATACAATTGTCCTGTAATTTCAGTTCAACAAAAGAGGTAGAAGTGAGAACTATAGGAAACTGACTTTCCCTGGCTGATTTTCTTATATATCTGCAGGATTTTTGGGGTATGATCAGAGATTTTAGAAGCATATATCCTTCTGTGGACTGTTACTGAATCATAACACATCTCTGTGTTTCAGTCAGTTGAAATTTTTTTATCTTGGCCAATCCCATATTTTAATGAACATGTTAATGAAGGTAATTTTTTCTGGGACTGTCAATACCTTTATCTCTTCCCCAGGAGCTGAGAAGTGATGGAAGTTCTGGAAGTTCTCCAGTCCTTTCTGTCTGGAGCTGTGAGGGAATAATCCCATCCCTTCTTTCTCTGAAGTAACAGAACAGGTCACCCTTTGCCCAGTTATTTCCATCTGTTAGGGTTTAACTCTAGCTGGCAACTAGGTACCAGGCAGCTTCTTACTGCACTCCCCACCAATCTCCCAGGGGGAAGAGAAATGGAAAGAAAAGGCAAACCTTATGGGTTGACATAAGAAGCATTTAATACTGGAAACAAAAACTAATTAATTAACTAATTATTACATTTACAATAACAATATAATAATAATAGCAATGACAATAATAATTATAGCAACAACAATAAGAAGGAGAGTACAAGAAGAACAAAACCCAAGAAAGACAAGTGCTGCACAAAGTAATTATTCACCCCATGCTGCCTGATGTCCAGCCCATCCCCAGGCAGCAATTGGTAGTGCCTGGCCAAATCCCCTGTGTTTGTATACTGGACATAATGTTCTGTGTGTGCAGTGTCCCCTTGGCAGCTCAGGTCAGCTGTCCTGGCTGTGTTTCCCCACAGTTTCATGTGCATGTGCTCATGGCAGAGAACTAGATGCTGAACAGTCCTTGACTTACAACCAACCAGCCTTATTCTCATAACAAATCTGAAGCACAGCACTGTACCTGGCTGTAAGAAGAAAATTTTCTGTCTCAGCCAAAACCAGGAGATGCTTTTTATGCCTAGGCTGGCTCTCAAATTAAAGTGTAATCGTGGATGAAGACACCTGCTTGTTACACCCTTGAGAGTCATATGAAGAAGAGGGCAGAAAAAAGATAATCATAAGACATGAGAATGTGCAACTTCATGAGTCATATTAGTATTTTTAGCTTGAATGTAGGTTCACAAGGTTTTCACAACTCCTCCAACTGAAAAAAGGCTTTATCAGTTCAGACAATTTGCATTTGGAAACTGGAATAAAATTTCTAGCGTTGTTATCAGACCAGCACCCCTAAATGTCTGGCAGGGGAAAGGCAGATCAAGCCATATTGTTAACAACAACAACAACAGCATCAAAATAGGGTATTGGAGGCAACTGAGAATGATTACAGATTAAACAGGAGATTGTTGTTTGGAAACATCAGTTTCCAATCTTCACAATTTCTCAGAGTGAAATTTACTTTTCTTGAGTAATGTTACATGTTAATGCTGTCTGAATAAACTGGTGAATAAACTGGGGGGAGGTGTAGCAGAGAAATAAACATGGAAATAATTGTGATCTCTGTGGTTCCTGACTCACTGCATTATAAAAACAAAAGCAGTTTTAATAGAAAAGTATATAGTCATTGCTTCATGAGCACTTTTATGAAATCCCATGGTTTTCAGGAAGAAGAGCTGTGAAACAGAGAAGTGCTTCCTTAAGGTGTTTCTATCCCAGAGTTCAGTTTCACTGAATTTTGGACAGTTAAGCAGTAAGAAATGTCAGCTTGTGTTATGACTCTTTCTCCAATGTTTGGCAACATCTCAGAGCATCAGAGCATTTGAATGCTGAGACTGAGCTTGTGCCACCACTGATGCAGGCTCAGAGGTCTTGTGCTGGAAACAGCTGGAGTCCTATGGCTGCAATCACAGGGTCCCAAGCACTCAGGGTTTGCAGATATTCCCAGGTCCAGGTAGTAATGGACCTGTAGACCCGAGAAGTTCAGTCCCTGTCTGGAGCTGCAACAGTTTTATTGCCAGGTTCATTAGGTAGTGCTTGCTGCAATCTATTATTTGGCCTTACAGTGAAAACTGTACAGCACATCTTTGAAAAAGAAATTTAAGGTAGCAAAATCCAGGTCATAATGTCAGGGAAACACAACCTTGGAACTTTATTAGAACCTTCACTTGCTCATTAACTCCACTGTCACTTCACACTTTACCCTAATAAGTACTCAGTCCCACAGTACTTAAAGGCTCATAGGATCATAAACAGTGTTGAATAAATTTTAATATGAGGATTTATTGTCCAAATATGTAATTTTTAAAAGATAATATCCAAAGCATACCAAAAAGTAGCCCTCACTATAGCACATAATTCTCATGCAATTAAGAATAGAAAAACTTAGATTTATCTAATTTTGTGGGGTTTGTCCTTCTGTTTCAAGCCAGTGGTTGTGAGCTGTGTTCTGACACTCAGTGTATTAACAAAAAATTATAATAACAAAAACCCAAACAAACAAAACAAAACAAAAAAACCCACCAAAACCCAAAATGTCAATTAAACATCCACCACAGTAAAATTAAGCTGTTATGCTTATTCAGGTAGATTTTCTTGTCTGGGAGTGTTATGTACCTGGCTTGTACTGATTTAAATTTACCTTAAAAAAGGTCTGTTTTAAAAAATAAAACTGCTTTAATAGTAAAGTGAAGCCAGTCAACTGACTTTATCAAAGGAATGTCCATGGTGCTATTTTTCCCTTCAAACTGGTGGATGAGTAGTACAGGATTTTCTGTTCCTTACACCAGTATGAATAAACAAAACAAAATGAAACAAAATAAAATGAAACAAAAAAAAAAAAAACCCCACAGGAAAAAAAAAGAAAAAAAAAAGAAAAAAAGGAAAACAAAAGAAAAAAACACACCAAAAAACCCCACTAGTGAGTAAAAAGAACAGAATTCTGTCTTGTTGGAGAAGGGCTTGTGCAGTTTGTGGTGTTAAATCCTTCATGCATATAATCAGACCAGCAGCAGAGCTGAATGTGATGTTTCTCTAGAGGGAGGAGGGCAGGCCAAGTGGCTCAGGGATGCACTCTGAAAGTGCAGAACTTACAGCACCTGCTGTTTCGTTTCCTCTCCCTGGTGCTTCCAGATATCTGTAACCACCCTCACTTTGGTAATTGCTGTTTTATTGCAGGCTAAGGCTTGCTGTAAACTGGCAGCTGTAAGAGCAGAAACTTTTAGACACCATTGAGCTGATCAGATTAGGGAAACAGATACTGCTGTGACCAGCTGGTGAAGGTGAGAAAAGATAAAAAGAAAAATGCTCTCTCAACAGTGATAGTAACAGGATGTTGCAGTAAATGTGTGAACTGTTGAGATTCTGTCAAGCAGCTGATCCTGGTTGCATGTCTCCATCCACTCACCGTGATTTAGAGTTAGAAAATAATCCATCTGTCATGAGACAGGAAACACAGTTTTTGGGATTACTACTACAGGTTTTTAATATGCAGCTTTTGCCTGACCTGCTGTGTTGTGTTTGCTGCTGATGGCTCTTTGATGGGAAATTTTTATTAAGGAAGCCTTCAAATAAACAATGCCTTTCAAACAGCGTTAGCTGTCTAAAATAAGTTGAAATCCTATGTATGCCATTCCTTGAAAATTCAATTAATTTAATGAAAGCTACTTTGAAACTGTCAGCTACCTAAAGTGACTCATTTTGTAAAGTGAGCTTGTGTGAGGGTAAGAAATTTGATTGCCTTTGATTGGCTGCACTGGAGAATCTTTGCCTCCACTGGTCTGCTCTGTACAGAATGGTTTTGAAGACTATGTCTGTTCAGGTTTTATGCTCCAGTACTTTCAAGACTGTTTCATAATTCTTTAAATATAAAGAGGATTCAAATTAAAAATAAAGAGGAAAAAAATAAAAATAAAACAGAAGGATGAGTTTCTTTTCAGGACTTTACAGCTAGTTTGGAGCAGAATATGGAATGTTCATGTCTTGCTATTGCTATAATTTATAGTATTTAGATTATCAAAAAAAGCATTGTTGTCAGAGTGCAATGCAAGAGAAATGGGGCTTTCTGTGCAGAATATTCCTTGTGATTATCTTGGCCAGTCATATGCTTGATACATTAACAGTGGTCTAGGAATTCAGACAACACATGCCATCAATAAACCTGTAAATTCTCTATAGAGTCATGATCTAAGGTCATTTTTCAGTTCTTCCCAACTTTAAAAAGTTGGAGGAAAAAAACCTTTAGGAGAGGAATTAAATAATGAGTGTGTTCTCACAGACTATAATACAGTACTGATTCTTTCAAACAACTGAAATCTGCAGACAAGAATGGGAAAGAACCCAAAATTTCATGTTCACCAGCATTATGAATACAATTCTAAGTTGTTACATACTTCTCTCAAGAATATTCAAGGACACTTACGGGATTTCAAGGTCAGATTTCTTGTTAATAGGACTGTTTCCTACATTATCCCAAAATGAGATAAGTTATGAAACACTGAATAACATATTATATAACTGGTTTTGCCACCAGACATATCAGAGAATGCAGAGGAGCTTTACACTGTGTCAGCTTAGCCGCAGTCTTTGAACTTGGGACTGGAAGAAGCGTGGAACCAGAGCCAAGAATCATGGAATTATAGGACGGCCTGTGTTGAAAGGAACATTAGAGATCATCTAGCTCTAAAACCTTTGCTGTGGGCAGGGACATCTTACACTAGAAAAGGTTGCTTGGAGCTCCATCCAACCTGGATTTAAACATGGATGGATGAGGCATCCGCAAATTCCCTGGACAATCTCTTCCAGTGCCTCACCAACCTCACAGTCAAATCTTTTTCCTAGCATCTTAACTAAACCTGTTCTCTTTGAAGCCGTTCCCCTCTGTCCTGTCATAATGTGCTCTTGTAAAACGTTTCTCCATCTTTCTTGTAGGCTGCCTTCAGGTAGATAAGTAAATGAGAGCTCAACTTCAGCATCCCCTTGCTCTCTAAAATATATGTCACCTGGGATATGTTTTTCGGACAGATACTGCTGTCTCCTGGAACATAAGAAACTGCTGTGGTAGGAGATAGATGATGAGTTGTTTGAAACTTGAAGGTTTAAATTGTACCCATTTCTCACACCTAAAGCTCATGGAAGGTGAAGAGTTGCCCTTTCTGTGTGGAAGGGGAGGTTAAGGTTAGACTGACAGAATCCAGGAATATTTAGGTGGGAAAGGTCATTCAGATCATCAAGTCCAACCTCAACCTAGAGCTGCCAAGACCATCACTAAGCCATGCTCTTAAAGCACCATGTCTACAGATCTTTTATGTATCTCCCATTTCCTGGGCAGGCTGCTTCAAGGCTTGACAACCTGTTTAGTGAAGAAGACAAAAAATGTTTCACGAAATATGCAAGAAAAATTAAAAGGATTATATAACTTTTGCAAGATTTTGCTGGAAAGAGAAATATCATTATAAGCAAATTTACAACAGGAGCAGTGGACAACATTAGAGTAAATGAGGACTGTGCTTCAATCTGGAAGATAAACTTAAATATAAGTTCAATTAGTGAATAAATTTGCTGTTGAAAATGCTGGTACTAAAACTGATTTTAGATTTAGTTGTAGATATAGTAATTCACTGTTTCACTGGGGTGAGCTTATTCTTGCAAACAGTGTAGATTATCAGAGTGTCTGAAAAAATGGCACATGGCACCAACAGGGACAATCTTCTTCCAAAAATATGGAGACTGAATACAGTGCAGAGTTGTAGATGCCAAACTTCCACAGTAATCCTACCTGCAGGAAAATTCTGGAAGAGGTGTCAGCTTAATTGCTTTCAGGCATCATAGGTGAAGTGCAAAGAGATGTCAACCAGACTTCTGCTGTGCAGAGGAGAAAAATGAAATCTTTTTTTATACATGCTTTCAAATTCATTAATAGAACATAGATCTCTATTTTATTGAGAGGTACCCTTGAGTTTTCACTTGAGATTCTGGTAGTGCCCTAGAAAATGTGCAATTTGTGAGCAATCACACTTGTGGGAGACAGCTGTCTTAGGTTCATGGAGCAGAAAACAGGGAATACTGTCCTGATAAGTTGTTCTGTCAACTTCCAGCCTCTACTTGATATATTGTGGTAAGTATCAATGATAGATGAGAGTCCCTGTTTTGATGCCAACAGAATTTTTTTGGAAAGCACTGGCCTGATTCATGGACATTAGTGCAAAAAGTGTTGAACAGACCATGTCATCAGATGCAAGAAGACTGCAAGGCAGTAAGGTTTTATGAACAGTGACACTGAGGATGCTACAAGGGCTTGTTATGTGTGCCAAATGAGTCAAACCAAATTAAGGTAAAGTGTCTATTCAGAAATTGGCAGACACTTTTTTCCTAGTAGGAGAAAGCTGCATATATGTTAGACAATAAGGAGCTATTATAGATTATTACTGTCATTTCCCTCTGATGACCTTACAAAACAAAATACTATGGTCAAAAAGGAAAGTGAGTGACCAAATGCCAGAGTTTAATGAGCACAAATTCAAGGACCCTGTAGTGGAAAGCTCTTACAGCTGCACAGTTGCCATTCCCTGTAAGACCTGGTCCCACAGAAGGGAGAAATGCTGTAACTTAGAACTATTAAAGCTGCAGAGGGGTGCTGATTAGGCATGAATTGTTCAAACAAACACAAATACCATTAAAGACAACTTTGAGAACATTTGTGGTAACCAAATAAAAAAGACAGGAATGCTGTGCAAACAAATTTTCCAGGAAAGACACTAGAGTGCCAATTACTGAACTGGTCATGGCTCCTTTTGTTATGTATTTTCTTTTTTTCCTCCTAGTCACAAATCTCCTTAATACTGCTATGTAGAGAACGAGATTTCTATGCTATTAAAGTCTAATCTTAACTAAGGTGTTTTGGAATTTCAGGACTATATTTGAACATGATGCACATCATGTTATTAGAACTGTCACTTTTGTAAATATGTGTTCTGTAGTACCTGTCTAAATTGAGATTTAGACAGTACAAAAGTTTGATTCTTGTGAGCGTTATACCTTGGATGCTGTATCGCTCCAATATTTATCCCACTGCATACCCCTTCAGATGTCTCTTAGGAGGGCCTAACAAATCCAAGGAAAACAATAATCTAGCTGTGCTAATAATGCATGACTTTTCTGTTAGATGGTAGTTTTGTGAGACAGATATAAATTGGGATAGCTGTTGTCCTCTTATGTCATTGCTTGGACATGATGTCACACATTGCTTGCCTTATCTAACTGCAACTCTTTAGTGTCCTTTTAATTAGTGATACCTTAACCATAAAAGTATCAAACACATCCAAATAAGTAGTATTTGATTTTGGACCCAGCATGATGTTCATGCTTAGGCACCAAACTTCGGCACGTACAAGGCAAGGACTGCATTGATGGCTGAAGTCTTTAAAGTCCTGTACCTATTCCTGCTCTGTTTGCAGACTGCTGATTTTAGTTAGATGTGATGTTGTGCACAAAAACCATGTAACAAAGACTGACTGATTATCTAGAAAACTCTGTTCTGATTTTTCTTTGATTGACTCAGTGACTCCTATTGCCTTCAACCAATTACACAGATGCAAAACAATCCTATTTTTAACACCAAAAGAAACATGAAATAATAGCTTGTCTTACAATTCCCTTTTTCCACTCAGCACTAAAACATCCTCATTTTGTAGCAGAAAGATGCCAAGTACTTTCTGTAAAATACTGGAAGTAAATCAACACACAAAGGAAAGGTGTTAAGTTTATGCAAAGCAGCAGAATAATTGTATCTGCAACTCTGAATAAGTATTTCTTTACTTAATGGAAAACCAGAGTGTTATCCCTTCTATTAGATTCTCCCATATGTAAAGAATATTAAGTAATTTGAAAGTGTTTTTCTTTAGACTGAGTTTACATGCTTATCTATATTTTATATTATATACTTCAGCAAATAAAAGCTTCTACTCACATATTCAGTATGTTTGGAATAATTATCATATTAATAGGAAATGGGAGGATAAAAAGTGTGAAAGGTGCTCTGAGAGGCAAGCAGTATTCTTGAGGTAAATCTTTGAAAAAAATTATGTTATCACAAAAAATCCACACAGGTGAGATCCTTAAAAAAACAGTAGTATGTCATACATGGAAACCAAATGGATTCTATGTCTATTTTAATTCTTCTTTCAAGCTTGAAAATTTATATTTTGAAGAAAGAATTGGTTCTTCTAAGTAGATACAGCAGTAGCAAAGGTGAGAATGGGAATAAGCCAATAACAGTGGTAATTTTGTATTGTCTCATGTTCTTATGGTGCAAGATCTACAGGTAAGCCAAACAGATTATTCTCCAGAAAAAAAAAAAAAAAAAAAAAAAAGGGATTCAGGTAATCCTCTGTGATTTAATCTGAAAAATTATTTTGAAGCTTCCGTGCCTAATAATTAGTCAATGAGTTTTCTGCTGGAATTAACAAAATGGATTTTTGAATCACTTTCAGATGACTTATCCTGGAAAATTTGTTCCACTCAGCTATTTTATGTTTATGACCCAGCTAAACTTAAAGAATTAGCTATGGAATTTGCAGGTTCCAGTTTCAACCAATTTGCCCCTGTTTGCAAAGCCAACCTTAGCTCTCTTGTCCTGCAGTTGAAGCATTTGCCCTCCTCCTTCAGGACATTGTCACACCAGCTGGAAGCAGCAGCTCCAGGTACAGGCTACAGCGGAGCAGTGTTGGAGCGGGCTGAATAGCAACTCTGACAATGCAGAACATGTCTCATAAGCCAGTATTTGTTCACTTCTAGGACATCATTGATTCATGAAGGAAGTAATTAGAAACCCGTAACTAAGATAAGTGTCAGCTCCCTTCTGTAAATGCCAGTGTTTTTCCTTTCTGCTTGCAAATCCATGTGCTGTAGAACTGTTTCCTTCCATACATTGACTTTGATAATAGGACAGAGTCTTCAAGTTCACTTGTTAATAGAACCTTTAAGAACTTTTTGCTTTTTTATTTGTGATCTGGGAGCTGAATTGCATTTCAATATTTTTTATATATCAGATTAAAGTCATACTGCTCACCGAAGTTGCTTTAGGTCCATGGCATCATAACTGAAAAAGTTTGGTCTCTGGCCACCAAGAACATGAAGTGTCAAGAAACAAAGCCAGTAAGATGTTCTTCTAGAAACAATCTCTGGTTGAAGCAGAAATTCAGTAGGAATTCAGGAGGAGGTGAAAGCCAAGTGAAGCTTAATGTCTTCTATTTTGAATTTGGGTTATATTTGTATACCTAATTTTAAATAGTGCATTATTGAGAAAATACTATGCACAGAAATGTACAAATAAATTGTTCTGTCCTTTTTATGTGGTTATGCTTCATGCTAAGTGGGTTGGACATATGTATTCTCTATTCATTTTCTGGAGAGTTTTGGGAGACAGATGGTATCCTCAGGAACACTGCTGAGATGATAAAAGATAGGCAAGGTATCAGTTGATAATAGTGATATCTTTTTTTGCAAAGTTTATCATGACAAATGTGAAAGTAATTTGGGACTTCCTCTACTTTGCTTTTAAAATAAAAAAGAAATTCACAGGGTGAAACTGTGGCAAATTTTCTTGTAATGTAGCCCGGCTATTGAGCTTCATACTGAATCTGCAAGCTCCTTTCCTTGGTTTTATGAATCTAGATCTAGAAAATATAAATTATATTAACGTCTTGTGTCCTGTCATATGTTCATGCAATGCCCATACCATCTTCTTTCTGAAGCAGTGTTGATATAGGTAAGCATCCACCCACAAAACCAAAAAGCTGTGCATGCCTTCTCTACACCTCTCTGGGTGATGTTTCTTTCATAACATTTTTCTTCAGTGACCTTTTGCTGCCACCTGCCTCTGAAGGATTTTCATAAAATCTGCTATTGAAGAACTAAGCTCAGAAGAATTTCCTTCAGTGTGTGCAGAGCTGGAACTGGAGATTGACTAGTAAATATTTTAATCAACAAAAAATTTAAATGTTCCATCTTCTAAGTACAGAAATCCTACCTGCATCAGAGATGAAATATGACGGAAAGACTACCTAATATGGGTGTGTGTTTTGTAGGGAATTTTCCCGTGAATTTGTGTAAGCTCTGAAGTGTTCAAAAGCTGAATATTTCCATTGTAACGAAGGCTGCAATATATATAAAAGGCTGATTGATCTAGACTTTCATGTGTGAAGCACATGTGAGGTACTTCTAGCCTAATTTTTCCTTTTATACAGACAGAAAAATTGTGCACAAGTGGTGAAGGAGTCAAACTAGTGAGTTAGCACAGGACAGCATGCCATCTGTCTGCCCCAGGTGCTCAAGTCCCCTGCACTGTGGTGGCCAAGGTTTTGCTAATTCTTTGCCACTCACTAATTCACTCTTGCCACACATATTCTGGGCTTGAGTGTGCAAAGAAATTATACCTATATGATTCATTATAGGTACAACTGCAGTTACAGGCATATTAGTTCAGCAATAAGACTGTTCTATAAAGAGTTAGAGCATTTGAATTCCTCTGTGAGAGATGGCTGTGTAGGCACAACAGAGATCATGCACAAAGGTTTTTGTGGTTACATCAAAAAATGCCACAGTACAGAAACAATGAGAGCCAACACTTCTCAAGTGATAGCAAGAATGAGAAACAGGTGAGCACATGCATGCAGCTCTTGGAGGATGAATGTTGACTGATCTATGTGTTATGTCTGAGACGTGCTGCTAAAGCTTCTTCAAGGTCAAGTGGCTACACTGGAGAAAAAATGCAAGATATAAACTGAGAAAATTCATCTCTTGCAATCTTGGTTAGAATGGCACAATCACTAGATTTGACAAAATATCCAAATGCATAAATCTGTTTTCACCAGGCCCTGAATATGTTTTACCTGCAGGCATCCTAAATAACATACCTAAGAGTTTTCTGGAAGTAGTTTGGTGATGAATTCTTTTCTTTCTGCTCTGTTCTTCATCTGGATGAACCTGATTATGCTTTATTCAGGTTGGTTGGTTTCTTTTGTTGGTTTGCTTTCATTGCTGGTAAGCTATTTGGCAGCAAATACTAAAACTTTGTAGTTTGATAATTTAAATGACTTCACAATTCTAACCTAAATACCTAATGCCTGTCCATAACCTATCCTGGATGAGTGTAATTTCATATATAATATAGTGTGCATGACATATTAATACATATGCTGTATATATGAATGTCCCAGGAAAAGTACCTGTAAACTTTGTTTGCATGAGATTTCAGAACAGGCTAATAAAAACAAACAACAACAACTACAATAAAGACCAAAAAAAAAAAAAAAAAAAAAAAAGAAAAAGATTATATGGAAGCAGAGCATCACAGTAATGAAAAATAAAAATGGCTATATTGTGAATAAGGGAATCCTTGCCTTTGCATAAATTCTAGTTATAGTGTGATTGCCCAAATCTACCAAGTGTCTTTTCAAAATATACTTCCCTATCATTGCTTTTATACTCTCAATCTGCCCGAACCTGCTAACACTCATGCAAAAGTGCACATTTTAACTCATAGTCAGGTCTTCTTCTGAGTTACATCAAAAAGTAGGCAAATGCCTTAGAAGTGTGTCACCTAGCATGACAAGAAGCTGTGGTGAAATCTTTAAGGGACCCCCCCAAAGTCATCTTAGCAATTTTGGTAACCTTTGGATGACCCCACAGCAGAGCCCATTGCTGCAGATCTGCCATGGCATACCCCAATGACAGATTACACTATCACCATGATGCAGACCCATCATTGGTGAGCCTATGTACTGAATTTTTGTCTTACCACAATTTTCTTTGAATTTCTAATTGCAGTGTAAATATTTTCACTCCATGTTTTTCTCATCTCAGTTCCATCACACCTTCCTCTTCTACATCCTTCTCTCCAACCACCCTTGAGACGTTTTTAAATCTCTTTAAACTGAAGTGTCTGCTGTCACATTTACCCATTACCTACTTGTGTTGGCTCCTTCTATGTGAGATTTGTTACTTCTCATTTTCTCTCACTTCATCCTGCTTGGAGGGTTGTTCACAGGTCTTGCTCCTCTCATAGATATACTTCCTCTTTCTTTGTTTTACCATATTTCCCTGCATCTCACAATTCAGGATGACCTTTACCTTATTGACCTGAAAAGTCATGTCTTGCTCAGGCATCTTTGTTCTGCATTGTATATTGATTTCTTCAATAAATAAAAAATCCTTTTTTGCAAGTATTTTGGTGTGAAAGAAAAGTCATATAGTCACATGTGGTGCAAAGTGAACTAGTTAAAGGAAACACTGGCTGATATTCTACCAGATAGAATGGGGAGGTGCTTTCATATGAGTGGAACAGATGACCCAGTAAGTCTAACCTTACTAAGATGATGAAATTGTTGATGATTAAATAAGTCAACCCAGGCCGCCAGGTTCTTATGTTTCCCAGCACTTGGTCTGTTAGCAATTTTCCTCTGGATCTGAAGCAACACATGCAATGATCTTTGCAGAACAATATGTAATTACTTTCCCCCCCCCTCTTTGTAAGAGGTAAAATTCCTACAATAAATTCATTCAGTGTCCTGTTCTCTTGGTA
>NW_027635590.1:5445859-5598255 GCF_903797595.1 Erithacus rubecula
TTTCTCTTGTCTCATATGTATGCATCAATGCTGTAAAACAACCACATTTAGATGAAAAGCCAAAAAACCCCAGTTCCCGCTCTTGTGGGATCAAAGCATCCTGCAGTTTCAAGTCCTTTCTGAATTTATGTAAAACTGATAGAGCTCCAAACCTATGTTTGAATTTTTCCCTTGCTTTCATCTTTAATGATGTATTTTTCACTATGTTGATACCTGCAAAGTTAAGAAGAATCATTAGTTATGATTTCCCAATATAGTAAGTTCCTGCAACTAGATGTGGAGTTGAGCAGAGACAAAATGTTTTAGTAATATTATGCAACTTATCATTATACCTACCTTGGGCAGTTTTTGAATTATTAAGATTTCTTATTGAATAAACTAAATATAGTGAGTTAACTGGACTAACTGGCCTAATTGAAAATTGTTCCTGCCATTGTGGTTTGAGAAGGTGACAGTGAGACTGACAGTGGGATCAAGGGCACCCTCAGAAAAACTGCTGATGGCACCCACCCATTTGGCACAGTCAACACCAGGGAGGGAAGGAATGTCACCCAGAGTGACCTGGGCCAGTGCAAACCTCAAGAGGACAGCAAGAGGAAGTGCAAGGTCCTACACTTAGGGCACCTAAGTACCTACACCTAAGTACATCCAGAGATTCTGTGGAGAAATGATTGAAGCAACCCTGGAGAAAATTTGGGGTAGTTCTTGATGGAAAAACTCGAGTTGGCAGTGTGGGCTTACAGCCCACAAAGCCAATGAAAACCTCACTGCATCCAAAGCAGCAAGGCCAGCAGGGTGAGGAGGGGGATTCTGCCTCTTTACTATGCTTTACCTCACCCCTCCTGCAAGAGGAAGCCAGCAAGAAAAGATGGAGAGCGGCTTTCCACCAGGGATTTTAGTTATAGGACAAGGATTAATGGTACAAACTGAAAGAGGTGAATCTTTGGTTAGATATATCAAGTAGAAATTCTTCAGCATGAGGATGGTGAGGCACTAGAATGGGTGAAACAGAAGTGTTGTGGAATGCCTGGAAGTGTTCAAGACCAGGTAGGATGGGGTATTGAGTAACTTGGCTTTCTGAAAGTGTCCCTGCCCACAGCAGAGGGGTTGAAACCAGATGATCTTTAAGGTCCCTTGCAACCTAAATCATTCTATGATTCCATTTTATGATTCTAAGTTGGAGTTTGATAGTCTTGATTTTCTACAGTAGTAATACTGCAAATTTAAGAGAAATAAAGTATCAAAATTTGTGATTGTTGGTTTTGTTCCTTCTATAGTTAAAAAAAATATATTTTGGTCATAACTTGGTATAACTTGGGATAAATGGAATTTATAGGAATACTTTCCTATTTAGGAACACAGTCAACATTTCAAGATTCACTTTTGTGAAATTGTTTTGTAGGTGGAAGCACAGTGAGTTTTTATGAGTGGTGTTTTGTGATTTCAGATGCATTTGGGCTGAGTTTAATCACTGCATCTGACCTTGGACAAATCTGAACCCATAATAAAGACCTATCATGGTTTGAGTAAAATTTTTTACTACAATCCACAATTTCAGTTTTGCACTTCACATTTTTAAACCTTGCTTCTCCTGTGATAGCCAAGGAAAGTTACATCTCTCTATCTTTTGCGGGTCCAGTAGGAAAATGGGGAGAATTCTGTATTTTGTAAAGACATCATAAAGAAGTCATGTAGGACTGCAGGACCTGAGCACAAGTAAGGCTGATGGGAACTGCAGAAGAACTTCAGTCCAACCCACTGGATTGCATTGCAGCAAAGGCAGAGTTTTGTGGCTGCCAGTGGAGCTCTAGTCCTTCCTGAATGCTCCTGCCCTGCATGCAGTTGTGTGCACACACTGGGATACCACCTGCAATGCTTTCCCTGATGTCTCTTGTTCCTCTTGCCCTCTACCCTATATTTTCCAAGCAAATTGGTTTGTTATTTTTCATGTTTTCTCACATGGTGGTTACTTCTCTTAGCCTAGAACAGTTTCTTAAGGATGTTCAGTTTCATTGCCTCCATGTCAGCATTGTTGTCTTGGTTAGAGCTCAGAAGAAAATGGGCTTAACTAGTGGAACTTTTATTTTCAGTGATTTACTAGTGTCTCTGGAGCCTCCTTTGCCTAGCACAAGGCAGCTTGCAGTTTCCTAAGCTCAGCAGTGCAGCCCAGCCATTCAGGCTTAATCCTATGATATGACCAACCATGGTACAAACTGAGTCAAGTTTGGTAGCAATCCTCTTTAGTGAACCAAGAAAAGCAGTAAGATTGGTATGTTCATATAATACTTAAAAAGAGAACAGTTTATCAGTGTCAGAGTCTTGAGAAAAAAACAGGACTGCTGTAGAAGAGGCAGGTAACAGTGAAACAACAGAATAAATCACAAACACACAGCTGTCTGCATAAGTGCATCTCTTTTAAATGGAAAGGAATGTGCTCCAGGGACTGCTTTGTGCCAGAGGAGCAGCTGAGAGCAGACACTGCTGCAGCACCAGGAGCACCTGGCCCCCAGCTCACACCTGATCCTGCTCACTTGTACTTGGCAATTTCCTGCACCACACAGCTACATTAAATTGCCATTCTTTTCTGGGAAAAACAGCTGTGTCAGTTCCAGCTCCTTTCACAAGCTAAAAATACCCTAAAAGCCAGCATTTGAAGGGACACTATGCTTAGGGGAAAAGAGTGTTTTCAGTTGTCTGACAGGAAAATTGAATGTAGAGAAATGCACATAAAAATTAAGGTTTATTTAGCAGGTAAGATTTGCTTTTGTGGTTTGCTGAGGTGGTTTGTGGTTGGTTTGGAGTCTTTCTGGGTGCAGGTATGGGGTTTTTTAGTAAAGCTACTAAAAGTAAAGCTAACGAAGCTGATTTACAATACTTATTTTTAACCCAAAACATAATCTTTCCACTTCAGGTCTCATGACTGTCACAAAGCACAGAAAGAAACACTGTATTTGATTGTCTTACCTCAGAATGACTAAAAAAAACTAGAATAGAAACTAGTGAGACTGTATGGATGTATACATGCAAGCAAACTACTTGTCCAGATGAGGGGCTACCTAGGAAAGAAGCTGCTGTGAATTTTATTTTGTTGTCAGTTATTTCTCAGTTTCAAGTAGAAAGGAAAGTCTTTCTAGGGCAATGCTAACAAAATGGATTTCAAAATTGTTACTACTGATCAATGTTTGCTTTTCCCCATTTATACTAGAAAATAGACTTAGTTGGAAATATCTGTGATTCTTTCAAAATGGTGAATTTGAAAATGAAAATTAAAACCCCTTTATTTTGTTACCTCATTATTTCATTATTATTTTGATTATGTGTTTGTACATTGACACAATAGCAGTGCACACAGAACTGTATGGAGTCAGAGGCTGAATGTTGTAGAATCAGGGCAGAGAGAAATTTTGCTCCATAGGGAAAATGAACATTCTCACTGCCCACACAAATTATGCAGCTGCCTTAGGTCTCCCAGTGACAGAAGAGACAAAAACAAACAGAAGATGTTATATTATTTCCACACAGTGCTCTTTACCTGTTTTGCTCTCCATGGAGATTGCAAATCTTTGATTAATTTGTGTTCCCGGTGACATAATATAAACGGTAGAAATCTGTCCCTCTAACCAAAAATACAGTTACAACTGCAATGCCATTATCCTGCAATAAATTAATACATATATTAAATATATATAGATATTAAAATAAATTTAAAATGTATTTGGTGTGTTTCTGAATTCCTGGTAGTCATAAACTAGTGTATACCTTTAGTACTATGACAATCACTATGAATTGCACCAACCTAGTTTCCTCTGAACAGGTATTGGAAAAATACTGAATTAAATGAAGGTCAGCAATCTCTTAGCATTTCAAGAGATTCCTCTTTAATTGGCTGTGATTGAGTTAATGCAGTCAGTTAGGGTTTTAATTTCTCTTTCTTTTTTCTTCTTTCACTTTTCTTTTTTCACACTGTACCGTATTCCGTAAAAGAGCCACATGACTTACTGAAGCCCTGTGGAAAGGCATTGGGGTGGAAATTTTGCCTTCTTAGAGCATATTTTAGTTTGTCAGGCTAGTGATTTTTCTTCTTGGTTTCTGCTACAAGGTAATAAGATATCTGGTCTGCTATTGAGTCATTTTGTATCTAAGAATACCAGTCATAAGTCTCTCTCAAAACACCTTTTCTGGTTTTCTGGATAGCATAAGTGTGGCCTTTGGTTCTGTCAACAAATGAAAATAAGTGCCTGGAGCTCTGTTTTGCATTTACTTCTCATACTTTAGCCCTGTATTTTCAATTTTCTCAAAGGCATGTCAAACTTCCACATTTTGCAGCATGTATAACTGAGGAAAGCCACTCTTTCTACACCATGAATAAGAGGGCAATTCCACCTGTCCTTTCATTGCTACATGTGTAATATAAAATTAGCAGTTAGATTGTTATGGATCAGGAAAGATCATCAGGCAGAGAGAAGCATACAGAAGTTTGTACAGTATTGCTAGTAAAATATATGAGAACAGAAGCAAAATTTAGCTTTGATCCCACAGAGATGATTCTAGTTTTCTTTGGTATGTATATAATGGGTCATTAGATGCCAAAATTGAACCTATGTTTCACAGTGGACTTTTCATTATATTAAATCTGTAGAAATGTGAAAGCTGGTGATTGCTAAATCATGTTAGCAAGAACGATCACATACAGGGCTAGAAAGAAGTGGTATGAAAATCATGCACATGTTTTGATTCCTGCTGTGCTGTTTCTATTCTCATTCTGGGTATGTAAATTTTCCTTCCTTACAACTGATAGGACAGTGCATCATTGTTGATAAACAAGTCTTCCTTTAATCAGTGTTGTGTCCTTAGAGAGTTCTTGGGGTTTTTACTTCCAAAAAAAAAGCCTTCTTGGCTTTCATCCCCTTCAAGGATTCCATTGTTTCAATATCTCTGTTCACAGCATAGCATGCAATCTAATTAACAAGCAATCATTAATTGGAATTCTTTGGTCATCTTAAAAAACAAAACAAAGCAAACAAACAAACAAAAAAACAAACAAGCTAACAAATCCATAAAAACCCCAAAAAGACAGCAAAAAGCCCAAACAAAAAGTCTACCAAAAAAACAACAAAAAAAAAATCCCAAACCACCAAAGAAACCAACTCAACAATGTAAGAATTATCAAAATGTTTCTGTAGATTTCCCAAAATTGTAGAAGACCTCACTTATTTGTCATGTGATCAAAAATTCTTGGACATTCTATATCCTTCTTCAATTCTCATTTGCTCTCCCTTTACTTTTGTATTTATGTGTTAGAAAGGTGAAAAATGCAATCGAAATGGCACCTAGATTAGTTACTGGGCAGAGAAGATGTAACATTTTTTTTTTAACAAAGAGGGAATTTTTTATGAATAACGTGAATATTTTTTTATGAATGAATAAAAATGAAATAGTATGAAATAGAAGGCTGGTCAGTTTAAAAAGATGATGTAATGGACTCAGCATGAAAGGGAAAACTTCTCTTTTTTTGTGTGTGCTTTATCTGCAGCAATTTAAAATGGTAGATAACTGTGATAGGATGTGTGAAGTTGAGACACCCTGACTGGAGTTTTCAAATCCATGCAATGATTTGAACATGCAATACCCATTAGAATTTGGTGGGAGTTTTGTTTCAGACACCTTTTCATATTTTTCTCTATTGCTATCAAAAGCAAGACTGTATACAAAATAAAAATCTTTGTTACACTAATTTTTCACCCTGACTGACCTCTAATAGAGATGCAGCTGCAAGCTCTCAAAAAAACCCTGTACAGTTTTAAACGTTTGTTTAATTCCTGCTAAGCACCCAAGGCCGTGCAAAAGATTGTGAATATTGCTGCAAAAAGGCAGACATGCACTTTTAGCCCTACCCTATATACAGGCATTGATTAATGAGGTGTGTGCCTCAATTCTGTAGTGGCCTGAACTTGTTTTTCACATTGTGGGTCCTTTTATTTGCAGTGTTTGCCCCCCAGATTTTATATGTTGGGTCCTGGACCCCATGCAGGCCAAGATCCAATGATCATTGTTCACAGTACTGGGTAAAATGTGGGTAATGTTCATACAGAGGATAATTGTTCTGCTAGTATTCAGAACTTACAATGAATCACAGTGGTGTGGAATACAATTTTCACATTTTAAGTCTTAGAATGATAATACAAAGTTGAAATTAAAAATGGTATATGGTATGAGCACAATGAATATGTTTTATAAATATTTGTATAGTTATAATTAAAAGCCATTTTTCAGTGAAGCTTTTGTAAAGCAGCAGCTCCAATTTTTTAAACATCTTTTTTTTTCAGCAATCTGATTCCATCACACTAGACTAGCCTATAGAGAATGTTTAAATTAGGAATAAGCTGCTGTCCAAGTGAGCATTGTTACCTTGAAATGCTATAAGCTGTACAATAGGGTGTATTTTCTCAACTGGAGTCCTTTTCTGTTATGTCATGATTCACCTCAGAATATTCCTACTCAACAGGATGTCTAAACTCAGCAGGAAAAGAAGATAAGTTAGTGGCACTTATAATCTCTTTTTCTGAAAAGCAAATAACCCTCTGCTTTCTCAAAAGGTGATTAATGGAAGGTGTTCCTGTAGAACACTCACCAGACAGTCCTTTCTCTTTCTTGTGCCTTCTCTGGCAGGATTTAGTCTTGTATTTTTCTGCTGAGAACTCAAAAAAGCTATATGCTGCTCATCTTGCTGCCAAACTTCTTTTGACAAAAACTTCTCAGAAGTTCATGTTTTCTGAAGTGCACTAAAAATATTGGAACTACCTTTGCAGGACTCCTACTCTATCCCAGAGAAGTCTGTAGTGTGTCAATTGCCTCCTGATATGCCAGGTCCATATAATTAACAACCCAGTACTACCTTCAATGTAACAACACTTCTTCTAGAAATGGGGAATCAATAAAGCAGAGTGGTAGTTGAAAATAGCTTTTTGCTAGACCTGTGTGTGTATATATATACATACATATATATATATATATATATATATAAACTCTCTTTAAATAAAGTTTATGTACATTTATTAAAATGAGACAGATCTTGAAATGAAAATTGGATAAAGTCTGTTTATGTCCAGAGGACATTTAGCATCACCTGTACAATATGCATGAAATATGCTTGATAAGGCTGTTCACTTTGATACCAAATTAATATTTATTATGTAAAGCATTAATATAATTGCACCTAAGGGACTTGAAAAATTGAAAAGTCAGAATATTTACAGCCTGTGCTATAGTAATTGGTATCTTCTGTGTCTTTTTTCCCCATTTAATCTATTTAATAATATATCAGAACTCTAATGGCATTCTAAAAGTGCTACATTAACTCTGTGCTTTAAGAGCTGTTTCCTGCTAGACCTGAATCAAATCACATGGATTCCAGGAAGATTGGAGTGCGCTTGGTCTCTCACCATTTCTGTAATGACTACCTTGCTATTTCTTTTATGATATGGACATGAAGCCCATCAAAGGCAATCTTTGTGATTCTTTGTCCTGTTTAGTCTCATGTTGCCCTGGCCAAAGGCAAAACTTACTAGCAGTTGCTCACATTGCACAGAAATGAAGAGAAGGTGCAAAGTTGAAGACTCCCACTCTGCTCTCTTCTGAGCAGAGTCAGGCAAGGGAAAATCAGTGTGTCCTGTGCTAACGAATGCAGAGGATAACCTGAGCAACTGGAGTCAGGAGCTGAAATAATTGCCACTACAGCGAGTAGCTGAGCAGATCTCTTACTGCACATTAAATATGAAAAGACTTCCAGAAAAAGATTTAGTTTATAGTGCAGCTTCTGGGGAGATTTGTCAAATGATCCACTCTAAGCATCACTTTGTTTTCTTTGGTTTTGGTGACTTCTTCTCCCTGCCCCAACACAATGTGGCTGGTGTAGTCGAGTCACTCCCTCTCTGTGTGGTGCTCATGTCCTTTGAAGGTAACAGCCTAAGAACTGAGTGTGTTACCATCCTTTTCCTGCTCTCAGTACTTGCTGTCAAGCAGAGCTGCAAGAAGACAGGTAGGATTTTCCAAGGCAGGTCTGCATTGAAAAATGGACATGCTTTTGACTTGGTTGGTCTGTGTGGCACAGGATTCTGTGGATTCTCACTTTGTCTGCAGCAGGAAGAAATCCTGTGTTGGTGATGGTATTCTCTCCCTCCAGTTCTGTGTAAAATTATTTCTAGGAAGCAAATTTCATTTCTCCTTCCAGATTTCAGGCTGCCATAAAGGGTCTCAAATTGAGTGATAGATAACCATATGCCACTGAAGATGGCTGAGACATTTATCTGTCTAAACACTGAAATGAATTGAGAGTGGCTTGTAATCTCAGGGGGAAAACATGTTTTTCTGGTGTATTTCTGTTAAAATTAGGTTTTCCAATCTTCAGAATTACCTGTTTTGGTTGAAAGTAGGCATATGTAGATGATTTAAATTCTTGGGGTTTTTCATAGCATTAAATGAAACAATATAGAAAACCCAGTATTTTAATGGCTGCAGACCAAAGACACCACCTGTGCAACACCTAATGATTTTTGGTCTTTTTCAGCTGATGACCTCTAGGAAAAAAATGGCTAGTCTGTTTGTTTCCTTTTCTCTGCAATCTGCTCAAGGGCTTGAAGGATCACCTAGTAGTTCCAGTAAAAGGATTTGTTTTTATGTCTACATTTGCATTTATAGTAAATGTTGGTTGGTTTGTTTTTTTTGTTTCTTTTTTTTTTTTCCTGTGCTGCAAGACTCTTTCTTCATATTTTAATCATGAAGCATGTAAACACCAAAAATATTGCTATTTGCAGTGGAAGATTATTGCAATTGAGGTTCCATGAAGGTGTGGTTTTGATGGGGGTTTGGTTTTTTTTGTGTGTGGTTTGTTTGGGTTTTTTCTGATTGATAATAACATGCCTAATAAGAACTTTTTTTTCTTTAAGCACCTACTATAAGTGAGGTTTCTTTCATGACAGGGTGCTGCTCCTTCATCTCCTCTTTGTGCTTTATGATGTTTTTAGAGAGTGAAATATGCACCCCTGTTTTCTCAGAAACCACTTGATTGATAATAATTGTTTAAAAGAACAGACTTCTTTGTGCTGCTATGAGTTCTGTCACAGCACTGGAAGCCTAGTGGAATAATAATGACACCTTTAGCACAAAACCCCTGAAGAAGGAGTTAATATGAGATGATGTACTACTCATCAAGATTCTGCAGAGTCAGCTGAAGTTCAAGGCAAATCTACAATAACTTTCAACTGCACCAAAATTTCAGCTTTGGATTTATTTTTACTGATCATAGATGTTTATAGGTGTTCAAAGTATATGAGCTGATTATCAACACAATGTCAAATATAATGACAGCTGAGCAATTTTAGTTTGGTCCTGTTTCTGTTTTACATAATGATACTGTGAATTCTTTAATCATAGTTTTGCAAAGGCCTTTTCAATCCACAGTGACTGAGAAATGACTCTTAGATTCCTAATCAGACCAAACTCTAGCTTTATTTTCCTGGTTCTTGCTCACTCCTACCAAACTTGATTTCCCAGCCATTTATCCCAAATTGTTGGTTTTGGCACTTTTGCCAGGTATCATCTTCTGTTCCATGCTTAAATGATCTGAGGCCCACATGTTGTCAGTGGTCATTCCAACAGTAATCAGTTCCCTGCACTTGTCTCAGGGCTGGAGGTGGATCCATTGTGGCTCTGCAAGCACAGAACTGTGATCATGAGGAAGGTGTAAAGACTGGAGCATTTGTAAAGTAATCAGCTACACACACTGCTGGGCATATCTGGGTTGAGCAAATGGGACCTGCTGTTTTTTCAAAGTTATGGTGGCAATAGAGAGCATATTCTCGTCAAAAAATTTAACTCCCTGTCAAAATTGTGCATCTTTTTTTCAAGGCAAAAAATGCTGTTCAAAGATGAGTCATAAAGAGATGTTTGTTTGTTTGTTTGTTTTTGGTTTTGGGGTTTTTGTTTGGTTTTCTTTGGTTTTGGTTCTGGTTTTTGTTGTAGTTTTTTGTTGTGGTTTTTTTTTTTTTTTTTTTTTTTTTTTTTTTTTTTTTTTTTAATTGGAGTAAGCACTTATTTTTTCCTTTACCTCTTTCTCAGAAGCATATTTAAACTTTCCAAAGTTATTTAGCCTGAAGGAAATCCCCAGCATGGAATATTCCAGACAAATCAATAGAAAGAAATCTTAAAATGAGAATTTCTGGGATCAGGTGTGTGTAGTTGTGACAAATACACCAATCCATTATGTGAATTTCATATACTCATCTGGTTAAAGAATCTGTGTGTGTATGCATATATGCATAGACATTTATTCAAGACCAGAAATTCATATTGCAAACAGTACTTTTTAGGTCTTTCAGAAAATATAACTCATGGATTCATATTTCTGTAAGGAAATTTACAGAGATGAAGTTGGAATAAAAGTTTAAATGTCTAGACAAATAGGGAACACAAGAAGAAGTCTGATAACTTGTCAATATGGATGATCCTAAAATTGGTATGTTACTATAAAAAGGAAAATTGTGTTGACAGAAAATAGTGTTGCAACTCTTCTTGAAGAGAATATTTTTCAAAGAACCTCCCCTTACTGTTAGTTGCTATTACCACTTTTCCACTGATTATTCTCACTCATGACCCACATATATTATCTAAAGATAATTTTAAAATTATGATTGTTGGAAATTAAAAAAAAAAAAAAAAGAAGAAAAGTTTGTCAGTACTAGAGGAGTAGGTTAGAAACCTGCCAGAGAGAAACTAGAGAGGGGCAGTAAGCAGCTGCTTTTATGGCTCTGAAATGTATCATGTGGACATCATGCAGGCTTTCTGTGCATGCATTTCTTTTCTTAGTTGCCCAGTACAGGAAGTTTAAGTTGCATTTTTCAAATTCATCATCTCCCACAGTACATTCTTAAACTATATTAAATCAACCATAAAAATCCCACCCTGTCAGATTTCAAATTATAGAACCTTACTGGTGCTTCATACCTGAGGGAACTGAGGGATTCTCCTTTCTACTCTGCTAGGGAGAAGAGGAAGTGCTTCTTTTCCTTTTGACATACACCTCTTCATTTTGCTCAGTGTAGAATTACATCTAATATCCTGAAAAAGATTTATGTAGATACAGGTTATATGAGTAAGAGTCTCACAATTTTATCTGCACTGTCCAGCCAAATAAATTCCTAATGTAACAGGAATTTCTTTGTGGAGTCTGAGATCTCTTTGTATCAGACACTCAAAGAAATGATCAGGACCTTTATAGATATGAAGGTAGTATCCCCAGCTCAGTTACTTGTGGGAGGAATACTAGACAAATTAAAGGTGAGAAAATATGCCATTCATGTTTACTAGAAAGGGTAAGGGATGAACAAGACAGCACAAAACTTGCTGCACTTCCAGTGTGATGACACTTTGCCTGGTGATTTGTATGATGATCTAGGATGACCGCATTAGAGCTGCTCCTACCAAGTGTATAAATCTGGCATCACTTTGTTTCAGAGAAGTACGAGTAGGGGTGTTAGTAGAAGCTCAAAGATGTACCAAACTCTGGATAATCTAGAGGGAGAGAGAAATTTGGAGGAAAATGGATGTAATCTGGCACTCAGATTCTGCACTTCTGTCTTGGGAGAAATCAGACCACAGCTCCACCTCAGGTTTTGGGCTGACCAAGCATGGCTCAGCCTGAGGTGGGTTTTTTTGCTACCCCTTCCTTATTCCCAGGACAGGATGGACCTCTTCAGCTTTTCAGCTGTGTTTGCATTCTTGAAGGCTTGAACCTTATAGGATATATCCTCGAACCTTATAGTATATCCTTACAGGATATACTATTTATCTGTCTCAGGTATAGCTGCAGGAAAGAGTATTCCTTCCTTTCTGTGTTGTGACACTTCAGAAATTCCTTGCTTGAGGTCCTCTCAACAGTACAACTCATTCCTGAAGCATTCTGAGTGGATGAGGTAAGAAACCCTATTTGGAGAGGGTTCATGTCACCTAGGAGGTAATATCTTGGCTGAGGAGATACGTGGTGATTTCCTCATATGCCTTCTGGAAAAAAGAATTTAATGATAACTACTTGTCAAAAAAGTTTTCATGAGAAATAACATTTTAAAATGAAGTACTGTGCATATTATTTTCAACAAATATTAATTTTTACCAAATGTGGATTTGGTGGAGATAATTTTTTTCAACTTGGCCATTTTTTTTTCTTTTTAAATTCTGAAAAGAAAAAAAATGGAGAAATATTTGTTTAAATCTTCATGAGGTATGAATACTTTTGCTCTGTAACAATACAGAAAAAAGAAAGCTATCAAAGTAAGAGATGAACTTTAAAGACCATAACAGAGAGCTAAGGATTATCAATGATGATGCTCTGCTTTGAATTCAACATGTGCTTAATCTTTTCAGGAACAAGAAGTCCTTGCTAAATTGAAATCGGTATGTCAATTTCTATCTTTTTCAGCCTTTTATTTCTTCCTAGATCTGAATGAAGTCTCTGAGTTAAGCTCACATAAGAGTTTTGTATATAGTGACACTAACAAATGTGATTTTAGTGAACTGTTTTTATTAGTGAAGAGATATGCCTGTTACGGGACAACGCATAAATACTGCATAAATATAGGATATGGTCTAGCCAACAGAAGGCAAGTTTTTATTACCAAAAAAAAGTATCAAAAGTGTCAAATGTAGTGATTCTCCCTAAGTGTTGCCTTTTCCAACCTAGAAACAAAACTCAAGACGATTTTAGTATAGGCAGTAATATAGAAGTGGATTTTCACTTGGAGGCCTCCAGGGGCTGTGATGGCAAATGCCCACAAAGGCCCACCCACATGGAGTGAATACAGTTCTCATAAGTTTGGCAAATCAGCATAATTGACAAAAGGGCGCCAGTTAGAGAACAAGTGGTGATGTGGTCCTCACCCCCCAGGCAAAGCCGCTTCTCTGGAGCCCCCCTAGGCCCTGGCTGTGCTCTGTGATGGGATTGTGTCTCAAAGAGTTGTTATTCAACCTTGGTAGCCAGGAAGAACCAAGACAGCACTGGGTCCTTGTACCCACCGGGGCTTGGAGCTCTGGAATTTGTATTGCCTTTTCTTTCTGGGAAAAGGGCATAGAAAAGTACTAGGAAAACTGTCTAGAATACAATAATAGGCTACAGTGCTAGAAACATATCTGCAAAGAATACAGAGAACATATAAGAGAAAAAAGTAAAAAACCAAGACAGCATCATAAGGGAAGAGAAGAAACAGAACAATTTTGACCCACTGCACTCAGTTGCCAAGGAGGTGATAAAGTTGCTTAAAAGAATGTAGAACCATCAGCATAAAGATTCTTCCTTTTCTCCACAAGTGTTTCCTGTTCTTGGTTTCATGGCTTGCTTTGTTTGGTCAGAATAAAGGTAGGCATTAAAGGACATTTAAATTTTTTTTCCAAATCAAATTTACAGTGACCAGAGGGAAGCTATGATTCTTGCCTCTGTCTTCATCATCTTTGTGGGGAATGAAGGTGTCCGTGGAGCTAAGCCCACAAGAAGCCTTGGTGTCTGCATTGTGTTTGGCTGAACCACTTGAGAGAGGCAAACGTGCGTGTGAGACTGAGAAAAAGTGCCTGTGAGGGATGGAGGTCCACGATACCCCCATGTCTATTGTTGGTCCCATCTAATATTCAATGTTAAGAGAACGCAGTCACTTGCTACAGTCAAGGCTCTGCTCTGTTGCTTGTTTGCAAATGTGTGGGTTTGTGTAGTCAGAACTAAACGATATTAAATGAAGTTTACTGGTCCTCCTGAGGACTCTATTAAATACTTCCAGACAGCTCAGTGCAGGAGAAAGAAAAAAGTGTAACCATAGTGATGGAATGGAAATTGTTTCTTTACTCTTAGGCTGCAGTATCCTATAGACACGCCATTTTCAAGGTCAAATATATATTAGAAAGAGATAAAAATTGAAGAAAAGTATGTTGGCTTAGCTGCAAAAGCCAATTTATTTTATGCGTTATAAATTGTGTTAAAATTACTAAAATGAGATTTCTCAGCAAGAACTAAATGTGTGGTCTTACAAAAGTAATTCCCAAAGATGAGCATGGTTACAGAATTTAGTTTTAAAAGCTTTTCAGGCCATCAGAGAAAACAGCAAAGCTATCAATTACCAGATTTCCGTGGTGCTCTGTCAGAAATATAATGGTAATTTTAGCATTCTCCTCAGCATTCGCTAAATTAAGAATGTCTGCTAACAGATCAATTAATTGGAGCATTATTTAATTTAATGAAATGTAATCCGTCAAGAAATGCTAATCAGTCTCTGAAAAAAACCCATTCTGGCATCTCTTTCCAAATGGCAGAAATAGTAGGGCTCTGAGATAGTGAGATAAGTCGTAATTTTGAGGATTTGAAGTCAAGATTGAGCATTCGTCTGAACAAGCAGAACCCCTTCTTGTCAAGGTATTGCCCAAAACTTAGCTGTGACACCTAGTGTTGCTACGCTCTCCTGAAAATCTCTTGTAGCAGGAAGCCCTGCCACCCCCTCAGTTAATCTGGTTCCCTGCTCTGTGCCTTTTCCAGAGATGGATGAATGTGCACAAAATGCTGTTTCCCGTTATGATTCTCAAAGCCAGTGTTAAAGACACTGGAGATCAGAAATTTTACTTCAGCAGATCCTCAGAGCCTCTGCCCTCTGTTCCAGGGAAGTACACAAAGCAGGCTTTCAATGACTTGTGCTTCATTGTACTGCAAGTCTTGGCAGCAGGCAAGGCAGAACTTCTTGTGGAGGGAGCAAGGCATGTAAGGTACCTTCTGGCAAACAGTGAGTTTGAGGGAGTGCAGTTGTGGCAGTTAAAAGCTTTTTGTTCACAACTGAACTTCTGTATGACTCAGAATTTTACTCAGAGTGATTCATTGCAGAAAACCCATTTTGCTCCACCTCCTCGGTACAGGTGTGGTCCAATGTAGATTTGTCTGCTGTGGTGTGCCAAGAGGCAGCCAAGTGAAAAGAGCAGAGGTGGCTTGCAGAGATCTAGGAGATCCTAGAATGAGTAATCAGTCAAATATTTTTATGAGTCTCTTAAGTCCAATATGCCTTCTTACTTTGAACTCATCCCCTTGTTGCCTTTTTAGCTTCATGATGAGGAAAGCTCCTTTGCATTAGCCAATATAAAATTACAGGAACAAATCTAAACCACTAATCCAGCTCTCAACAAAAAAATGACAAAGGGTAGGAAGCCATGGTCACAGAGGCATTGAGTCTTGTTCCCCTGTGACAGCCATCACTGAACAGTGTTATAAGCAATTGTTGCCTGCTTCTAAGAAGATGTAGGAGTCTGGTGTGAGTGCAAATGAGTAAGCTGAACTTGTATTTTGGTAATTCAGAGATCTTAAAGATTCAGTCAGAATCTTAAAGATTCAGCACTGGTTGATTTATTTTCTCCATTATGCTAACACACATTCAGAGAACAAAAACTGCCATAATATCTGTGCGGGTAGGGTCTGGATTTCTCAGGATACTTCAACTAAAACAAAGTTCAGATGTTACCAAACTTAGTGGTTTTGTTTCTTGCCAAGGAAAGTCGCTTGCAAGGTGAGATTTGACCAGTAAGACAACATTTACCAACAAAAAATAAAGGGAACAAGAGGGCTGAGATGACTGAGGCAGGGAGGAAGGCACAGCTAAAATTAAAAAAAAAAAAAAAAAAAATTAAAAAACACCAGCTGATGTTTGTTCTTCCTACCGTACTCAGGCTATGATCTCCAGGCACAGGATCTGCTGCTGGGCATGGTACTGCCTCCATGACTCTGGGAATGGAAATAAACTCATCTGTACCAAAAACCAGTAGCCATTCTCTTGGGTTGATAGTGATTTTTTCTATCTCTGTCTTGGATATTTGAAGGTCTTTGGAAACAGTAGCCATTCTCTTGGGTTGATAGTGATTTTTTCTATCTCTGTCTTGGATATTTGAAAGTCTTTGGAAACAGCTGAGTTTAAGTGGAAAGCACTTACCCTGACTTGAGTAGCTGAGAGTTTGTCTGCAGAGATCATTAATCTGACTCTGGTTTTTGGGGTAATTTTGTGTTTCAGTCTACACCAAGCTTTCATCATCTCCTAATAAGCTTTCCTCTTCAATCTATTACTGCATAAACACTTGTGAGGAGGAAACTGTACAGAGGACTGGAAGAGTTGCAATAATATCTACCTCTGAAGCAGTTCCCCTTATTATTGTGCAGATAAACTGGATGCATATGATTTTGTGACATTTTCTTATCTGGAGATTTATCATTTCCCTACAATGTGTATCCTCTGTTCTGCCAGAAAGACCTATTTCATCCTCTTAGTACTGGGAATAATCCTTTTCTGATGACTGCTTCTTGTACAGCATGTGGGAATGGCATCCAGAGATGCAGTTTCCTTTGGAATTCACAAAAATAGTGTCCTGCTCAGGATAAATTCTCCCCTTCATATAGTTACTATTTTAAACAGGTCAGATGAATTGAGCTTCCAAAGAACCACTTAACTCCCCTGACCATGAAGAACATCTAAACTTTGATCAAATGTAAGCATTTACTTTCTAATGGCTGCTGAAAACAATCCTTTTCTGGTGAGTGTCCTGCTGAGACAATCCAGGCATATTTCCTCATGGCACATTCAGATAACCACAATCCAGATCTGGAGAAGGGTCTGATTTGATTTTTTTAGTATTGAAACTGCCACCTGAACTTGATATTTATTTCCTAAATCAAAGCTTTTCTCCTGCATACTTCACTAAAATTCAACATGATTTATTTAAAATTATTTTAGAAGTGGATGTGGAGCATGGTGATAACTTCATAAGAGCAACACAAGAGCAGACCAGGCATTTTCACAGTCTGGCATAGATCAAATTATCTGAAACAGACTGATGGGCTTTCTATTACTCTCCAACCTGACATTTCAGAAACAAGTAATGGTGCCACACATTTGTGCCTAGCCAATCTGAAACATCAGAAAAGTTTTGGGGTTGAAGCACAGGAGGTATGGGAGCAGGATGAGTCCCTGGGTTGGTTCAGCTGTGCAGAAACCAGGGAGCCCAGCTGGTGGTTCCCACTGTGTTCATGTGCAAAAGGTTGATGACATCTGCCATCTGTAGCAAAGCTATCTTAAACACCAAGAGGCTGAACTTACTTCAGTGTCAGGTAAAAGTTCCAAGGGTATATGTGTGCAACTAGTCAGGATGATGCAAAGATTACCTGACTTTATTTCTGCTTCTTATCTGTAGTTCACATACCTCTGCTTATTTGAAAGTGTTGAATGGAAGATGCCTGAATTGCATTCTGGGTCTTAGTAGTGTTGATTTTCTGGTATTTTTCCAGATAAGAAGTTGGAAGCTCTCAGGGGTTTAGCACAGTCTAAATACAATCTGTTACTGTGTTAAAAATTCAGCTCTTTTTTCCCCACAAAGAGATTGAAAACATAAGCACTTAATTGTCTCGGGTTGCAATACAGGATGTGGCCAGAAATGTGTATTCTATCACCATCTGTTGAAGCCAGATGGGGCAGTGACCCTTATCTCCATGGCACATACTATCTGCTAATGGGCCACCTTTAAAACCAGGTGGGGCAGTCATCTTTATCTTTTCCACAACCCTTCCTCCCTCCAGGAAGATATCATCTGCTGCTGGCCCATTGAGTCCCACTGTGTGACTGATAAAATTGCATCATCCCACTGGGAGATGCTCCAGCCAGGGGTAGGAGCCAAGCCTTTCCTACCCAGATAGATACTGAGATTTTGAACACCAAAGGAGCCTTCTTTCCACTGGATTCCACAGGAAAGCTGGACCTTTCCACATCATCCCTGGACCTTCAGTGGAAAACTGCACCTTCTACAGGAGCAGCTCCAGCTGAACCACATCTGCCACTGCAGGAGGATGCAGCCACCATTTAATGGGACTGCTACCAACACCCTGACTGACGGGGTGTCAGGTTGTATTCTGACTCTGTTAGGGTTGGGATTGTTTTTTATAATACTGCATTTCTATTTTAATTTTCCTAGTAAAGAACTGTTACTCCTAATTGCCATATCTTTGCTTGAGATCCCCTTAATTTCAAAATTGTAACAATTAGGAGGCAGGAGGTTTACATTCTCCATTTCAAAGAGAAGCTTCTGCCTTTCTTAACAGACACCTGTCCTCCAAATGAGGACAATAATTCCTTCACAGTCTGAGTAACTCCTTTATTCAAATAATTTACTACAGTTATAGTAAATTAATTCTGGAATGAATACAGAAACAGATGAGAGTGGGAGAAAGGGAGGGGGAGCAATGCAATGAACTCTTTCTCTGCTGAGGGTTCCCATTTCTCATCTATCTCCCATGCTGTGATGTCTGGGGATTCTCTCATGGCCCTTCTGTTGTGTGGAGAATTTATTGGTGATACAAAGAGCACTGCCTTTCCCCAGGGAGATGGACATTGGTGTGTAGGATGGCAGGGGATTGCTCTGGGAAGAAGGGACAGAAAGAGGACCAATAAGGCAAGACTTTTTCTGAACCATTATAATGGATGAGAGGTTTAGGGACAGAGCCAGAGACATGAGGTATTTTATCACTTCATCAGATATCAGGCAGTACTTGACAGTCCTGTTGGTCTCCTCAGCAACTTATTTGGTCTATTTACCACTTAAAAATAATGATTCATTTTCTAAATGTGTTATAAAGACACTGACAGTGCTTGTTTAGGAATAATTAATTTAGATTGCTCAGAGAAATAGCTACTGATGCTTCAGCTTCCAGAGGATGTCAGCAGACAGAGTAGCTGTGTTTACATGGCCTCTGGGCCACAGTGCTGAAAAACCCCCTCCTTGATCATGAGCTTCAGCAGCAGAGGAGTGTGCCAATGCCAGCTCCAACAGAGCAGAAAAAGTTCTAGAGAGTTCATGGAGTTTAATGTGCTGATGGGATACTAAGAAAGGTTTTTCATAGAGAGATGAGGCAGTGGAAATGTCTAGAAATAAGGAAGGTTGTACTACTTCAATGGCTTTTGGGGGGTTTTTGTGCAGACATTGTGAAGTTATATTAAAACCAGAATTCCAGTTAAAACTCATTAAAGATATCCAGAAACGTATCTAAATCTTACATCTCTAAAAGGAAACTGATGAGATTTCAAATCTCCAAGGTCATCTTTGTTCTCCAGATTGAAAAAAAGAACTAAAAAACCATACCAAACCAAACCAACCAACCAAACAAACAAACAAGAAAAAACCCCACAAAACCAATAACAACAAAAAACAAAACAAACAAACAAACAAAAAAGGCCAGAAAAAAAAGGAAATTCATCTTGCAGATTAACAGAAACATCCTGGAACATTTCTTTCTCTCCTTGTCATTGATTTAACCAGATTAATGCAGGTTATTTTAGCTTGCTTTATTAGGATTGTAGTTGGTCAGATTAATGTAAAATCAGATACCATTCTAGTAAAACTAAAGCAAGCAGTCAATTACCCATTTATATGAACACTGTTGACTGTGCTATGTATTTCTCTTCCCATATGCCCTCACACACAAGCACTTCCTTTTGTGTTATGGAGCATTCCAGAGCATTCCATATAACATATATATATAAGTTCATTTGAATATAATTCCAGATAATTTGCCTATGAGTTTTTTTTTCCTCTTAAGAACAGGCAAGAACACTTTTGTCTCTTGAGAACATAGTCGTGAAGAATCCAGTCTGTTTGGTTGGCCATGACTGTTGATGGAATTCTGACTTTAATTCCGCCTCAGTCTGACACTTTGAGACTGGCTCTCCTTTTCTGCTAAATTTTCCTTTCTGCTAAATTTTGGTGCTTCTAGAAAAGACTGAGAGCCATGACATGACACTGTTATTGACATGTCTATGTATTGGCAAAAGGAGGACCAAAAAGGGATCAGTTCATGAGGATTTTCATGTTCCAGTGGGGGCCCACAGATTATATGTACAGCCATATCTCAAATTTATGCAAAAGGATGATGATGATGATGGTAAAAGACAGTTCTTCTGCTGTTTCAGAAAACAGGACACATACTCTACATGCTTTGAGGGACAAAAAAAGTACTTTTATAGGGATTGAAGAAAGGGAATTGTGTTAGTGGATGATGAAAGAATTCTGAATTGGGCAATAAATATTTCATTATTTTCCATGGAAAAACTAACAGGTTTCATTTTCAATGACAGTTATACCACCAAGCACCTTGAACACAGCCTTCATGAGACTAGCACAGAGAGAAATGTTTTCATTCTTATGCTGGAACAAGCAAGTCAGACACCAGCCAATGCTGGATTCTCTGCAAGAGTTTCTGTCTATTCCCACATTCTTTAGCTTTAGAGGTACAGTTTCAGGAATGACAATGGATTTATTTGAGGCAACGACACAGTTAATGAACATATCTATGTTTTTACCTAGTTGTCAAAATGGAAACATAAGTCATTTGGAATATATAAAGCATAACTTTTAAGAATTGTAGCAATGAAGAGAACTTGAACAGATTTGCAGGGACTGAAATGATAGGTTTTGTAATGACTTGTATTGACTTTTCATCTCTCATCTGAATGTAGTTGTGTTTCATTGACAATTGTCTCAGTATTGTTTGTCAGCCTTTCTGAAATAAGCCTATGTTATTAGATTGTGTCTTCAACTAGAACTTCTGTCTAGAAAAATCACTTGGCTAGCAGAGTAGCTGGGATTTGCTTTTATTCTTCCTAGGCCTGTTCATTGGACCAGAACTAAGCAAGATAGTAGGAGGATTGATGTGCAACATTGTACAAAATTCTGCTTATTATCTGCTCAGGTCCTGGCACACTGCTTGAGATGTTTCCAAGTTATGTCTGTTCATGGTTTCATTCATAGGTTCAGCCATGCACAGCACTGTGGCAGATTGCTGATGACACAGACACACTGAGAAAGGCTGACTTCACAAGGTTTCTCCTCCATACACACTCTTCTTGTCTCCTTGGATGGAAATATTCACACTCAAGTGTGTCAAGCACCATCAGCTCACGCTAGAATGCAAAGCATGTGCTGGTACTGACAGGGCTGAGAAGAAGCTGACATTAAAGGGAAACATTTATTGAAAAATTAGTGCGCTTTAATTATGGTTGAATGATGCATCTCTTCTATTCTTACACACGAATTATTCCAACAAAACATAATACTTTTTGTTGAAATATTTTATTAGGAAAAAACCTTGATCTTCTGGACCTGTAAAGAGGAAGCTTAAACTGCAGCCAATGTGAGAAGAAAAAGAAATTCTCTTAGGCTGTCCAAACCAGCTCAAAAATACAGAGAATCAGAGTATAAATTGCATTGAAACTCCTAAAAATCACAGTATGATGAATAGTTTGCTTTTTCACTACTTTTTACTTTTTAAATTTTTGCCTCCCCACAACATGTTATTTCATAGACCAACAGATATTACTACCACTGTAACTATCAGCTTTCCATTTTCTTTTCCAAAATGTATTCTAGTACAATTTCTCGTATGTATCAAATAGATCCTTTCTCTGGATGGAAGTAAACAATCGGATACATGCAAAGAATTTGTTAAATGGACAAGAAAGAAGGGGGTGGGGAATCAAACAGATAATTTTATGGTTACTTATCTCTTTAAGAAATTAAATTCTGGCAATTGTCATATCTGCATATTCTCATCCCTCATATGTTTGCTCTCTCTTTCTCTTCTTAAGGCACTCTTAGCTTGCCACTTAAAACGTAAAAAGAACTTTCAACAAGCATGCCAGCATCCCATTAGAAGTGATAATTCACTTGATGGTGGTGGAGGGGAGGATTTAAGAAAGGCTGGATGGTGGTAGGACTGAAGACCTCCTTCATTCTTATTCCCTCCTTCCAGTGAGTACAGGAAGAAATTAAGTGAGGAAAAGATTGCAAGACCCTCAAGAGGTGAAAAAAAATGAAGGCTCTTCTTCCTATATTTTTTTACTTTTTGCTGTGTTTTTGATGCCTGATCTTGCCTCTGAGTGCTTTTTATAGTGCAGAAGTGGCACTTTATTTCCAGCAACTTTACTGTGTGGAGCCTTCCCTGCTGATAAGAAATTGCTGGAGCCAGGAAACAGAGAAGCAGCATGGAAATCTGGGATAAGCTGCATTAACTTGACCTTTATAGGTGCCATCAAGGGACAACACTGTTATTTTGAAAATTAAGCATAAGTGCAGCTGGTAGGTGAGTCACATGAAGATGTTGCACTCCGTCCTGCCAGCAAAGGCACAGGTGTCCTGCACATGGCCCATGAGAGTCCTTGTGACTGTAAGGGTCCATGCCAGAAGATGAGACAGCAGGACTGAGTAGAGCTAAGGCCCTACAGTCTTGTTCTCAGAATTTGGCACAACTTATTTTTAATTGACTTGTCCAACATTTGGAATAGGGTTAATGATGCCTTCAGTTCTGAGTTTTCTGTTCTGCTTGGGTGTGCTTTTCCATTGTGTTTAGGGTGATGAAGACAAAATAGTTCAATTTCAGATATTGATTCAAGGACAGTTTCTTCAAACTCCAGCACAAACACTCCAAGCATAAACACTCCAAGCATAAACACTTGAAAGGAGGAGGGCAAGCCAGCCAGCAAGCAAAGAGGATGCTTTGAGGCTAATTGGATGGTTGACTTCTGTATGCATATAGATTAATGTCTATAAAGATGTGAGATCATGTAACCAAGCCCTCTTTTGCTTCCACCTTGAGCCATCCAGGCAGGGCAGGGGCCACACTGTGGGCACTGCTACTGCCAGGGTGTGGCCTTTGAAGGCCTCTCAAACACCTTAACTCTGTCTAGCCTCTGTGTCTGCTCCTCTAGGCATCAGTAGCATTAAAAAAATGATGTCAAGACAGACCTTCAGGAATCTTAAGAAAATGGTATCCCTCCTCCCCTGGTATTATGTGCTGGAAATGGGTGGCTATGGAGCCATCACAATGTGATTATTGGGGATGGCTCTGTGCAGGGCTAGGAGATGGACTCAGTGACCCATGTGGGTCCCTTCCAATTCAGCATATTCTGTGATCCTGTGATCAAAGGCCATGTTCATCCTTGCTCTCCCACTGTAGGTCCTATTCCTCTGGGAAGGAATTCCTAATTCCTAATTCCTAATTCCTAATTAATTCCTAATTCCTAATTCCTTTGCTGCCTTACAAACTCTAATCTCTATCAGGACTCCAGGTGTCTGTTTGTTTTTCTGCTTTGTAAAAATAACTTTGCTCGTTTTTCACTGCTTTAAAATGAAACAAAAATATGTCTTAAAACTTCTTGTAGAAGCATAAATCTTTCCATATGTGATCTGCAATAAATCAAAACATTCTCAGTGTTTTGCATGAAAGTATTTAGAAAAAAAATAGCATTGGTTATTGGAACAGCAATTCTAAAATAACTTTACTTTAAAATACCTTTGTCTTTCTGTTTCCACCACATCATGGACTCTGCACCTGAAAGTCATTCCTGGAGACAGAATTTGTTGGGTACTTTCCTTAAATAAGGGCCCTGAAGGGGAGCTACATACATCTTCAGCAAAGACTGAATCCCAAACAGAGTGGTACCTATCGACCCATTTATATAAATTTACTTTTTTAAAAATAACAATCTGTTTATGAACCCTCTTTCTTTCAGACTAGGAGGATTTTTTGTCACATAACATAATGCTTCAGGCAAGATGTTGTACCACAACAGAATAGCTACAAGAAAGGGAGATGCAAAATCTGTTACATTATAGGAAACTTTATTTTATTTTCTAGATTTAAAACCTGCCTTGCTCCAAATCTGCAATTGAATAGATTTTTATAAGCAGTATTAAGAGAAGTGAATTCAGCTGTGCTCTATCAGGGAACATTAAGAACTATTGGTAAGGAAAATGTACTCAGACTTTAAGTTTTACCTCTTTCTTTCTGGAAAACAAATTAAACCTGACAAGGAATTAGAACATCTTGAATCATTTGGCTAAACAAGAAGATGAACCCATTAGCATTTGTAGAAAAACAGATGTATTTATATACTTAGGGGTGCCCTTCATCTTATCTTTGAAATCAAAACAGAGCAAAAATTGTTTTGTTCTTGTTTATTCCAGGCTGAATGCTTATGTTGTGTGTAAAGTAAATTTCTATTGCTTTCTCCTTCTGGTTTAGAAACTAGGCAAAATTACCAAAAGGTGTCTTTGGTTATCCTCAGATGTTTTATTGTAACTGAAAAACAAGGTAATTTTCTTGGATTCAAAGATATTTACTACACTTTTTATTCACCCTAGTTTGAAAGGAAAAATATCTGCTTTGTTGAACACTAATTAAGCACTTTATGTGTTTATTTTACTAAGCTAATCTGTCAAGATGAAATCTGTCATTTTTTTGCATTTGGAAAGCTTTTGCCACCACAGTAGCTGGGAAGTGAGAAATTAAATGGAAAAGGCTCCAAAGCAACCATGCTTCCCAATCTTCATTGGGATTTGATTGTTTAGTTTTGAAGATCAAGATTCTTACAAAGTTTTGTGGAGAGTTTTGGGGTTTGCTTTTACAATCAAATGAATACTCATTGCTGTCTGATAGAAATAAAACCTGAGCAGATAATTCTTATCTCTAGCTGTACCATTTCCAACACTTCAATAAATATGTTTGCTGCTAAGGAAAGAATGTTTATGATTGACCTAAATTGCAAACCAGGACCTTGGAGTGGTATGTAACCTGGGCTGGGGCTGGAAACTTTGCACCAGGTGCACTCAGTGCCAGGTGTGCTTGTTTGAATTCAGAGCCAAGGGAATCATGGACAATGGTCATAATTAGATGAAAAGGGAACCTGCTGCTCCTTTGTTGTTGGCAGTAAATTGTGAAGAAATTCACAATGTTAATAAGTATTGTGCAAACAACAGCAGTGGGAATGAAAGCCAGAGTTGCTCCAGCTTTCAAGTACTTTCCACCTTCTTTTTTCCTTCCTTTGTTTTAAACAAAAACTGGATTTGGAACCAGAAAAAGTGCCTTTACTCAAAGTGGATGAAGCAGATGCATCTTAATGTGTAATATTAAAGTGCATCAGTTTTTAAATTTTCTGAGTCTTTTCAACTGAAACTAATTCAGATCTGTTTCTTTCTAGAAGTTTTCAATATGCACAGTGGTAAGAGGATTTTAAATTCATAAAGCTGAAATAGTTTTGGTTCAGCTCCCTGTTGTACTATAAATAAACAATTTTCCTGCTCTTTTGTCCCAAGAGGCCTGTATTTGATAATTCCTTTCAAGTGTAATATTTTAGACCCTTTCTGCTTTAATGGAATAAAAGCACATCTACATGGATTCATGGTGAATGCTCTTTTACGTAGCAGTAACACTTTCAAGCCTGGTCCTCTGTGTGTCATGTACAAATGCCCCCTCTGTTTTGTGTCCATGTGGGATACTGATTTGTAACAACAGTGTGTCAATCTTAGTGGTCAGCCTCACTCAGTGCTTGTCTTAAAACAGCATTGAGAAACTGAATATAAAGAGTCTGGGCTAGGGCTTATGTAAATTAAGGCAGAAAGAGTTACATTTATTTTTTAATGTATTAAGAAAATAAATCTGGTGTTTTTAGGGGTGTGGGGGAAATGTGACTGAATTTTTGCAAGGGCCAAATTTGCATTTTCCTTACTGCAGTGCAGGTATTGATTTCTTTCTTCTGAAACGCCTTTCACATCTCCACAAAATGTTAAACTTGACCAAAAATTTTTTCAGCTTTTTTGAATAAATATAATGTTGACCAATGAAATTAGATTGCTCTGGCAGCTATGCATGTGAACAGAGACTTCAATGAGGAAGGAAATTTATTTCATTCAAACAGCAAAATGTGTTGTAAATATTATAACCTCTTCATTCTTATCACCAAACTACTATATATTTTAAAATCTTTATTAAACAATATTTAATTTGGCTCCACTGGAATATTGAAAAATGTTAGGTAGAATTGGCAATGCAGGAGGTGTGAAGCTCCTGAAGGGCCTTGTGCATTTGCAAGAAGCAAAATTATTAATTAATTCTGTATTTATGTTTCCATTTGGCTCACAGGGTTGAACAGTTCACTTTACTGACTTCACTTTACATGAATGTTTGTTACTGAATAATGAACATTTGTAACCAAGTGACCTTGTTTTCAGATGGATACTGCTTGGAAAATTGCACTCAATCTTGTAATTTTTGAGGCATATGCAATGGGTAGAAAAGGTGAAAGTTCGCTCTCTTTTCTGAACCAGATCTGAGGTTAATTTTCAACTGGAGCAAGAGGAGATGATGAACCAGAGCCACACAACAGGCATGCAACATCCTCGTGCAAAATTCATGGTCTTGTTTAGCTAGAATAGGTGAGGTCAGAAATTTATTTTGCCCACAACTTAGAGCTGCTTTGACTTGAAGAAACCTGACTTAATTTGTAACTGTCATATCTGCAAGGGAAAAAGAAAAAAGAATGAAAGATTCTCTTGGACTAATTCTTTCATTTGTTTACTAAGCATTTACACTTATGTCTTGCAAAATTCTATTACTGAAAACATTTAAATCCTGTTTCCTTTGAGTAGGAACAGCTTTCATTTGTTTCTCTTACAGGATAGTCTCTGCTAGCTCTCAGATAAAGAGGATATTTGAATAGTTATATTTCCACGTTCTACTATACACGTTGCTAGAGAAGACAATCACCAAGCATTCTACTGCTGAGGAATTGGGAATATTTACTTTTTTCTCTTTTTATATACTTCAAAACTTTCCATATTTGACATATTATTTGTCCTTTTCCAATTGGGATCTGACCTTTAAGTTGTGCAAATGATAATTTTCTATCCAAAGCCCTTCAACGGATTTCTCAAGTGGCTTGGGATATAAGTACTCCCAAGTATCTCTACTTTTCCTGATCCACTTTACTATCAAGACAGTAGTAAAAAATCACTACCAGCTAGACACAATAGTGGAAGAGCTACTCAGAGCTTCATAGGATGGTCTGGGTTAGAAGGGAACTTAAAGACAGTCTAGTTTCAACCCCGTAACATGGGCAGGGTGACCTTTCTCTATCAAGAATGGGACACTTAAGATTTGGCTAACAAGGAACTAAATGAAGTCAAAACCTTTTTCAGACTCACTTGATGTGGGCTGTGTTTGTGGAACAGGCTGACACACCGTAGATGAGAGGAATTTGGATGTGTACAGTCTCTTCCTGGGTGGTTCTTCAGCAGATTTCAGAGCTGTCTCTGCCTTTCACATTAATATGACCCAGAAAGGAAAGATGACCAAGTCAGTTGAGGTCATCATCAGATCTGCAGCCTTCACTGAGGTCTCCTGTTTCCCTAAGGTTATCCTGAACATAAATTCCACTTTCTTGAGCAAAGTGCATCAGACATTATTTTCTTCATGTTTTGTCAAAGCACATTATTGAAAACTTTGTCCACAGTAGTGTCACAAAATTAATAATGATGAACCAATGAGAAACACAGTCTGGGATCTACTGTTTATAAGGGCAATGCAGGAAAGTTGAATCAGTGGCTGCTGCACAAGAGAATGAATATTTAAACTCTAAATCATTTCACCAAGGATGACAATTGTCAATCATTTTACTTTTCTGAAGACTTTGTGATTTGCTAAAGGTTTCTGCTTAGCTCTTCCAGACTGACAATTGCTGTGAATAAAACATGGTCTGAAGTGTCCTGGAGCAGTTAGTACAATTTTCATATGGCTTTACCAGGCTGGTGTTGCTGTATGAGGGATAATCACACTGTTGTGAAGAACCAGAGACACAACAACAAGTAGCATAGAGGGATTTCCTTATAGCTTTCTCTAGGAGACATTTTAGAAGTCTGATTTCAGAAAAATATTTATATTTCTGTCACATTAAGTTAAATTTTTGTAGAAGGAATTATATAACATAACTAACAAGCTAAGTATTTAAATGATTTGTATTGCTATGATGATTATATTTGAACAACATATTTTTTAGTTTTGAATCATACAGACACAGAAGTATGTCCACTGTTAGTCTTACACCCTTTTCCTATAGGAATTTAGGATCCTGCAATGGATTGGAATCCTGATGTCTTTTGCAAAACAGCAAACATTTAATACAGTATACCTTTTGTGTCCCTCTAAGACTGAGGGACTACCTGTCAGATATGTATCTTGAAATAACAGAGATCCCCAATTAAAGAAAATTGCAGCTGTGTGTACAAAGTTCCTAGTTGCTCAGAATTTGGAGCTTTTCCTCATGCAAGAGCATGATTTATAGGCAGTGGTTAATTTTCAAATGTTTTGCTGGAAGAAATCCCCTGCCCAGTCCCTTTGACAGTCACCCACCCTGGAGCTGCCCTTGAAAGCTCATTACACAGTTTAATTGTGGATCCACTGACTCAGTATTGTGTGTGCCAAAGTACCGAATCAAAATCCAGTGCAGAGCTAATGCTTGGGCCCTTCTGTTAAAGAACAGAATAACCTATGTCACAAAGAGTTTCTGAGGAGTGAGATAAAAAACCTGGGATTTCTAAAACATTTCAAGACAGAACCATGTTTTATATATCTGTGTGAAGATAATGCAATTCCAGACAGACCAGATTAATATTTTTAACAATATCTAAAATAATCTGACTTGAATCTAACACCAAACATGAAGAAACACAATTTCTTATATAGTCCTGCCAGCTCTAAATCAGGGAGAAAAATCATTTTTGTGGATTAGCTGTTAAATTGAAAGGAAGGAAATCTCTGTCCCTATTACAGCCAAGAACAGAAGCAGGAATAGGCTACCTACTTTATTTCTCCACATATTTCAAGTGCAAAAAGAGTTCAAAAGAGGCTGAAAATATATTTGTAAATTATTAGAAAGCGATTGATAAAAATAAAAAGATTTGCTAGATAAATTTTTATTTATGGGCTTAAACCCCATCCACATTCATGTACGTCTGGACTCTTTCAGCCAGAAGTTTGAGAAGGCAGTCAGACAATGCTCTGTGATGTTTGCAATATTCTAGGCTGATATTTTGGGTTAACTAAAGCGAACATGAGGAAGGGAATAGATTGCAAGGAAATGAATTGTTAAAAATACCACACAGAAATAGGTCAGTACAAGGAGATAGAAGAATGGACATACAGAGGAAGGATGTGAAGATTTAGGATAGGCTTCAAAAGCAGATGGGAGCAAGGAACCAGTGGTATTGTCAGGAAAAAGTTTAATGATATACTATCAGAAGGATTTCCACCTATCTGCTGGCTCCTGCTGACTCTAGCTTTTGCCTCTACCTTCCATCTAAACTCTTAAAGCACCTAGTGCAGTGAGGCTGCCATTTAGTTATTTTAATAACTGTGTCATTACTGTGATACATGCTGCCAGAGAGATCCTCCTGCACTGCTAGATTTCCTTTCTTTCTGAAGTGCATCGTTATTATTAAAGAAACCTGTTTAAATGTTTTTTGTATGGTTTTATATGTGTCCACATTTCAGTATTTCTATATACTATTTCCCACACACTTCACCCTCTGAAATTCTTTTGAGGAGAGGAAAGAAGTGGAAAAATTTGAAGTGAAATTATTTTGTGGATCACCTTGAGGCAATTTTAATAATAAATGACTTAGAAGGCTGTGATTCAGATAGTAATTAAAATAAACCAACTAAGTTAATGAAAATAATTTAGCTGTATAAACTCTCCAAAGTACTTAAGGTAACAGTAAACTCCGAATAGATTTGTAAAAAAGTAATTTTAGTACTTTCTTACGTACAGTACTAAATAAAGATAAGATGTATTTTGATGAAGATGATATTTGAACATTAGCCAAGGTAGAAGAAATTTGGAATTACAACAGCATATGTTTGTCAGTCCCTATGCCCATACAGTATCCTGAGGACTGGGGAAGAAGTCCTGGAGGACACGTTACCCCTGCTGCTTCAAAGGCTGGATGGTCTTATTTTTTTCCTCCAAGACCAGTCTAACTAAAGGTTTCCACGTAAAACTTACTTGGGTCTCCCTGTGCATAAGATATGTATTTTAAAGAAATAATTCCTTGCACATGTGAAAAGTAAGCCAGGTGCAGGGCAGGTGCAGGCCAGCCCAGGTGGCATAGTGTGAGCATCATATGTAAGGATTACAGCAGGCTTTTAGCACATTGTTCACAGCACATTAACTTTTGCTTCTGTACTTGCTTCTCTTCTTAGCCTTCATGTCAATCACAACCTGACCCTCATATGTTGATTTGTACTGCCAGCACCATGAACTCCCTTAGTGATCTTTGGATATGGAGAGAGTTGACTCTGTGGACCAGCAGTGAAGGATGATCAAGTTTCAGCAATGAGTCTGACAAAGAGGTATGTATGTATGCTGGAGCATATACACTCTTCTGTCGAGGAATAGATGGCTCTTGGAATAGATTAAAAAAAATTATTAATTAATATGCAACTAGAAAGTTTTATAAGATGCATTTTAGTGACTAAAGTAAATTAATAATGAGACATACTTTTAAATATAGCAGCTGCAATCCAGACTTCTTTTTTTTGGTGTCTTTTTCATTAACCCTGTCAGGGAAGCAGTACAATTTTTAACCCTTTTTCTGAAAAAATGATGTTGCTTGAACAGACAAATATTTCTGTCCTTAGGCTGTAAACATTTTCAATGCTTTTGTTTATTGTATCATCCCCAGAGTGATTATCAGCTCATTTTCCCATCAATTATTATTCACTCATCACTCTTTTCAACCTCATTTTACTTGCCTCAACTGCAATTTTTTATTACTGAGACCTCAATTCTTTGGATTGCCATACTTTTACCAGTGAGTTAGTCTGAATGAAAAAAAGAGAAAAAAAAATAGGTTTCTGAGCTTAATCCAAAATTTAAGCTGAATCTATTTATGTTTTAAAAACTCAAGGAGTTGGATAAATATTTGTTCACTTAACTCTTACTAAACCTTATGTCTTCTTTTGACATAGAAAGCAAAAATATTGAGTTACATTAGGGGAAACTGGATTTATTTCTGATTCAACAGAAACTGGATGAAACTGCAGATGAAACTGGAAAAGAACTTCATACTGTGACTAATAATTTTGTGTCTTTAACTTGCTAGTCCTCTCAGAAAGATTTGTGAGCTATGCTGTTAAGTCATGGGCATACCTCTTTTCATGTTTGCAGTGACTGATAGAGGGTTCAGCCTCACAGTGAGATAAATAAGTAATTCTATACCCTGCAATAATAATCAAATAATCCCATTTGTTCTACTTAGCATTGTCTAAGTGGCCAGACTTGTGTGCTCCCTCTGCTCATTTCCAGTTTGCACTGTTGAAGCCAGAACAGAGGGATAGATGGACCCACCAGTCTGAACCCTATAGGGCAACAATTGTTCACCTCTTTTGAGGCATTGTGACTGCAGAGAGGAGAATGGTAGGAATCAACACATGTCTACAAAGCAGGATATCTGACAAAACACTATATTAGCTGGTGTTGCATCATCCACAGAAATGAAAGCAGAGCAAAGAAGGGAAAATATGGCAATAATCTTCAAAAACCAGTACCTGGCTACAGGCAAGGAAAAGAATAATCTCTTCACGCTGACTTTATTAGCTAGGGAGAAAAATTACATGCTTATGTTTTTTTGAAAGCAGTGAGGACTTGGTATCAGGTAAATCATTCTAGTAGAACAGGTTTGCTGAGAGGAGCTGGATATGAATGCCAAATGCCAAAATACAAAAGGCATAGCTTTAGCTATGTGTAAGGGGTTGGTGATGTAGAGTGGTCAGTAGTCCTTAGCTCAGATGTTCCTTTGTGGTTTTGTGAATTTAGAAATATCAAATGCTCCTTCCAAAAACAATGCAAGCTTATGATGTAGTTACTAGGGTAATGCAGAGATTTGGGATGTTGTCCCAACTTTGTACTATACTGAGATAATACATCAAGAAAACAGATGCTAAAAGAATAAGTTATTAATTATATTAGTTAAATAAGTAGCAAACGAACTACTTTGGATACTGGAAACAGCCTCATTTTTCATTAAATGCAAAGTTTTGACATGTGTTAGCAGTTATTTAATCTTCCATTTTGTTTCAGGTCTCTGGCACTTCTGCAGTAGAATTGCACTAAGGCCAACAGAACAAGCTGAGATGGAGATTCTGTGTTTTGGCTGCTTTGGCTGCCTGGGTGGGCTCAGAAGCTCAGATATCACCATGTAAGTGATTTCTTCATCACTGAGGTGTAGGTGGTGTACTGGATCCGGCTGGGCTGAAGTTAATTTTCTTTATTGGGTCCTTTATGGTGCTGTGGTTTGGATTCTTGACTGATAACATGCCAGTGCTTTGACTGTTTCTGAGCTGTATCTGCACACCTCTAAGGCTGCTTTTCTCACTCTGACCTCCTGAGACAGTAGGCATGGGTGGGGAAGAAGCTGGGAAAAGACAGACTGGCAATTGATCTAAACTGTCCAAAGGTGTATTCCATGCTACATAACATCATGCTCATCAAAAGAAGTTGGTGGGAGCAGGTAGAACTTTCCAAGGTAGCTGTTGCTGAGGGACAGGTTGGGCAGTGTGTGCTTGTGGGATGTTGTAAGTCAAGAGAGTATTTTTTTTCAAAAATCTTTGTAATACCTACTTTACTGTAGTAAAATAAGGAGGAAAACAAGTTGCATTACCCTCCCCTGAAAACCCAAACCTACATTATATAACTCTGAGAAAAAATTTGAACACATATGCCTTTTGAATAGCCTGTCCAAATTAAAATTTATAGAAGACTCTGAGTCAGTTGAGCTAAAGATAGAAGTGTTGCATCTTGGGGAGAAGACAATTTGTCTTCCTGTCTGAGAAGGGCTCTGAACATCTCAGGGCTGAAAACATATTGCCATATATTATGAAACACTAATTGCTCGTCTAAGATGTGTTTTATTTCTGTTACAGCTCTGCACAGTAGAGAATGTTAGAATGAACAGTGGAGCCATTCCCACTAGGAATTGTTGATTTGGGTTTGTTATTCTATTTGAAAGCTTATACAATGTCAGAGTGACCCTGAACAGTGTGTACTAGCAGGTGTTTGTGTAAGATTGCATCAAATGAACATAAATGCTGTAAAATCTCTGAATAATTACTGCCTAAATGAATAAAACTGCCTGTCTGAATTGGTTCTCACAGTCAGAGTGGAAAGAAAACTTCAGGGAGCATCAGGAAAAAGCAGAAAATCAGCTCTTAACACCACAAAATGTACACATAAATCTTTCTTGTGTTTTTCAAACATGCTGATGAGTCACTGAAGATACTGTAATCTCCAAATGTCATTTTCCTGTATGCAAAGGGTTCCAACCTCAGTATCTTCCAAGGAGCTGGGATCCCAGAATGATAAATTTGGATAGGTGAGACACTCCATCTGTTGCATGGGCTCCCCCAAAGAGAGATGAGTACTTACAAGGAGTTCATGACCTCTTTTACAGAGAATCATTATTCCTATCTAAGCAGAAAACACAGAACTGCATACCAGATCAGTAGGTTAGGAGAGGAAGTAACGACTTGTAATGTCCTCCTTACACCTCCAGCCACACGAGAACACCAGTGCTCTCAGTTGGTTTTATTTGTTGGTTAAAATTTTCACAATTTGACAGAACTAAGAGACTTATATACATATGTAAATATATATGCTTTTTTGGTGAATATATACAATTCTTCATAGTCCAAGACCCTGTCTTTGACGCTACAGAAGAACTCAGTAATTGGTGGTGGTGAAATAAAAGTCAAATCATAGAATTTGCTCATGTGGAGGATGTGGAGCAGTAACAGGTGAGGAACCAAAACCAGCTTTTCATTCCAAACAGATAGGATAAAAATACATTTTCTCTAGTAAGGCCACTGTTATCCTGGAGCTTAAACTTGTTGCTCCAAACTAATCATGTCCATATGCAGATAACATTGTGAAATTCATTATAAACATGATGATAACTGTTTTACTTGTTCAGACTTTGTTCAGGTTATAGTGACACTGAGGGGTGAGCACAACCTGATAAGGTCCAACCCAGCACCCCCATCCCAGGGAGCAGGGTAGGCTGGAGACAGAATTTTTCCAGATGTTTCTGTGGAGAAGGAAAAAAAATTTAAAAATAAATATTAGCATTGTGCAGAAGGAAGAGCATGCAGTTATAAAATAGAACACTTGAGGGTGGTTGCATCACCCATATTATAGATACATGTTTTATCTACCAATCTGTAGATAAACCTGCTGTCACATAGCCTGTTCTGGTGGAGAAAAATGTGTCTTCCTTCTGCACCTCACCTGTGCTCACCTTGGTAATTTTACACATGCAATTGTCAGAGAATGCAGACTTCAGGATATGTGAGCCATAGGGTTTTGCAAAGGCAGAAACTGTATTGTTGTACACTGCCTGCTTCTTAGCCAACATTCCTGTGGCTGTTCATCTGCTTTCTGTCACAGCAATTGCCTCCTTTCTTTTTTATAGCTGGGTCAATACATGTTTCTTTGTTGAGGTCCCTCCCTTTCCTCAAATGAATTTTTTATTCAAAAAATATGCTAAGGACTAGGGAGGCCATTTATTCAAAGAGCCTGCAATTTGTTGATGTTTTGGATGGTAAATAAGACCTTTGAAATAAAATGTGATCAGTAAATCTTTTCATGGAAGTATTTGTTTAAGTCTGTTTTGAGATTAACTCCCATGTGATAACTGCATTATGGATTTCTTGTGACTTATCATCTATAATTAAGCTCTGGTTTTGAAAAATACTATATGATTATTTCATTTTCTGTGTGATATATTCAGTTATCCATCTTTTAGCCAAAAGAAAATACCTGCTAGCTGAGTGTAGCAGTAAGTGAGGTGCTGCCGGAGTGAAATCTTAAAGGGATATGTTTGGAAAAGTGCCATTTTTTGTGTTGTTGCACATACTTTACTGCAGAGAAAAGCAAAAATCTTATCTGTCTTGGTATGTGTTACATATAAAAACTGGAGATATCCCATTATGGAATCTGGAAGGGGATGTGTGGGGTCTACTGAACATCCCCTCTGGATGGGAAGCTGAAACAAGGAATTACTGATGCTTCATCACATCACTGATAATTGTGCAAGGCAGGAACAGCAAGCATGGCTGTGTTGGCAGCAACTTTACAATGCTAAAATCTCATTCTTCTCAGTGGTGCAGGGGGAAAGAAAGTGGTTTCACCCAGAAATGAAATTGAAATTTCACAGAGACAAGCCAATGTGTTTCCAAATATTTTTTTCTTAAAAAGGTCCAGCACAGGGACAAAACTTTAGGAAACTCATAATATGAACCATAAATAGTTTGATTGATAGACTTTGACTTACCCACTCCACTGGTTCTTGTGTGTTCTATAATTCCAGAAGAAGAACTATCATTGCTACAGCCTCTTGCTGTACAAACACTTTCGTTTGAGTCTGCACATTTCATACACTTTGACTTATGACAAATGGCCTCCAAGGGATTGTCTCTCTTTACATATTTATAAAGGAGCAGGTACCATTCTGCACTTTAAAATCTCCTTCCTCCCAGATCTCAAAATACAAGCAAAATAAATACAGGCAAAATGAAGATTTTTTTCCCCCCATTGCTTTCCCACATGAAAACTTCTTTCTTGTACCTCATGAGAAAGGAAGATTTCTCATATGCAGCTGTTTGAATTAGTAAAATCTTGCTACCATTAAGTCACCATGTTATCAAGGTATAAATATCTTAAAATGTAAACAATGCAACCATTGTGTAGGGTTTAATGTCTTGGAAATTGCTGCACCCTTATATTTTTTTGTTGTGTTTTTAGTTTCTGGGTACATTGCCTTGTTTTTAGGTACCTTAAGATTCTGCAGTCATTGAGATTATTAAATTTTGGCATTTGTAGATTGCTTTATTACCTACGTGATAGCCATGTAGTTAAAGTGTTTCCTTCACTTTAGGGTGATTTGATATTTTTCAAGAAGGCATATAATAGAAATACTTTTCAGCATAACTGCAGTGAGAAAGGGATTTATATTATTAATGAGTAGCTTAAAATAATAATCACAAAGACAACAGCAAAATAATACTGCTCATCAGGGCTTATGATCTGTAATGAAGAAAGCTGTGACAATATAAGATTTTATGGCTGAGATAAAGATGAGCCTTTGATGGTGCTATGAGTGTGGAGGTTTGAATATCTGAATCTTTTGCATGAAAAATTGCTGTTTGCTAATTAGATGAATACAGAAAGCCAGTGAGCACAGAGTTGAGACGCATGGTAGGCCATATACTAACCTCCACTTTGCATTAATCAGGTGAGCCCCTGGCAGCGAGGGATGAGAGAAGTGACAGCTGGGAACTGAGCCTCTGCATAGGGTGTACGCCTTGCCATGCTGCCCAAAGAATATGTCCAGAAACTGCCTTGGTCTCATATTGTGAATTTATCTTCCATCCAGGAATCCACCTCTGCCCCAAATCATACGTAAACAGGATTTGGTCAGACCTGAGGGTGTAACTGGAAGCAGGGAGAGCTGGGCTGTGACAATTTGCCTCCTTTTTCCCCCGCCCAGTGTGTTTGTTTAACCAGCAATCCGTCCAGCACACACTCCCTACAGTCTGCCCAGCACTGATGGCGAGAGGAATCCAAAGCTATTGTCCTTTGTTTACATGAAGCAACTATCAAAACTCGGGCTGTTTTCTGATGTAATACGGCAATTTTCTAATGAAACAGCTTTGTATTACTTTTGTTCTGACACTACCACCTTTTCTTGGGAAGGGCTGAACTCGGCTTTGCCTCAGCTTTCACAAGTTCTTGCTGTCTTGAAAGATTATTTATACTTTGGAGAGTCTCAAAATTACAGCTTGCAGAGCAGCTAGCCAGAAGTAGGTGGAACATTACCAACAAGCCTTCAGTGCAAGACTTTTCATTGTGAATACACATTTTGCTGTATGTTTCAGGAAAAGAGCAGAACAAAACTTTTTCTGTGTCATCCTTTATTTTACATATTGTCCTATCTCCTTTAATTAGCCTCCCCTTGTACAAACTGCTGATTGTCTCTAACAACCCCTCAAGGTACATCAAACATGTTGCACTTCCATAAATATGAGGGGTTTGTTTTCCATCTTTTTTTGGGGGGGGGCAGGAGAGTAGAACACAGTGCATTAGGAAATCTGATGTATATAAAGATTACTTAATTGTGAGTTTTTCAAACTGTATTTAATAATAAGCAATTTGAATGTGTTTAATATTACAGCTGTCAGATCACAATGGAAAGAGAAGAAGAACAGAAACAGAAATTTCAAGTGCACATCCACAAAAATGAAAACACCTAAAATTTTGTTTGGATGTGAAACTTCATAACCCCAGCTTGCATCAAAGTCAGATTAGTCATTTGTAACTCTTACATAGGGCCATCGGGAGCAGGAAGGTTGTTTTTCCTTACACTAAAAAGGTATAAAAAGATACAAAACAGATACAAAAGAATAGTCAGAAAGACATCTACCTTCTCAAAAAGTAAAGTCCCCTGTAGTTACTTGCTTAACTTTGGTGCAGGAGCCTTACTCAGATACATAGTACTGCATAGTTTTACCATGTTTGCTATGTGTGCTTCAATGAGCTGAATGGAGAAAATAATCTTGAACATTTTTTTTCAGGGAAAAACTATTTTCTTGCAGTTCATTCAAACAGCATTAGATGAAGAAGACTAGCCATTTTCCAACCTCTCCCTGTTGAGAATTGAACTAGTGACGGCACCTAAACCATCACTTACAAGTGGGGCACCCCAAGGGAAAACTTGCCAAGGTCCAGACTTACCAGCAAACATCTCTGCCACGGTAAGACTCACACGAGTTGAGGTTCACTTTGTATCGAGGGCTGAGGTTTGTGATGGCAGCAAAATGTGCCAGCAGCAGAAGTGTTGCAGAGAAGCCATGTTCTCAGAGAGACATTTTGGGTGGCCACCAAAGCTTGATAGACCTCATCTACTGCTCTCATTAATGCCAGAGCAGTGTTTCACTTTAGAAGGAGATGTTTTTCTCCAGTAGGTTAATATTAATGTCATTGTCAGCTTATTTTACTGACAAGAGACACTTATTATGGGCTGGCCAGTGGGTGCCGATAGATGGTGCAAGGTTGAATCAGAACGAGTGAGTCCACTCCAATCCATGTCAGGCATCTATAGATGAAACAAATTCATACAAATTGTGCCCCATGGAAGGTCTGTAAAGTGCAGGATTAATATGATTAATGGTCTCTGGTATGTAACAACTGGAGCAGATGAAGGCATGAAATATGGTTGATTGTTAAACTGTTCAGAAATAAGGAAGTTCAGCCCAAGGTCGAATGTGAGACAAAGAGAATTAAGCACCATTTGATACACTTCAACAAAAGCCATTCTGATTTCTTGAAAGCTAGTTCTGTCAATTAGCAGGTACTATGTGTTCATCTCTTCAAAACTATGATGGGAGGTTATAATAATAGCCTCGAGTGACTGCAGGAAAGCATATCCTGTGGAGAAGCTGGATGAGTTCAAAGGATAAACATTTCTTATGAAAACAAAATTCCATAGTCCTGACTACAGTTGTTGTCCTAATTGATAGGGAAGAAAAAACAACAACAAAACAAAAAGCAAACCAAAAAACCCCAAGAAAAACAACAACAAAAACAACAAAAAACACACACCCCACCAAGAAAACAAACCAAACCAAACAAACAAACAAACAAAATTTTAAAAAGGAAAAAAGAAAAAGGAAACAAACAAAAAAAAAAAATCGCAACTGTAATGTGAGAAAACTGGTCTAGCTCTTCTATCTAGTGCCAAAAATAGAACTTGAGGAAGAAATCACAGAGACCTTGAATATTGTATGATAATGCAACAAAATATAATGCAATAAAATATATGCTTCCTCTGAGGATGAAATGTTCTGCAGAAGTTGTTTATTGGACAAATTTCCACCTGGAAGATTTTTATGTCGTATAAGCTATGAGAGCAACTGAAATTTATATGCAGTTGACATAAATTCCACCTAATTTATTTGGCTAAGTATTGCTGTAAAGCACAGAGAAGCAGCCAATAACATTACACAGATTTTAGGACCTTGATCTGACCTCCCATCAAAGACGTATGTTGGACTCTCTTGGGCTCAGTGAATAAGGTAGAGCAGCTCTCTGACTAAATGAGTGAAGGAGAAGCCTGCATGTCTGTTGTGCGCACTCCAGGCATCCCTGACAGACACAGACATGGTTTTACTTCAAAATGTTCAAAATGTTCCATATTAGCAAAGACAGGAATTGTGTTTTCAAATTTTAAAAGCTCGTCTCCACACATTTTTCCTCCTTCATCTTCAGCAAATCATTTGGCATTTTCCCTGTTTAAACTTAATGTCAGACTAATATTAGTTTGTGTTTGTCCATGACCTTATATGTCACAATGTAAGAGTACTCTTTTAATGTCAGTATTTTAATCTTTATGGGTCCTTTTGATCACTGATTCACATAAGCACAATGAGCTCCACATAATGTAATAAGTGAAAACCTCTGTTTTGGATCTGAACTGAAATAAACCTCTGAGTCCTCTGACAGTCAATGAAACCTCTTTTTAGACATGTACAAGGAGCCGTCCTTATGGCTAAAATATTTCCCAGGCAAAACTGCCATAACTGTTATCTATTCACAAATAACAGCTTTATTTTCTGTAGGAAAAGGACAATTCTGTTGGAATTGTTTGATGTGCAAGGATTTGATAACATAGTAGGAAAAAAAATTGGTCATTACATTTAGACTTGTCTTTGTTGGGTGTCAGTGAAACCATGTTCTCCAGTTACTTCTATTTTGGTTCAACAGATGCTGTAACCCCTAAATTGGATAAGTGACACATTTGTTGGTCTATTAAAGGAGAACCAAAGGCAGACAGCTGCAGAATTTGTATGCAAGGGCAAGGCATTTCCCCTTCCCAGGCTGGTTCTTTTTAGGTGACAGAACGAGGTGTGACTGGGAAAAAGATCAGAGATGCATTCTGCACTCATGGGTGCAGACCTGTGACTAGAGCAACAAACTGATTTGTAATTAGGATTTCCAACTCTTTCATAGATGTGAGGGGTGAAAATTTTAATTGTTTCATATAATACAGCATTCATAACAGATTTTGCAGAATGATGCTGAAATAACCTGTCAATTAATAAAGTTTTTTGTGGGAAAAGTGTCTCTTCACAGAGCAGTGAGACATTTTCTTACACTTTTTGGCTGTAGTGTGGCTATTAAAATGGTATCTTTTCCCTGAAACTGTATTCTGTCTTACTTTAAAAGGGACTGCTGATCTAGAAAAGCACAGAGAATATCAGTGGCAGTGGGAGAGTCTTGGAAATAGCGACCTCTGGGGATAGTTTAAAGACCCAACATGCATAAAGTACACATGCATTTTAGATCTACACCAAACAGAGGTGAGCAAATACCCCTAGAAATGTTTGCCAGCCCATGACTATGTCCCCATTTGGCCCCACACCAGAACTTGCAAAAGGACACTAAAAAAACTGTGCAATTAGATTAGATGTGAACTTCTTGAAGCATGTATTTCTTTAATGGAAGAAAGAGTTATCCTTACACTGACAAAAATATAAACAGCAATAATAAAGAACTGTTAAACACAACGCTTTGAAAAGTGTTAAGAAAGAGTGAATAGACAGATAAGGTTACCACATGGATGATATGAACAATGTATTCCAACAGCCCCCCTGCAAAATTTTTATTTCTTGGCACAATGAAACCATTTGCAGATAAATTACATGAAAGCAGTACTACAGAAAGTAATTCCTAGTGTGAAAGGAAATAGAACAAATGACCCCTTCCTTCCATTTCTTGCTTACACGAAATATATACCGTGCTTTTCCCCTGTGTGGTGTGATTTATCAGAGTGAAATTGCTTTTTATGTGGAATTGGTAAATTGTAGGCAAGAGAAGGAGGCACTATGGAGGAAACAGAAAATGATGAAATGCTAAAAATTAAATGGTCTTAAATAGAAAATTAAAAGTACTTCTGAAAAAGAAGAAGTAGGAAAGACTTTCAAGGAGAGGGCTAGATTCCTACAATCATCTCTGAGGTTTTGTTTTTATGTTTTTCGTTGGGTTTTTGTTTGTTTATTAACAGAAATTTGTCTGTATTTTTTGTTATGCAGAGTGGATTACAAATTGCCAGAAAAAAAAATTAAGTCCCACATTTCCATTCTAGAATATATTGTTTCTAGCTTAATATATCTTGTTTGTATAGCTTGAATATCAGGTTTACTTAATTTTCCCATTCTCTAATGCTTTAGCCCAAATCACTTGTCTAAAGTAAAACTAGCTTGTAATTTTTCTTGGGGCTATATGATATAGTGTCTTGTACTGTGGACAGTGAATTGGGTAATAATCTTGTTTATTAATTAATTAAATTATTAAATAAATTAAATAAATTATTAATCTTGTTTATTATTAAAGTCTACAGCTTTAGGTGATAAATTCAGAGAAATACTTCAGATTGGTCAGTTTATTAATTTTATGGTGGATGCATGACACCAAAGGGTGTGGTGTGGTGCAGCCAATGTCCTGGAGAGAAGGGATGCCATCCAGAGGGAGTGTTATAGGTTCGAGAGGTGTGAACCTCTGCAAACCTCCTGAAGTTAAAAAATGCCAATTGCAAGGTGCTGCACCTGGGTGGGGACAGTCCCAACCATAAACAACACAGGCTGGATGGAAAATGGATTAAAGTGGATTAAAATGGATTGAAACTGGCCCTGTGAGCAGGATTGGGGGGTGCCAGTGGGTGAGAGGCTGGACATGACCCAGCCATGGGCACTCCCAGCCCATTAAACCAAACATGTCTTGGGCTGCATCCAAAGCAGTGTGGGTAGCAGGGGAGGGAGGGAATTCTGCTCCACCTGGAATCCTGCATCCAGCTCTGGGGTTCCAGTGCAGGAAGGACATTGTGGATTGTTGGAGTGAGTTCAGAGGTCTCCTCTCCACAAAGATGATCAGAGCACTTGAGCACTTCTCCTGTAGCTGAAAGGGTTGGGGTTCTTCAGTCTGGAGAAAGAAGGCTGGGGAGACCTAATACCAAGCCTTCCAATACCTAAAGGGGGCCTGAAGGAAAGCTGAAGTGGATCTTCTGGAAAGGGCCTGTAGTGATAGGACAAAGGGATAACGAGTTTCAGCTGAAAATGAACAGGTATAGTTTGTATATTAGGAAGAAATGCTTTACTTTGAGGTTCGGGAAAGACTGGAACAGGTTTACCACAGATGTTTTTCCCATCCCTGGGAGTGTTCAAGACCAGGTTAGATGGGATTTTGAGCAAGCTGGTCTAGTGGAAGGTTGGGGTGAAATTAGATGATCTTTAAGGTTCCTTCTAACCCAAGCTTTTCTATAATTCTATGATTCTGTGATTGTATGATTCTATGACTCTAGTCTGAAAAGATACAAAGGAGGTCATTATCACTAAAACCCAACAATTATTATGTCAGGTTTTTTATGCGTTGAAAGTCACCATTCCCTAACAGAATCTGCCTTATTGTTAACAGTGCAAGTTTTGGTAACAATTCGTGTCAAGACAGTAAATCAAAATGAAGAACTTCTGTCTTCCCTAGTATGTGATTCCTGGTAACTCCAGAGCCAAATGCAGCCCGTCAGCTTTTATATGTGAATGCACAGAGAGTGCTTTGTACAGATCTTCTCTCACTAAACTTCCCGTAACCAGAATATCGTACTTTGCAGAGAAACACCTCTAGCAAAAGCAAACAACCATTAATGGAGGTACAATGCAAGTGGGCCTGTAACTGTACCAACCTCCAGCCAAGTTTAAACAGGAATTCTTAACATTGTCTTTATTCTTTGATTAATTAATCAATGAAAGAAATCAACACAAAGATACCTTGCAGATACTTCAAGTTACAAACATTTTGTTTAACCCTAAGGGGTCAACAAAGGACATAAAAAAGACAGTTAATATTTGCCAGCAAAGGCAAGAGAGGAAAAAATTAATTAATTAAGCAAATTGTAAATTTATTAATTAGCACATAAAGAAAATAATAGTAATTTTTTGTCTTTGTCAGTAGACTGTTACAGGGTTATAGCAGCATATGAAGTGACAAATGTTTCATTGCACTTTCTAAAGTGTCCTGCCATATCCACTCAATATTATTAGTTTCAGACCTATTCAAACATACAAACTTTAGCCATTTTTTTTACACCATTTGAAGTTTTCTCATCTCTGGCCTTCCAAGTGTTGAAAGTGACAATTATTTCCTGCTTTAGCAGTTCTTTAAGTACCAACAAAAGTACTTAGATAAATTACACCTGCTAAAATCCTCCTGAGATTAATGTTTTAGAGTGAAAGTCCTGTTCTCTCAGTCACAGCTGCTTTTGTGAAAGTGTCACTAATATATGGGAAAAAATGAAGTGTGGGACTGACCAATGTACAACATTTGTTCTGTACTAGTAACTTTTTTTCCTTAGACTGAATTTCCTCATATTTTCTTTTATATGGCTCTCCCAGAACCTTACTGTTGCAGAAGTATGTAGCTGATGTACTCAGCTGAGTTACTAAGGAATCTCATATGCTGACTTGCTTTTGTTCTCCAAGCTCAGCTTTGTTGTTGTTGTTTTTATAATTTGGCATGAATTTGAAGCTCACATTTAATTATGCTATATATCAGAATCATTTTCTGTAACCTAGATTTCTGTTTTCAAGCTGAATAGAAATGGCAGTAAAGAGTGAAGGAGTCAATAAAACACCACAAATAACTACTATATGGAGAGTCAAAAAACTAATTTCAGAAGTTTTTCAACAACAAAAAAAATTTCTGGCTTCCTAATTTTTGTCAAACTGATACTGTGCCACTCTTCAAGACTAAGCAGCTACATTAACAGAGTTTATGCTACTTAAGCATCATGTCACCAGCAGAAGTTACACCATGTTGATTCAATACTAATTATTTCAACTGGCTTACATTGAGCGCCCTGCTAGAAAAGTTTCAACTGGAACTTGTCGAAGAACAAGAACACTAAAAGAGCAAGGGTCAGGCATGTGTTCAAATCTGATACAGCTACCTATAGCACAGGGTTTTAAGTGTACTAACTTTGAATAGTCATTTTAATATAAGAGTCAAATTTCAGACTTAATTGTTTTAACTTGTTGATTTTCCCAGGGTATTCATAAGCTTCTGTACAGGGATGCCCATAAGAAATTCCATTTAAAAACCTAACAATTCTCAAATGGTTAAATATCTTCTTTCATATACATGTTTATGTGTATATCTGTGTCTACTTGCCCTCATATAAATAAAAATTCTGCATTTTTGAAGTAGGGATAGACTGTCTAGTTTGAGAGAGGAAAGATTTTGATCTGTTTTTTCTACAGAGTTGTTGGAGTCCAGGGTGTTCCCCTGGCTTCCCTGGGTGCTTCTAGACCCCCCCTGGCAGGGGAGTCAGAGACCCTGGCATGGGGCCCAGGGATCCTGGGGGCTGGACTTGGGTCCCTGGAGAAATTTGCCAACACTGCAGGAAGAATTACAAGTCACAAAAAATGAGTATAAATTAGACTGTTAGAACATAGAAAAGTGAATTTTTAGAAATGTTTATATTAAGGGGCTCGTGGTTAAGATGGAGGATTTGGGGCATGGTATGCTTCTTCCTCCTTCTTCTTCATGCCATCCATGTTGAAGTGCCACCTTGGCATCCTTTGATTGGATGGGGACAAAACTAGACATTACAGTAAGATTGAAGCATATTGGGAAATAATTGTAAATATCAAATATGTAATTTAGAGTATAAAAGGTAAATCCTGCATCTGCCAGGCAGATTCTGCCCTGGACATCTAGCTGGACAGATCACTGTTAGCTGGACAAAGAATTGCTGAGATAAGAAATAATAACCAACCTTGAAACCTCTGAGAACAACCTCCTGCAGTCTCTCATCGGTGGGTGTCAGGAAAAACCTGAATTCTACACTACCTTCATGTCCTCCTGAGGTGATCTCAAGCACAAAGAGACACCTCGGGCTGTGACACCGAGCAACAGTATGGGCCACAAATGGGTGAGTTCAAAGGGAAAAAAGAAGCGTGAGTTTGAGCCGAGTGCATTGGTCTTGGGCAGGAAGTATAAGATGAAACGGCGCTTGTGTCATAAATTATTGCTGTAGGTTTTTGGGGGGATCTAGCAGCAGACATGGATTTGTTAGAGCTCCAGTAGGTCATAGCCCACCTATGAGCTTTTGCCCAGTTGTTGACTGGTATTTTCATTTGTCACTTAGTGAATGCCATGTAATCTCTTTGTGGGCCCACTATGATCCAAAAAACACTTAGAAGACTTGTACCCCTGTGAATGCTCCTGTTGTGGTCTCAGTCCTTCATGGGACTGCAGAATGGATTTCACCCTTTTCAAGCTTTTCCAAAGCACAGGGGTGACTATGAACAAACCATAACATATGCTGAAGGAATCTAGCAAACAAGGGTTAGAAAATGCCCTCCAAAGGGGAAGAAAAATTTGAGAGATAACACTGCATAGCAGAGAAAAGAGGTATTATCACTTTCTGTCCAGATATTGAGAATATGAAGAAATCAAAGCCTTTTTCTCTCTACATTATTAAAGAGAATTCTTCCCTTTACGCATGAAATCACATATTTCTTTTGGCTGTGATGGGTAACAGTTACATGATTCGGCAACACCTTGGAGAGATGTAAGGGTTGAAAATAATTGCCCTGATACTTTAGGCTTCAGAAGGAAAGTTGAATATTTTGCACAAAAATACATTAAATTTATGTTCATCTTTGAAAAGCCTGAACATAGCAAATACAATGAAAATATAAATTATGGAATAGCAGGTAATAAATCCTGGAGACAGTGAAAGAAGGTATTATGTCAAACACAGAACACCAGAGAATTTGCTACCTAAAAGCAGGTACTATTTTTTATTTATATTATTTCAAGTCAAATGCAAGGTGCTACCCAGTCAAAAAAGTCAATGGGGTTATGTTCTTACCTTAAAAAAAAAAAAAAAAAAACAGTAAAAAAATTACACTGATTCATGAAATTCAGCAGAAAAAATATAATTTATCAGCTAAGAATACAAATGGAGAAGTATTTATATTTGCATTGCACTGTTTCATGGGAAAAGACATGTCTAAGCTACATCAGTTAATTAATATTTAGGTCTTATCTGCATAAAGAATAACTGGCTTATTTAAAAGCTGATTAATATTATTATGGTAACAATAGAGCAGTTCTAAGCGCATCCCATTAAAAACAAACAAACAAGCAAACAAAAAAATGCTAGCAAGATGCTAGCAAGATGCTAGCAAGAAATAAAGCAGGTGGAGTTTTATTTCCAATACAGCAAATAGAAAAATATTTGGATCACAGAACTACTGCATTTTCTACGTTACTGCACTTCACCAGTGTGGTGAATGTATAAAGGATACCTTTTCATGTTCTCTGGTGTTGAGTAGGCACATGCACATCTTGCTGCCTTTGTACAAGCAGGAGAGAAATTTCAGATTCATATATCCGGCTGGGCACGGAGCTGAGACTTTGGGAGCAGTCTGAGTTTATTTTCAGTGTACAACCCCCACGGAGTAAAGCTTGCAAGCATGGAGATCCATGAGATCTGGCAAGTAAGGAGAAACACATTAATCCAGAAGCTAAACGTTAATCAAAACTGAATGGTGGTTTTCTCTAAACTGACAATTTGAATGTATTATGCAGCATCCATGTGTGCAAAAATTATAATGCAGATCATCACTACTCCTTCCCATTTTTTTTTCTTTTTTTTTCTTTTAATAGTTTCAAGACATATATCTGAGTTCTCCCCAAACTACTAGTGGAAAAAGACCCCATGTTCTTTCATAGTCACTAAGAAATAGATAGCCAATTTATTGTTTGGTTATTTGGGTTTTTTTTTTCAGATCCTAAGAAAAACAACTACTATTTAAAGAGGTGTAATTAAACCTCAGTGGCATTGCTGCAGTTTATTGTGTCATCTCCTCCTGTGAGGAGGGAGAAAATACACCTTAGGAAGCAGCTCACTGTGCCAGAAGTACCACTGTGACTGTAGTTTTGTATGCTGCGGTCAGGCATTTTTGTGTCTAAAAAAATTTTTGATTTCATCCAGTGTGGAAACACTAGTCCATACTTTAGCATTTCCCCTAAAGAGGAGGAATTTCCAGGTACTCAGTTCTCAATGTGACAGAGGTTTTTGCAAAACCTGTAGGGGTTTAATGACCTACAACATCCATGTAAAATGTGACTGAAACTGATGATGGGGGTAAAGAAGTCACTGGCAACGTTCACAGGCAAAGGATACATTAATAAATTCTGTTTACACAATAAAACAAACAAAAAAGCAGAGAGAAGCTGAGCAAATTAAGTAGAAATTATGTATTTAATCACATTTTAATGACACAGTACTCTGGAAGCTGAGAACAGAAGATTTTTTGTGAGTACCACTAACCCTGAAGACTTAAAGATATCTTGCATGTTTTCTAAATGTTTATAGCTCTTTCTCCACCAAAACAATGCAATTAGTCTTAAAGTCAATAAAAAAATCATTAATTATCAGTACCCTTGAGACTATAGGGGAAAAAAAACCTACCAGCATTTGTAGCCAAGGGGAACCAGCTTTGCTGTGGTTTGTTTTGTCCACTGAAAATAGAAATTAAGACCTGTTGCCTTAGCTAGTGCTTCTCTAGAAGTAGAAGTCATGCACAAACACAACAGGAGTGCCACAAGGCACGGGAAATTGTACCTTCAAAGAATTTGTCATCAGTCACTGTTCCTGGGGAAACCCTTATGCCCCTCTGCTAAGGCTTCTGGGATGAAGGTGCATCGACTTCAGGAGGAGGCACGTAGGACAGCACAGCTCAGCACTGCCATGCAATCCCTGTGGGTACAGGCCTTCTGGCCTCCCAGCCACCTCTCCAAGAGGTGCTCCCTGAATTCTGGGTGCCTGAGGCTTTCCTTGTTCACCCACAGCATATGCTGACCTTAGACAGGCAGAGGACACTTGGGGTGAAGGCTGCTCTGGTCTTCCACCCTTGCTCAGCATGCTTGCACAGGGAGTGGGCATATTTCTTGGATTATGCTGCTTCGTTAATATTAGATGCAGGGCTTTAGTTTTGAATTTCTTGTTTAATATGTTGCAGGAGACTGCAACTCCACAGACACAAGGGTGTTTGTAATCCTGTTGACCATCTGTCTGTTATGGATTATACTACTTAGCTCAGACACATCATTTCATTTCAGAGTGGATGCTCACTATCTGACACTGGTTTGAAACAAAGAATGTGGGAGCCCAGAGTATTCCTCTGGCTTCCCTGGGAGGTCTAAGACTCCCCTGGCAGGGTCCCCAAAGACCCTCAAATGACACCCAAGTGTCTCAGGGGCTGGATTTAGCTCCTTGGAACAATTTACCAACATTGAAAAAAGAAATGCAAGCTGCAAAAATAAATAGAGTATAAATTAGACTGTTAGAATGTAGAATCAGCAGATTTCTAAAATGTTTATATTAAGGGGCTCGTGGCCAAGATAGAGAATTTGCGGTGGGATGTATCTCTTCCTCCTTCTCCGTGTCATCCATGCTGGGTGACATGCACTTTCGGATTGGATGGGGACAAAGCTGGACAGTTTAACAAAGGTGTATTGTATTGGAAAATAATTGTAAATAATTGTAAATAATTGTAAATTAGTGCGTAATTCAGACTATATAAGATAAGTCCTGCCTCTGCCAGGCAGATTCTGCCATGGACGTCTGGTGAGCTGTTCACTGTTTGCTGGACAAAGCACTCCTGATATAAGAAACAATGAACAACCATTAAAACCTCTAAGAACAGCCTCCTGCAGTCTGTCATCGGCAGGCATTGGAAAGAACTGGGCTCCAGACCACCTGCATGTCTCCAAAGGTGATCTTAAGTCTAAGGAGACACCTCGGGCAGTGACAAAAGAATGGCACTGATTTTACCTTTGTTGTGCTGCCACATGGCTGTACCTATTTTTCAACTCTTTTTCCACTGCAGAAATTCAGCTCCCTTAAGTTGAGCAGGCATCTTGTTATTGATAACAGAATAAAATCAACAAACCTTTGTCTCTGTTTGTTCTTTCTCACCTGAATTTACCTTGGCTCACACAACTGGATTTCATTCACACATTCAATCATTCAAAAAATACTATGCCTGGCTTCCTCTTGAATGGTTGGTATATTTTATGACTCTGACTAGTGAGGTCTCTGTGAAAACTATCAAGTGCAGAAAAAAAAAAATTAATAGCAAAAAAAAAGTAAATAAAATCTGTACATTTCAGGGGATCCTTCAGAGGTAACTGACATATCTTTCTACACTCACTTGGCTCCAAGCACAGAAAAAAAGAAATATTATTCAGCGTGCTAGTGATGGATGGAAAAAGTAATCTTTTGCTTTCTAGAAATAGACAGCATGCTGTCAGCTATCACTATCAACTTCAAATCACAGTATTTTTCTCTATCTGTGACTTCTTATGCATTTTTGAACTTTATATGCATATATATGGAAAAAAGACATAGATTCATTATATTAAGTGGGGTCAGACTGGTGACCTGTCAGCTGTGGGGTTCTAGACAGGTCCATTTTAAGCCCTATTCTCTTCAACATCATACTTGCCTTGAACACAGGACTTGAAGACATACTCAGTAAGTTCACAACTGACACTAAACTGGGAGGAGATGTTGATTACTTGAAGGAAGACAGGCCTTATAAATCAACATCCACAAATTAGAAGAGTGGCTATTCACCAACCACCTGGCATTTATCAAGGTCAAGATTCTGCATCAGGGATGAGGCAACCCTGGATGTACAGACATACTGGGGAATGAAATGCTGAAAAGCAGCACACTGCGAAGGGACCTGGGGCCAGGTCAAAGACAAGCTGAACATGAGCCAGCAGTGCCCTAGCAGCCAGGAGAGCCAAGAGTGTCCTGGGGAGCAGCAGGAACAGCATCACAGCTGGGCAAGGCATGGGATTGTCCTGCTCAGCAAAGCACCTCCTTCCTTTGCAGGGCTCGGCTGGGCCCTGGCCGCATCCTGCCTCCCAAGGGCACGGCTGGCACCGGGCGGCAGCAGCCCCGAGGGCAGGCGGGGCTCCACGGCCCCGGCCCGATGGCAGCAGCTGCCGGGGCCGAGCTGCGGCCGGGCGGGGAGGGAGCCGGCCGTGTGCTCACCCATGAACCTGACGGCCGCCTCTCGCAGGGGCTGCTGTGGGCTCCGCAGGCACGGCGGATGTAGACCCAGAAGTTGTAAACAGTTAAATCGCTGTTACAACAGATAACAATAATGTTCTAAGAGCTGTTATATTACCCGTTATGCCGAGAGTATACATTCTGTACCCCTCACTCCCCCGTAACTGAATTCCATAATGGTTCCCAGTTCCTACGTTCGCCTTTGTCCCTCATCTCTTCCGCCCTTCCCTTCTCCCTATTTCCAGTCGCCTGCTGCTGCTCAAAAGACTCCGCCCCGTATGCAAATTAACAATATTCCCAGACAGACCCCCCCCCCAAAAGCAGAAGTCCCAGCTGAATCTAAACATTAAGAAAAGCAAAGAACTGCACCAAGTGCTGTGAAACCAAGGACCATGGGCCATGGACAGCATTTTAAACTACCAAGAAAAGACTTCACCAGAACAGCCACCACCTAGAAGGGAGAACACAACGATGACACCCCTAGACTAAGAGAGCTGAAGGGGAGAGATCTGTGCGTGCGCTCGAGGACTGGGACTCCCCATCCTGCCTGCAGGACAGCTAGAGGACCTTTTCCCCGCAACACCACTGGCTCAACTACAGCAGCAGGCGGCGGCCTTCCCATAACCCCTTTCAATAAAAGAGCTGCATTTAATAGAGGCTTATTTAATAAAGCCCTGCTTATTAATAACACGGCGGGGCTTGCCGCAGCTGCTCGGCCGCTCGGCCCCTGTCCTTTGCCAGCTGCGGAGAGCGGCGGGGGAGAAGGGTCGGGGCGGGCTCTGCCCCTTGGCCCCGGGCTCCCCTGCCCGCACAGCCCCGAGGGGGGCAGAGGGCCCGGCAAGGCGCGGTGCTGCCCCGCAGCAGAGCCCCGCTGGTTCGGGGCTCCATCAGCTCCAGCCTTGGGGCCCGAGGAGGCTGGAGAAGAGCCTGCCTGGGCAGCCCGGGGAAGGGAGCAGCGTGTGGAGTACAGGCTGGTGCTCCTGGGTGCAGCACTGGGCAGGGGCCACAGCTGCCAACTCCACAGACTGGGCACTGTGGGCAGGGGCTTGTCCGGGCTGGGGCTGGGGCTGGGGCTGGGGCTTGCAGGCTGTCCTTACCAAGCACTTGCCAGATTTCCACATCCGATTAGTCACCACCAGGTGCTCCAGGTTCCTCCTCTTGAGGAAGCCTACCACAGCGAGCAGTGTTTCCCGAGAGGCTTGCAGAGAGCCAGAGATGGCACCGCAGCCCAGGGCACAGGAGCTGCGTCCTTGTGCCAAGGCCACGAGGAGGCTGGAGCCCATGAGGTGCCAGGGTGCAGGGAGACAGCCGAGCATGGGGACACCAGTGCCCAGGAGTCCTCACCTGTGCCGCACGCATGTTCTCATTGTGGCACTAGAAGAAGAGCAGGAGCAGGCTCTTGCTCACAAGCATTCTCAGGGCATTTTTGCCCTTTGCCTCTACCAACCTCATCATCTCTTGGAAGAGGCAAATGGAGAGCGTAATGGGTAAAAACAACCTAAGCTGTGTGTTCCTATAAATGTTCCCAGTTGCTGGCAATGTTAGTTGTTAATGTTAGAAGTTTTTATCTGCACCTTGTTTCACCTCAGTTGTCCTGCCTCATGTTCCTTTCCCCTCATCCATCAGGTTGTTCTGTCACTGCTCCCCCAAAATAGCACCAGTAGTAAAAAAGAGGAAATGACATCAGTAGGACGTATGCTAATAAAGTGAAACGTAAGGGAATGCTGGGACTCTTTTTTAGAAACTGAAACCCCTGAGACAACAAGCCCAAACAACATCCAAGACTAAAAGCAGGTTTTGCTGGTCAGGAAAGGCAAAATCATTACCCAAAGCTGCTCTGTCCTCTCATCGTGACATGAACTGTGACCTACCACCACAACCTTCCTTTAAAAATGAGCCACTGTGAATTCCTGGGAACCCTTGTGAGGATGGAACCCCTGACTCTGCAGTGCCAGCAGCAGATTTGGCTTGCACCACCTCCTCTGAGAGATCCGGCAGCAGCAGCAGCAGCAGCGTGTGCAGCCCCTCGAGTTTCCCTCCCCCCGCTGTTTTAAAAGAGCTGTTCTAATAAAGACCTTTAAAAATGAGATCTGTCTCCTGGCCCTGTTTTTAACAGCTTGGGGGCTTGCCTGGGATAGGCCACACCCAAAAAAGGACTACAGATGAGAAGGTGCCACCCGACCTTGGGCCTCCAGGACTGTTGGCCTCCCCAGACCAAGAGGACAGCGTGGGACGTCCAGAGGACAGTGCCCAGGAGCACTGGTGAGTTATTGGTGGCAGGGGTGGAGACGAGTGAATGGTGAGTGAGACAGCTTGGATTCCCGAAGTGCAGACCCCTCAGTACCGTGGTTCTGGACTCCAAGGGGGCCAGCTGGGAGCAGGGGGAAGTGAGTGAGGCCTACCAAGGCCTACTGAGTGTGTAAGGCATCTCCAGGGGTATAGTGGGTCCCCCTCTGGGTGTGCGGAAGCCTAGAGCGAAGTGTGGGTCGCACGCAGAAGGGGGGGTGTAGGGAGGGGCATCTGGCACCCCGTTGGGACCTAACCCTAAATAGGGGAAGAGTATAAGGAGGAGTGACCAGGACCTGCTGGCGACCGGCTCTAACACCTGTTAGGAGTGTGGGGAGGGGCAAAAGGCCAACCCTGTTACGGCCCCAACTCCAGTCTGTTAGGAGTGTGGCGGAGGGGCAGCAAAGCCCATTGGGACCCAACTCCGATACTTAATCCCAGTGTGCCAATTGAGTTGCCCGTCAGTAATTTTCTGTTCAAGTAGGAGCAGCTTATAATTTTCTTCCGCAATATAATTTACATTATAATTTAAAAAAGGACCACATCAGTTTTAGTTGTCTAAAGGTTGTGTTGCCTGTCAGTAACTTTCTGTTTGGGTAGAGGCACCTTAGAATTTCTTTAAGGCCTAATTTGAGCCGCAGCCATGGGAACTTGTATGAGCAAAAGCGGTAGCATTAAGAAGGAAAAAGGTGAGGTGAAAAACATTCCCCCTAATAGTCCCCTGGCAATGATGTTGGATCAGTGGGACACCCAAGAGGCCCCAAAAATTTAGATAAAATTAAAATAATCCATTATTGTATAGAATTGTGGCCTAAGCTAAATTTAACAAGAAAATGGTGCTGGTATGGAACCCAAGACCCGTGGATATGTTCGCTATTAAGCCAGTAATTAAAAACTTGGGAAGGTTCTAATATCGAGCAACTTCAGTGCGCAGCCTGTTGGGAAACAAACACCATAAATAAAGAACCTGTAAAAACATGCCAAGTACAAGAGCAAAAATGCAAAGAACACAGAAGGGAAAAAGTTAAAGAGTAACTGGGATCCACTTGATAACCTACCTCCTCCCCCTCCCCCCGGTTCCTCTTAGTACTCTACCAAGCTCCTTACCTCCACTTTTAACATCAACATTTCCTCATTTATCTTCAGTTGAACCCTCAATTCCGTTTCCTCCCAAACCCTCTGATGTTTCTCCTCCTCCACTACGCCCCCTTAACATCCCTGTCTTGAATCAAAACCCTGTATCTATGCCTCCACTTCTGAACTTACCTCTGCCACTACCCTCTCCACCTTCCCCAACCCCCCTGCTAGCTCAGTCCCTGCACCTCCACCAATAGCAGTCCCCTCATCGCCTTTTAGCTGGGAATGAAAGTTGTCCCCAGAAGATAACAACATATCCTCCAATATCCAGCAAACATCTACTTACATGCCAGACAGTCAATTTATGGAAGGGTCCTACTGTAATGCATGATCTAAAACCACAAGAGCAGAAAAGCTATTCCCACTTATGGAGGTTCCAATGGGTATAATAGCTGGTGAAGTAGGGTTTGTAAATGCCCCATTAACAGCATCCGAAGTTCGGGGGTTCAAAAAGGAAATGGGGAATTTAGTAGAGGATCTGGTGGGCATCTCAAATCAGGTGCATCAATTCTTGGGGCCCGATATCTACACCTAGGAAGAGATGGACTCAATCATTAACATACTATTTGGCCCAGAAGAAGTCCATATGATATGGGCAGCAGGGCAGGCTTATGTATATGGGAGAGAGAAAACAAACAAGGACCACCCAGTGACCATAAATTACTCCAAGCAGATCCTGGGTGGGATCCCAATCAGGAAGAAGGGTGGAGAAATATGAGTGATTACAGATCTTTAATAATTAGAGTAATAACAGAGTCTGCTCCCCGCAGTAGTAACACCAAACTAGCTTTTGATGGGGTACAGGAAAAGGATGAGACTCTAGCAGCCTGGCTTAATCGACTAAGAAGGAATTTTCAACTTTACTCGAATATAGACCAGGATAGCCCTGAAGGCCAAGTATTATTTAAAGTACACTTTGTTACCAAAGCTTGGCCCAATATTAGAAGAAAATTGGAAAAAATTGGGGATTCACAAGAAAAGGGAATTAATAACTTGCTCAAAGAGGCCTTAAGAGTGTACTTGAGGAAAGAGGAGGAAAAAGCAAGGGCAAAAGCAAGTTATGGTGGTGGTAGCCAGAGAATGTGTAGGGACAAAAGGATCAGCTGGGAAGGCCATTTAAATCCAACGTGGAAGAACCCAAACCTTTGTTAGGGGGATCCAGTGACAATCCTGAAATGCATGAAAATAAAAGTAACATCAGAAAATTCGGAGGGTTCCAAAATGAAAGAAGGTGCTACTATTGTGGGGAAGTAAAAAAAATTGCCAAAAACTTTCACTAAATAAAGCCATTGCCAGAGAACAAGACACCCTAGAAAAAAATCTTAAGGCATGATGATTAGGGGTGTTAGGGGTTCTACCCATTAGAGGACCCCATGAACCATCATGAACAGCCCTTGGTAAATTTTGATGTTGGTCCCCAAAATTTAGAACTTGAATTTTTAGTTGATACAGGAGCCAACCAATCTAGCCTGAAAGAGCTCCCAGCAGAAGTTAATATAAGTAATAAAACCCAAGAGGTAATACGGGCAGAAGGAAAGCCTTTCAAAGCCGCCATAATTGAAAGGGTTGAAATAAAAGGAAATTTCAGGCAGTGTTTGGTGGACTTAATTTACCTCCCCCACTTAGAAAGGAACTTATTAGGGACAGATCTACAAATTCAACTAGGGGTGGTGCAGTTAGCCACAACTGCTCGGAAGATCTCGGGTTGTACGAGGAGGCAGGGCCCCTCCCTCTCCATAGCGTTGCCAAGTTACAGAACCATAAAAGGAAGTAACGCGGGCACGCAGAGGTTACTTAAGACGCGCACACGGAGAATAAACGCACTTCACCATTCACCGTACTGGTGTGATGCGTGATCTGTCCGGCAAGGCTGTGGGTGCCGCCGTGGTCTCGCTCCCAACCAGGTCGCACTGGCCTCAATAGCAGGCAACATAGTGGTGCCGAAACCCGGTCTGCTCCCCGATACACGGGTTTGAGCGGCGGGCGACAGGAGATACGCTGGCGGAGGAGACGACCGAAGCAGCAGGACCGACTTCAGTGGGGAGAGAAAGCTCCCAGTACCACTGAGATGGAAGCACTCGGGAAGGTAATTGCTGAGGTCCACAAGCAGTGGAGTATTTCTTGTAAGTTCAGTGATTTTAATACTGCTATTACGCAGTTGCTAAAGTTACACGTTATTGATCATTCCATTGATATTTTACATGCTGACTGTTGGGGGAGGTGCACAAGTGCTCTTGCCAATCATGTTATTGCATCCGGCTCTAGTAAACCTCTCAAAAGCTGGGGCAAAGTTATGTATGCATTAAAAAAGGCCCTTGAAGAGCAGGAAACGTTGAAGGCAGCCCAGCAGTGTCTCAGAGTCATTCCGAAACTGGATGTGGGTGCCGCTACCCAAACAGCTGTTAGTCACAGTTTTGCAAGTTCTGATATGTTGTTTGATACTAACAACCTTTCGCCATCGCGATCCCTATATCCAGCCCTGACCCCCGATCCACAAACTAACCCAAACCCACTTCCCCAACGCGATAGTTCCCCATTTTTTAGTAATGCCGCTGATAATAAAGGTAAAGATCAAACAGAAACAAGACCACCCCCTTATGCACCACAATATGGCGCCGAGGCGAAACAAGAAGGGTGGGACCAGCAGCCGATTCTCGCCACAGACATGCCTGGTCAGAACCAAGGGGAGGGAGGCGCGGTTTCCAACTGGGAGGGGAGACCGGAGGCCTATCAGAGAGCAAAACTAGGAATTCTCTTATACGATGATTTAAAAAGAAATAACCAAAAAAAACCAACAAAAAAGAAGTGTAATTGACATAGGAAGCAGCCAAAAGTGGAAAGTGGAAGTTTGGACACCTGAGTGAATTATCAAAATCTACGGACCAGTCACCTGGGCACAAGATGCTAAAATAATGATGATAGAAAGCCAAGAATCAGAACATGAATCTGGCAAAATAAATCTTTAATCAACAGCAAACTAAGAAAATTCTACTCCCAAGAAACTTTCAAACTGATGAGGGCTAAGCTTGATCAAAAAGAGAAGGGGGGACTGTAACGGAAAAAAACCCCTAAGTTGTGTGTTCCTATAAATGTTCCCAGTTACTGGTAATGTTAACGTTAAAAGTTCTTACCTGCACCTTGTTTCACCCCAATTGTCTTGCCTCATGTTCCTTTCCCCTCATCCAACAGGTTGTTCTGTCACTGCTCCCCCAAAATAGCACCAGTAGTAAAAAAGAGGAAATGACATCAGTAGGACGTATGCTAATAAAGTGAAACGTAAGGGAATGCTGGGACTCTTTTTAGAAACTGAAACCCCTGAGACAACAAGCCCAAACAACATCCAAGACTAAAAGTAGGGTTCGCCGGTCAGGAAAGGCAAAATCATCATCCGAAGCTGCTCTGTCCTCTCACCGTGACATGAACTGTGACTTATTACCACAACCTCCCCTCTAACAACGAGCCAGTCTGAGTTCCTGGGAACCTCTATGAGGATGAAACTCCTGACTCTGCAGCACCAGCAGCAGATTTGGCTTGCACCACCTCCTCGGGTGTATCCAGCAGGAGCAGCAGCGTGCACAGCCCCTCGAGTTTCCCTTCCACAGCTGTTTTAAAAAAGCTGTTCTAATGAAGGCCTTTAAAAACGAGATCTGTCTCCTGGCCCTATTTTTAACAGAGATCAGCTGCACATGATGGTTGTCCTGTTGGAAAGAAAGGAAAAGCCCTCCACATCAGCTGTTCCAGGTCCCTCTCTGCACAGTCCCAGAAATCCATGGCACACCACATTTGGGGGCAGCACCCAGTGGCATGGCTGGGGACACAGAACTTTACGTTGTCCAAGAGTTGGCCAGAGCGCCGCAGCCAGCCGCAGGGCAATGGGGCCGGGTATGGCGAGGTCACTGTGCAGCAGCAGAGCGCGGAGCACGACGGCGCTCGTCTCAACAATGACTTCATCTGCATCCCACAGCAGGTGTGCAAGGCTTTCAGTCGGGCCCTGCATTCCTTTGTCCTGCATGGAACACAAGGTTGGGCAACCCCATGCTGCTGCTGCTGCCATGGAGCTCAGGGCCCGCAGCTCTGTCCTGGAGCACTGGGGCAGCTGGACAGTAATGTGGGAGAGCTGAGAGCGCTGCCATGGCTCCCAAAGCCCAGCTAACCTCATGGGGTTGCTTTCCCCAGTGCCACGCTGCCAGCACAGCTTCAGCCGCTGCCTCCTCCTCACCATCATGGGGTCCCTGCTGAGCACCACGAGGCCTCTGAGAGCCAGGCACTGCATCTCCCTGGACTCGCTCTGCACGTGCTTTGCCATGATCTCCAGAATGCTGTCACCCCATTCACTGAAGTCCATGAATTCCAGGAGCTGGAAGGCACAAAGCAGTGACCGGGGTGCCTGGCTGGCAGGAGCTCAGAACTGCACAGGGCTGCGCTGTTGCAGGCAGCTGTGGCCATGAGAGGGCAGAGAGGTGGGAGTCAGCTCACCGGGGCAGCACTGGCCATGCGGCTCACCTCCACAATGAATGCCATGGCAGGCAGTTCCCAGTCTCAAATGCCTCACCTGAGTAGCTCCAAGAGGCAGGATACGCTGCTGCAACAGGAGATCGTGGAGACATTGCGCATCTTCCTGGTTGGCGGAAAAGACACCATTGCCCCTGAGTCGGGTGGGCAAAGCTCTCGCAGGGCTGACTCCCAGAGGCCTGGTCTGTTCCCCAGCCCCCCGTGGGCCCTTTGGGAGGCAGCTGCTCCCGGGCACCCTCCTCTCCCAGCCTTTTCCAGTCTGCTCTTCATTCTGTTTGTGACAAGGCCCTCTCACCCATGGCCATGGGAACTGTGTGGGGCACCCTGGGCACAAATGGCAGCGGCAGTGTGAGAAGGGGGTCTCACTTGGTCAGCAGACCCACTGCATAGTGGTGGGTGTCAGCACAGAGCAGCGTGTGCCAGCCACCCTTTCACTCCACAGCCAACACCACAGGCTCACACAGAACTCGGCAGAGCAGCACCTTCAGGGTCTGCATTGCCAACCTGTGTACAGAGCAAAGCTCAGGTCACTCTGGCAGCCCTGACTCCTGCCTTGAGAGCATGGGAAGGATGGGGAGACTGGCAGGACTGGGATGGAACACCTTTGGGGGTTGGTGGCAAGGCCGAATTGCTTCTGGCATCCCTTCCAAAAGCTATCAACCTCCTCTGGTGTATGGAGTGTGCTGATGTAAGCTTGGAAGAGCAGAGGAAGGAGGAGAGAGTGAGAGGACTCCGACACTACAGGTGGACACCATGTCCAGTTGAAGACATTCCACAGTGTCATGGTTGCCTATGAAAAATAAAGCACACAGAGACAAGAGCAGGTGCCAAGACATCCACATGCACGGCCTGAGCATGTAAGGGAGAGGCCAGGGGAGACACTGTGGGAGCAGGTGGCCTGGTGCCCCAGATTTCAGTGCAGTGCCGGAGGCAGGGAGATGCAGTTGTGGGGAGAACAGAGAGCTGGCTGCTCGAGAGGTGGCCCAGGAGCAAGCAGAGGTCAGTTGCAGGAACTCCTAGCCAGAGCAATGACTCCTGTGTTGTCCCCATCGGAAGTGTACACAGAGGTGTCCACTGGCAAGGCACTCAGCACACTGATGAGGATCTGCAGCACTGGCTCCACAGTGCCAGTGGAGATCAGGATCACTCCCCCACATGGCCACAGCAGCTCTGTGGGGTCAGAGCTCTGTGTCAGGGGGGCCTCGGCCACAGCACCGTGGCCTTGGCTGCTGCAGGGGCCCATGCTGGCCGTCAGCCCTGCCTCTGCCCACTGGCCCTGGCCAGCAGCGCCCAGCCAGCCCGTGGGGGTGCAGCCCTGTGAGGGAGGGAGTGCGGCAGCACGCTCTGGGGCTGGCATGGCAGCACTGCAAACGGAGGGGCCGCAGGGGCCTGGAGCTGTGTGCCTGTGTGGCACTCAGCAGGGACAGGCTCTGCAGGGTAAGAGGGATGAACCCTAAGCCCTCAAGGCAGGTGGGGCTGCCCAAGTGTTGGGGGTTGAGCGTTTTTCTATTTCTGTGTCAATTGAAAAAATTTTTCTCATTATCATGCCAATGGAGCTGGCCAGGTTATACCCAGGATCTCTGATGACTCTAGACAAAAGGGGTAGGTGGGAACGGCTCCCGGAGGGGCCTCCGAGGCTTCCATCGGGGGGGAACGGACTGGTGTTTCCGGCGAGTGGAGAGGAGGACGCCTGATCTTCAGCCCACGCAGCGGAGCACAGGAGAGCCAGACCCTCTGTGATCACCTGCCCTGCATCTGCCCCGTTCCAGCCTCCTGCCTCTGCGGACACAGCTGATCCCCCGGACACACACGGTGAGCGAGGAGCCATCGCTCCAGCCCGTTCCCACCCGAGACCGGTGTGGCCGCTGCCGCTCCTCCCGCCTGCGCTCCCGCCTGCCCTCAGCAGCTCCGGGCTTGGGACTAAGCACCAAGACAGTGTGCTTGCATTTAAAGGGACTGACACCAAGTTATCTATTCTGTTCTGTTAGCAATTTTAACAACTGCTGTTGTTTTCTGCTTGTACAGTTAGATATATCAGTAAAAGAGCTGTTATTCCCACTCCCTTATGTCTGCCTCAGAGTCCTTGATTCAAACAATTATAATACTTGGGGGGGAGTAGAACCCAAGTCTCTATTTCAAAGAGAAACTTCTGCTCTTACTGGCAGACACCTGTCCTTTCAAACCAGGACACCAAGATACCTGTTACCTGATGGTCCCAGTGCAAGAGAGTCATGAGCACATCATAGGGGTATTCCTTGGTGAGCTCCAGCAGGGTCCTGTCCAGCCTGTGCCCAGCACTGGCTGTGAGACACTTGTGGATGGTACCTTCACCATGGCTGGCACCTGCAGAAGGCACGGGGAGATCTGGAGACCTGCCTGAGCAGCAACTTCCCCAGCTTCCCCTGAGAAGTGTTGCCTTTCCCACCACGTTGGGCTGGGCCTGAGGCTGAGGGAACCCAGCAGAGCTGGCCTGAGGCACCACATAGTTCCTGGGGTGATCAAGCCCTGGCCACAGGCTGCTTACTTGCTCTGGATTGGAGACATCCTTCTCCACAAGCAAATAGGCATGGCAGCACTGGTCTCAGCACTGCAGAGGTGCAAGTTTTCTGAAGGCCTAGTGCCCACACCAGTGGTCTCTTCCCATCAAACGCGCAAGATGAATTCACAGATCACCTGCAGGAGAGGTGTAGCTGCCAGGGCTAGCGTGGTTCTAGCTCTCAGCTGCTACAGGAGACCACATAGCTCCGAGAGCTCCAGAGGCAGAGTGACAGCTACAAGCTAGCAAGAGACACAGACTTCGAGACTTGCTGTAGAGATTCCAAAAGCAGTTTATTTCTTCACAGGGCTTCCACTAGCAAATCCATTTACATAGCATAGCAAGTGGTCTTTACAGGTTTCAAAGGGATTGAAATTATTAACAGTAAAATTATGAGTTGAGAAATTATCCAATTGCTTTAAGATTCTAGGCAAGAAAAAGACCAATCATCTAGTGAAGTTAAAAACCAATATAAATCATAAATGATAACAGGGGTTTTGGCAGGGAGGGGGAGCATCTCACATAAAAGGTTCCATTGTCTCAGGGCACAAAATCCCAAGGGCCTTTTTCAGGCACGATTGTATCATCCACAGAGAAGGGCAGGAAAAGAGGGAGAATCCGTGGAGTGCTCCAAGCGTGGTGCTGGGCTAAGCAGTGGCAGCAGGCCCAGCCCAGGTGGGGATGGCTGCAGTACCTGCGCTGCTCTGCGGAAGCGGCCACGGGCAGGGTGCTGCTCTTGTGTCCCTTCCATGGCTGCACCTGGCACAGAGCGAGCGCAACCAGGGCTGAGGGGCTGCAGGAGAGGCCGGAGAGCAGAGCCCAGCCCTGCATTCCCAGGCAGGGACAGTCCTGGGATGCACCAGCCCTGTGGCCCAACTCTGGCACTCACCCTCCTGCAGCAGCTGGAGCTGCTCCAGGTGTTCAGGCTGCTGTGCTGAGGTGGCTGCAGCCTCCTCCTCCTCCTTCACCCAGGCCAGCTTGGGCATCCTGGGGGGGTGTCTGATCTACATCACTGTTTGGAGTTGGGATGGCCTGCAGGAGAGATGACTGGGAAAAGCTCAAGGACCAAGTGCTGTAGTTGTGCCTTGAAAGCAGAGCTGCAACAGAGAAGACTTGGGAAGGCTGAAGGACAGTTAAGTCCTGCAGTCTGTTCTCGAGGGCAGCAACCACAGAGACGGCAAACGCTTTGGAAATGCTCCGGCTTGCCGAGTCCTGCAGTCCGGCCTGGACATCTGCTGCATAGGTAACGCTCTTGGAAAACTCTGGGTCAGCAAGGAAAGAGTTGGCTGTCTGGAGGCTCCTCACAGCAGTGCTATCTCCATCCTGTCCCGACATGTGCACCGAGCACTGTGGCATGGCTGTGTCGAAACCAGCACCTATGTCACCACATATCACGAAGAGTCACCCTTGTATGCTCTGTTCTGTTCCTCGATAATGGTAATGAGGAGCAGCTGAAGCTGTGCTGGCAGCGTGGCACTGAGGAAAGCAATCCCTTGAGCTTAGCTGGGCTTCGGGAGCCATGGCAGCTGCTCCCAACTCTCTTGCCTTGCTGTCCAGCTGCCCGAGTGCTCCAGGACACGCCTGCGGCCCCTGGGCTCCATGGCAGCCGCAGCAGCAGAGTGGGGCTGTCCAGCCTTGTGTTCCATGCAGAACAAATGAATGCACAGCCTGACTGAAAGCCTGCAGACCTGCTGCGGGGTGCAGATCAAGAAATTATTGAGCACCGTTGTGCTCAGTGTTCTGCTGCTGCACAGAGACCTCGTCACACCCAGCCCCATTGCCCTGTGTCTTGGTGTGAAGGACGGACATTTACCAGTAAATGTAAAACCTCCTTTTTCAAATGGAGAATTTTGTGTTTTTTTAAAGTGCTACAACTATCTGAATTAAGAACTTTAAAGCAGAAATAAGGGAGCAGGAAAAATTTTTTTAACTGGGACCAAAAAACCCAACCCCTAACACCCTGTGACTGGGTGCTGTGCTCTGTCCACTCCTGGACAACGTAAGGCTCCGTGTCCTCAGCCACGGCCACTGGGTGCTGCCCCCAAGTGTGGTGTCCCACGGATTTCTGGGCCTATTCACAGACGGACCTGGAACAGCTGATGTGGAGGGGTTCTGCTTCCTTTCCAAAAGGACAACTGCCTTATGCAGCTGCTCTACATTTGCCTCTTCCAAGAGATGATGAGGTTGGTAGAGGCAAAGGGCAAAAATGCCCTGAGAATGCTTGTGAGCAAGAGCCTGCTCCTGCTCTTCTTCTAGTGCCACAATGAGAACATGCGTGCGGCACAGGTGAGGACTCCTGGGCACTGGTGTCCCCATGCTCAGCTGTCTCCCTGCACCCTGGCACCTCATGGGCTCCAGACTCCTCGTGGCCTTGGCACAAGGACGCAGCTCCTGTGCCCTGGGCTGCGGTGCCATCTCTGGCTCTCTGCAAGCCTCTCGGGAAACACTGCTCGCTGTGGTAGGCTTCCTCAAGAGGAGGAACCTGGAGCACCTGGCGGTGACTGATCGCTGTGGAAATCTGGCAAGTGCTTGGTAAGGACAGCCTGCAAGCCCCAGCCCCAGCCCCAGCCCCAGCCTGGACAAGCCCCTGCCCACAGTGCCCAGTCTGTGGAGCTGGCAGCTGTGGCCCCTGCCCAGTGCTGCACCCAGGAGCACCAGCCTGTACTCCACATGCTGCTCCCTTCCCCGGGCTGCCCAGGCAGGCTCTTCTCCAGCCTCCTCGGGCCCCAAGGCTGGAGCTGATGGAGCCCCGACCCAGCGGGGCTCTGCTGCGGGGCAGCACCGCGCCTTGCCGGGCCCTCTGCCACCCTCGGGGCTGTGCGGGCAGGGGAGCCCGGGGCCAAGGGGCAGAGCCCGCCCCGACCCTTCTCCCCCGCCGCTCTCCGCAGCTGGCAAAGGACATGGGCCGAGCGGCCGAGCAGCTGCGGCAAGCCCCGCCGTGCCTGCGGAGCCCACAGCAGCCCCTGCGAGAGGCGGCCGTCAGGTTCATGGGTGAGCACACGGCCGGCTCCCTCCCCGCCCGGCCGCAGCTCGGCCCCGGCAGCTGCTGCCATCGGGCCGGGGCCGTGGAGCCCCGCCTGCCCTCGGGGCTGCTGCCGCCCGGTGCCAGCCGTGCCCTTGGGCAGCAAAATGCAGCGAGGGCTGAGCCCTGCAGGGGAAGGAACTGCGGCGGCCACAGGGCTGGCAACGCCGCTGTGGGGCAGCCATGCCGCTGGGACCGTGACGGGCCCTGCATTCCCAGGGCTGGCCGGGCGGTTCCCGGGAGAGCAGCAGCGACAGCTGCAGCTCATGTGCAGGGGTGAGTGAGGCCAGCGGGCTGGCAGCGCGGGCTGGCGCTGGCAGCTGCGTTCCCCGCCCCGGCTGCGGAGGGCTCCGCTCCCTGCGCGCAGCAGCGGGGCGCGGGCAGAGCACAGAGACTTGCTGCTGCTGGTGGGACACACTGTGCAGAGGCAGGGCTGGCCGTCAGCCCGGGCATCTGTGGCCGCCCAGGCCAGGTGCTATGTGGCCGAGACCCCCTCGACACTGTGCTCAGGGCCCACGGAGCTGCTGCGGCTATGGCAGGGACGATGGCTCCTGGAACTGGCCTGCGGAGTCAGTGCTGTCAACATTGGAATAAACGAGGCCGACTTTTTTTTCGAAAGATCCACTCGTTATTGGAAACGACAACCGAAAATAGGGGCTCAGGATAAACCTGAACTCCACGCACCAAGCCGAAAAAATTTAAATTACACCGCTGTAACACCCGGCGTTCTCCCACAAGCCGAGCACCATCAGCTGGCGGGGCTTTGAGCCCCGAGCAGCCTTTTATACCCCCTCCGCTGGGCGGGTTAGATCATCTCTGATTCTCTCTTGGGATTGGCTCTCTTCGCTGGATGTTCTGATAGGTTGGAGGGCCGTCCAATCATTGTTTAAGCTGGGGCGCTCCCCCGATAACGTCATTCTTCTAGAAGGTTCCAGCTGAACCTGTCAGTTAACTGTCGCCTCCCCTTGACAAAACCGCCCGCACTGCAGCGCCCACCCACTGACGGTCGATCATTACATAGCCGCAGCCCTGGTCACTGCAACTTCTCCAAAGACTTTTAAACAAACAACTCATTATTAACAGTTTACAAATTATTAACTAACCAACCCCAATCCCACCCTGGAACCTAAACGCATTCCTAACAATTTCCCCCTAAAACTTTGATTGGGTTTCAGCCGACATCAATGTACCTAGTTTTATGCAGTTTTAAGCAGTTTTACACCTTTTCTTCATTAGATTTAAATTCATATTTATTTATAATATATAAATATCTGGAGTTATTGGTGGCAACTCCTAGCCTTTTTAGAAGGCAGAAGCTGTTGTTCCTTCCTGGAATGATTTTTGCTTGGAAGTGGTTATCTGCAGCACAAAACCCCTATGCACTGTAAACTTTCCCAGCACAATTAGATTCTTACAGAGATCCTGTCAAATATCCTTGTGTTCCTTTGACTCATTTTTTTGCTTTCCAGAAAAAAAATATCAGACCAGTGTGTGTGATGCCCCATGCTGCAGGTTGCTGCCTGTCTGCCTGTGGCCAGCAGCTCATGTCCAAACACATCTGGGTATGTGCTGGGCAAGGGGATGGACAGGCACTTGCAGTGATTTTCCCTGGTGAACTGGCGAGGAACCTGGGCAAGTGCAGAAGAAAGGGATAACTCTGGGATGAGACAAGCTGTTCTGTGTCTCTGATGATGGTGCCAGCACCATGAGGGAACAGCCAAGACAAGCGCTGGAATCAAACATATCCTGCCTCTTTCTGCTCTTCCATGGACACGGAACACACTTGTTCCTACGGCTCCAGGAGACCTGATCCAGGAACAAGGGAGGGCCATGCATTGGTAGGGAACAGCCTCCAACAAGACCAGAGGAGAATCTCTCTAACCAGAGCCTGAGCTTGTGACCTTGGCCATCAGTTCAGCAGACACCAAAGTGCTTCCTTCCCTCCATCCCTGAACCTCAGCTACATGAGTCCCGGTTTCCTTCTGCGGTTTCTTCCTTCTTTCTGAGGAAGTTCTCCATGTTGAGGTTAGAAGCTCACGCTGCCTTTTTTGAGGTGCCTGAATGGAGGAGCGTGTCAGCAGCTGCAGCCCAGGGCCCGTGTCCCATCAGAGTCTCTAACGATGGCACCAACGCTGCTGCCTTGGGACAGCCGGCTGTGGCAGGTGAGTCTGCCCTCAAGCACGGCCACTGAAGTCAGTCAGGGGGACAGGCTGCAGCTGAGGCTGCCAAGCGTGGCTGTGAGGCTGGCAAGGCAAGAGAAAGCCATGGCGACTTTTCCTGACACTCCTTGCCAAGCCACGTACACTTGTGTGCATACCATCTCCTCTCTTGGCATCCTGGCTGGTGTGGATGCCTTCCCACAACAGCATGAGCTGCAACTGACACTGCTGCTCTCCCAGGAACCGCCCGGCCAGCCCTGGGAACACAGGGCCCTGCACGGCCCCAGCGGCATGGCTGCCCCACAGCAGCGCTACCAGCCCTGTGGCCGCCGCAGCTCCTTCCCCTGCAGGGCTCAGCCCGGGCCCTGCTGCATCCTGATGCCCGGCGATGGGCTGGGTATGGCGAGGTCACTGTGCAGCAGCAGAGCGCTGAGCACAATGGTGCTCATCTCAACAATGACTTCATTTGCATCCCGCAGCAGGTGTGCAAGGCTTTCAGTCAGGCAGTGCATTCATTTGTTCTGCATGGAACACAAGGCTGGACAGCCCCACTCTGCTGCTGCCATGGAGCCCAGAGGCCGCAGGTCTGTCCTGGAGCACTGGGTCAGCTGGAGAGTAAGGCAGGAGAGTTGGGAGCAGCTGCCATGGCTCCCAAAGCCCAGCTAACCTCATGGGGTTGCTTTCCCCAGTGCCACACTGCCAGCAGAGCTTCAGCCGCTTCCTCCTCCTCACCATCATGGGGTCCCTGCTGAGCACCACGAGGCCTCTGAGAGCCAGGCACTCCATCTCCCTGGACTCTGCACACTGTGCCTGGGGGCAGGTCTGGGTGCCACAACACAAAAAGCACATTGAGCTGTTCGAGTCCAAAGGAGGGCATGATGATGGTTAAGGGTTTGGAGGGGAAGCTGTGTAAGGATTGACTGAGGTCCCTTGGTATGTTCAGCCTGGAGGAGACTGAGGGGAGGCCTCACTGCAGTTACAGATTCTTGTGAGGGGAACAGGAGGGACAGGTGCTGATCCTTGCTCTGTGGTGACAGGGACAGGACCAAAGGGAATGGCCTGAAGCTGTCAGAGGAGGTTTAATTGGGTACCAGGAGAAGGTTCTGCACCCAGAAGGTGTTTGGGCACTGGAACAGGCTCCCCATGGAAGTGGTCACAGCACCAAGTCTGACAGAGTTTAAGTGGTGTTTGAACAATATTCTGAGGCACATATTGTAATTATTGAATTGTATTGTGCAGGACCAGTAGTCCAGCACTCAGTGATCCTGATGCGTCCCTTCCAACTCAGGATATTGTGTGATTCTGTAATTCTAGGTTTCACAGTCAAGTACACTCATGTATGCACACATGGGATTCACCAGAAGGTCAGTATCACACTGTTTATAAGAATTTTTTCCAGTTCCTATCCCATACAGTGCAGCATGACTTAGCTAAATGCACTTTGTATGTGTTTGTGTTTTGGGAGTAAGAGACAATTTTCATCTTCTGATAGACAAAGTAGTTGAATTTCACAATGTACCATTTGAGGACACCTGTGCTAAAACCAGTAATGGAAACAACATGCTAAGTATTTTTTTAACCGTGAGGAATTGTATGAGACCTAGAGCATTTTATTTGTTCTCATTTAAGAAGTCCCTTAATAGAAGGAAGAAATAAATCGTTAGGAGAAGAAACAGTCTGAGTGCATACTCTGATATGGTTTATCTTTTTGATTCAAAGAGCAGTTGCTGACTGTGTAGAAAGGCAGAATTGGAAACTGAATTACTCCGCACTGGCAAAAAAGATGTGAAATACTTAATCTACACTGCAGCAGGCTACTGACAGGTTCTTGGTAAAAAAAAAATGTAATTCCCTAGCTATGATTTTTTTCTTGAGAGAATAAAGGGCAACCACTGAGAATCTATATGTATATATTCTTCAGGTTTAAGAAAGGAAAAATCTCTGTTGTTTGTAGAGTGTGATGAAGCACAGTTGAACTGAAATAGACAGATGTTTAAGAACCCAAGGTCCAAAATGCATTTGTATTTGAAAAACTGAGCCAGAAAATCTATATTCTTTAAAAATAACAAACAAACAAAATTTCTGCTTTTTGTAAAGACCAATCAATTTTCTCTTTGTTTATCTAAATGTAAATTACTTAATACTATAAGAGCCTGAAAAGCAAACATACACAGCTGTGATCTTCAGGAGAAAGAGAAGGTCTAAATTGTGTGTCAGAAGTAAACACAGCCCATTCCCTTGCTTGGAGCCACACCCTTGGTTTTAATATATACACAAGAAAAAATACATTGAACATTAAATACAAAAAGAGAACATTTCAAGTCCTTCCAGTAAGCTTTATCCCCTTTCTTTTCATCCTATTGCTCTTGCTAGCCTGGGAACTTACAAAGTTTTTAGTCAGCTATAGTCACAATTTGTCTTTTGATTCACATTTAAGTAAATTTCACTCTTCGTCAGCCTCTTCAATAGGAACTCACCTATTCTGAGGTAAGAACATTCTAAATTATAAAGGCTTATTTTACTCCTGTACAAGACAAGAAAATATTCATCCCCTAGCTCTCTGCTCTTACAGAATGTAAGAGCATATTTGATAGGGAGCTTAGGGAGAGACAGCAATGTTCTAAAGCATTGCAAAGTTTCTTGGGATCTTGGCTTTATCTTCCCCATTATCATATATTATTTTATCATACTGCATCTCTCTGTCTTCATGTTTAAGGACCATTTGGAGCAACTTAGATGCCATCATGAAATACTATGAAATGGTTTTTATAATACCAGTGCAAATGGTCATGGTTTCCAAGGTGCAGTATTTTCCCTGTAAGATATCAGCCTTTTCCTGTGATGGCTTCTTGGTGCCTGTGAGATCAGACATGATTTCAAAGTGGTGCAGAATAGGGAGGTAGTGATGCCCGGATGAGTTCATTAACACAAGTCTGCATTTTCACATGCTATGTAGAAGTACTGTGAGGTTTAGAATGAATCCCACAGTTTCCTTCTCTGTATCATAGATATCTTGGTATTCTTCAATAAGTTCCACTATATGGCATTACAGTGTCCTGCAATGCAACACCTGCAAACATTAGTGCATTAAAGAGTCAAATTCTCATTTTCAGGAAAATCAAAAGAAGAGCAGGCTGGTAGTTTCTGGCTGATGTGTTTCCACTCTTAAATTAAAATTTTCTGTAGAGTGAATGAAAGAAGAGGAACAGAGAGACTGTAGTTGGTGAGGGGAAGGGCGGGTAAGAACCTGACTGTGAGTGAGCTCCTCTCCATGCAGGTGAAGAGGTTCCACCACCAGATCCACCAGAGGACTCCACCTGCAGGAATTTAATTGTGGCTTTAGCCTGCTCAGGGATGCATCTCATTTAGTACATGACCAATTAAATGCTGGAAGAATCAGTGCTGGAAGATTGGAGACATGAAATACAGTGCAGCAGAGACAGTGGGATACTAGCAAGTAAAGAGCTATAGAAATATTTTATCTTGAGAGGCAGGAAATATCTAGTCACCATTTTATTTCTCAACATCCTGTAGAATTTTTCCAAATAGAAAGCAGATGCACTCCCCATTAGGGTGTGAGTAAAATCTGAACTTCATTCAGTTGAAAGAACAGGGTCAAAAGGTTTTAGAACAGGATTATATTCTAAGAGCTGATCTCTTTGAAAAACTTCTGGGGTGCAGTTTTTACGTTGCAGTTTTCTCAGCCTGAGTACCTGCCTGAGCCTTTGTATATATAGCCAAGTGAAAGAAGCAACACTGAAAACAATGGCATCATGAACTTATATATTTCTGAGAAAAGTATTTAATCTCTTTTCAGAGCTTTTCTACTGATCCAAACACAGACATCCCTAATTTACATTGTTGTAATTACCCAGTGAAGATGGTTGTCAGATACATTCTTTCTGGTATTGATGACTATTCCTCCCTTACAAGGTGGGGAGAAGAACTTGTGGGCAATTTGAAGAGAATGAGGGCTTTTCATCTTATCGGGGGAGTAACACTTTTGTGGTAATTATAATTTTATTCTACAGTGTTTCTGTGGAGCAAGGCAGATGGTAAACTGTTATTTATCTTTGATTAGCATCCAAGATAGAATTGAAAAAGAAAAAGAAAAACCTCTTCTGTTTTTTTGTTACATATCTAATTAGACATTAAGACTACCACAGCATTTTAGTGAAAGGATGTATTAAGATGCAGTTTTGGAATTGCAGTAGTAACAACATTTGTTCTATGTGGTAAACAGAAGCCTTTTGGCAGTGGGATGCTTTAGTTTTGAAAACCGCCAAAAATTGTTTATTTATGTACAGAAGTACAGCTACTCACTGTGCCTGTGAGTCATATGGAAGGGGTACCAGGGTAAACACAGAGCTAAAGTAAAAAGGTAGGTGTGCAGGAAGCATGCATTATTATGCTGGCAAGCTAAGCAGCCTGTCATTAAGCGGGAAGAAAAATAGTGTGGGGGAGAAGAGTTGAAGTCAAGCCTGGATATTCTAATGTAATTTGGAAAGGACTGGAGAGTAGTCTAAATGGTAATGGTTTTTGACAGTTTGATATGTATTTATAGCTGTTGCCAGCCCTCCCTGAATATTATGTAGGACTATCTGGGATTTTCTGGGTTTATCACCACAGGCATGCAGGATTAACAGCCTGATGAAGTCAAAAAGAATTACTCAGCCAACCCAATCCCTATACTTGTATAGTGTCCTTCACACAAAGTCCCAGAGGACTGCACAAGAAATACCATAACTGCTAGAAAGGATAGTGAAATAAAAATTCACCATCTAGGCTTGAAATCCACCACGAACCTGGGCTGCAGGTTATCTCCAAATAAGAGCTTCCAAAGAGCCAGTGCTCAGCAGAGCAGAGAATGGGCATCACTCATGATGCTCCCTGTTGATAGCACTAAGGACATGGAAGACTTTTTTTGTGTTCAGGATGCTCACAGTGGAAATATACAGATTGATAAAAGTTTCCTAAGGCAGCTAGAAGCTAGGTGAAGGGAACTCCAATTAAAAGTAGATACAGGATACACAGGATTTCCTTTGCCACAAAACCAGTGTCCATTCTACCTGCAGCTTTCATTTGGTTTTGTCTAGCCCCTTTTTCTTTTTCCCACTTAAGTGTTCCTAAAAATTTTATCTTCAAACTTTGCAATAGCATCCACTATGCAGACACAGGAAGTTCTCTTTATTTTGCTTGTCTCAGTCTATATTGAGCTGTGCTTTGTCAAAAGATTTGCTAACCCTTCAAATGCACCTAATTGCTTCAAACAGAAAAAAAAAAAATCCAAATAACAATGCAACAAATAAATTTGAACCGAGTTGCAGATTAAAGGCTCATTACTCACAAAAGAGCAGTGAAGATCCTACCTGCATTCCCTATCATGGACTGGTGGGGGAATATAGTATCCTGCACTAGTCCACTATCAGAGTTCACTTTAAGACAGAGATTCTAATGTAGTTGGCTATAAATTGCTAATTATTAGAGGAATTGTTGAGAACTGCTGATGTTGGAGCCTAACTGAAAACCAGTGGCTTCTTTCTGTGTTTTTTTTAGCACTTTAGCTCATTGACTTGCTATTGATCAGGATCCTTCTGGGCAGATGTTAGTTGTACGTGGAACCAGATAAAGCTTCAGGCTGCCTGAGATAAAGAGGAGTAGTCTTTAAGAAGCAGTGTTAAGCACTGTGTGATTTGGGGAAGGATGTCTTGGAGATCACCCAAAGGGTAAATGAACCCATAAAAGTGGATTAAAGTATGTACTTGACCTAATGTTTGGAGCTTTTCCAGGCACATAGATCTGAGGGTGGGTTTGCAAAGTCTAAGGTATTTGCCCTAGATTTTGCAGGATGGAGTAAATGTGATCTCAGTCTTTAATCAGAGTATGTGTTTTGCAGAAGACCTCTGGGGACTACAACCTCTTTACTGGAAAATCATGTTAGGAAAATTAATGTTCATCACTATCAATCCTGCCAAAGCAGTTTGTCTTCAGCTTTTGAACTTCTAGCCTAGCCCAAATGTTTTGGGTTTTGTTTTGGTTTTTTTTGTTGTTGTTGTTGGTTTTTTGTGGGGTTTTGTTTGTTTGTTTGTTTTGGTTTTGTTTTTGTTTTTGTTGTTGTTTTTTGTTGTTTTTTTCTTTTTTTAAAGTCAGTTATAGAGAATATAACAAAATGAGGCAACATATGCAATGCATACATTATGGGATAAAATACTGATGTCACTGCAGCTTCAGTGCTTCAGAAAGGGTACCAATGGCAGCACTCTTGCTGACACAAGGAAACAATTCCTTTTATAGATGAAAGGTGTGTGGTCACCTTATGTAAAATAAATCCGTTTTTTCTACATGCAGGTTTTGACATATTCTTTGAAGACAGTTAACTAAATGTTTTCCTTGAAAACAGTTTTCAACTGCTTTCAATAAAGATTTCCCTTTTAGCTATTCTTTAATTATTGGAATAATGAACCAACATCATAAGCATGTTTACTTACAAAAAGTTGTTCAAGAGCAAATTTTCTCAGGTTGCCAGGTAATGATATTTTGAGTTGCAGCAGGTGAAAAGAGCTGTGAAGCTGGGCATTGAGAAATTTTCTGAAAAATGAAATAATAAGAGGGGGAAAAAAAAGATATGTCGGCATAATGAAAATGCTAAATTTAAATAATATTTGTTAATTGTCTTCTGATTCTTTTCAACTTAATAAGGTCACCTGAAACAAAAAAAAGTTCAAAACATCCAGTTCAAATCTTGTTTAGTCGTTTAGTAATTTTCTTGCAAAAGAGAATGATGTTGCAATCCTCAGCAAGGGGATTTGCTTTCTTCAAAGTCCCATTTTTGATAGGAAAATATTGGTTAGATACTAATGAGATTTTCAGCTGTGTCCATAGGAGGAAAGTGGATTTTATTTCAGTTTCAGTTTATTTTTTAAAGTTTTTAATACCTAAAGAACTTTCAGGAAAACTTCCTTCAGTAACAATTCTTTTGCCTTATTGTCACAATTTTGGCCCAGGGAAAAACTAAGAAATACTCATCTTCCATTTCTCTTTCCTCTCCTGTTATTTCAGGAAGACATTTGTTGGATTTATTCCCATACCTATGCTAGAGTGAGCAAGGATAACTAGGTGGCTTTTGTGCTTCAAGCGGGATGATCTGGGGCTGAGCTGTTTCTTCAGTACCTGTGTGAAAATGCCAGCCCATGAGAAAACTCGTCTCATGCTGATGAGCTTCAGTGTCATGATCCTTATTGCTGATATAAGTGTGAGGTCTTCTACCCACAATGTAGTTTGTGCAATTACTGAACAGCAGAAATTATTAGGGAGCCTTCATTTTTCATCAAAGTATTCATACACAAACACACACTGAAATACATGAGCACAAAAACCACAGACACACATGCATACACATGCACACACAGTTCTCCAGTTACTCATGAGAAAGAAAAACTTATTATCTTCATTTTTATGAGGCCAGCAGTAGGGTTACCAGGCTAATAAATGAAGCATGAATTATTCATCAGTCTGCATGTCATATGGTTCATTTAAATTACAGCTGAAGAAATGGCAAAATTGTGAGCTTCTGCCGTTCTTACAAATCCAATTTAATTGCAAAGGCACAATAATGTTTCTCCCCCTCTTTTAACCATTTACTATTTTAATGAAACTAGAGGTAGCTGCTTAGGTAGATTTCCATAATATACATAAATAATATACAGCTAACGAGATACAAGGTACATTAATAATTTCATGAGAAGACCTTCTACAAAGAATACCATCACAGAAAAGCGAACACATATTTCTCGAACACCTTATCTAACAGAGATATTGGCTACATTTATGAATTCAGTGTTTAAGCAGATGAATTTTGTAAATATTCTGGAGTGTACTAAGCAGAGCCAAGGATACCCATTTTAATACTTCTACAAAATTAATTTCATTCAGACCTAGAATAGGGAGATAGAAAAATAATGTTTAGATGTGTGAGATTGTATTGCAATGGAAGCATTTGAAACTGTTGTCTGTTGTCACATTATGATTCACACACCTCAACCTTCTCTCTCAGGATATGTGTTTTCTTACATTTTATTGGAAATGTTTACATAATTGCATAAGAGGCTGCATAAAAGACCCTTATACAACTATATACTAAATTTTTAATGATATTTCTACCCTTTTTGCCACTCAGGAAATGGATAAATAGGCAAGGCCAAATTGAAAAAGAAAATTAATGTGGCAAATTTTGAATGAGGTAACCAGGTCTTTCATAACAGCATAAAAGACTTGTATTAGTTTATGCAACAGAGTCTAAGAATTCTTGTTTTGTTCTATTTTTTTCTTCTGAAAGGTCTTTTATTTATGCTATCAGTTTTTCCTCTTAATCAGAGACATGAAAATAATCTTCACAACAAAATGTGTTGAGGAGAACTATGCAAGAAAAAAAAAAAGCAAAGCAGAAAAATATTCCTCCTATGTGTTATTGTCTATGGTGAAGTTCCATATTTGAACAGAAAACATGCAATATATTCAAAAGTGTGCCTAAACCCACCCTTTACCCAGACCACTGAGATACTGAGGGTGTCCAGACTCTAACAGGGATGAGTTTTTTTGTATATCTCAGTAGAGCCAGTCAAATTCAGTCATTCTGGGGACCCTGAAATGACAGCATAAGTATACTCTTTAGTAACTCTTGTCCTGGATTTATTGCTATGTTTGTTAGGCTTCCTTCCTTAGGCTTTAAAGCTCTGGAATGCAAGACGGTCTCTCCAGAAAGAAGGACCAAGCTGCATGTTCTTCCTGAATTAGTCTACTGTAGCTCCACATCTAGCACATCATAAAATACTCTTCAGAACTAGTAATGTAACTGATAAAACACACACATTTGCCTATTCTTCCATTTTTACATTCTTCTCCCAACCAAGCTTCCAACCATAAAAATTTCGTAGCCATGTCTGAAATGACAAAAGTACAATCATACCATAAATGTAGCTTAATGTCAAAAAATAATGTGCTGTGCTGACTAGAACTGATGGGAATTATATCAACTTTTTTGCTGGTTCCAATGCCCATGCATGCTGGACACCTTCAGAAGGAGTTGAAGCTTTCAGCAGACACAGTACCACAACAGGGGTGTGAGGTATGAATGAATGGAAGGGATTAATCTTCAAAAAATCCTCTGAGATATCAAAACAATTCAAGCCCAAGAGATAATGTCAATATACCCATATAATTAGTGCTTCTGCAGTGATTTGCTGACCTCTAAACAGCAAACTTCCAGTCAGGACAAATTTAATAACAAAAAGCACATAACTGTCAATGGAAGTCACTGGTTTAAAATATACAAATGGAAAACTGCATTTTTGTAGCTTCCAATCTCTGCGGTACTCTAGTCCAAAATTGACACCAGAAGAACAAACTAATGAGTGGGGTGTCACCTTACCCATCAACACCCAAATTGTCAGTCAACTTCTAGCTGCCAAGTTTGTACCTGCAAACAACTTAAGAAGTAAAAAGATCTCAGCTTGATCTTTCAAATCCCCAGCTGAGTTTGCTGTCTAACAGCAGGAAAATGCATCTTTGAGCGCTTAAACTGAGCAAATTAAATATGAAAGATTATTGAAATAGAACAAATAGGGAAGCTGTCACACATAATAATCCTTAGGGAGTTATTTTTGTGACAATTACTGAACTGAAATCAAGGCTGAAAATACCATAAAAGTAACACTGTTTAGTTTTATGATTTTTTGAAAATACATGTCTCTAGAAAATTGTAAGCATGGCACTGGGTGCCCCTATTAAACTGTCTTTATCTCAACCCATGAGTTTTTTTAGCTTTTACCCTTCTGTTTTTCTCCCCAGCCCCAGCTTGTTTAATTGCTGGCTGCAATTAAACCATGACAAACCTTCAAAAATCTGTGGGGAAGTGTGAAAAACCAGCACAATACCTCAGGGAAAGCAGCCCATGCTGAAATAGACCATATTAGAGGTCTGGCAGCTGAATTGCTGCTTCATGGAACTAAGAATTACTAGTGGCATCATAAGTGGTATTTTGCTCTTATTTTGGCCTGACACATTTGGGTGTTTTTCCAAATATGTCCTCAGCAGATGGGACAAACCAAAAAGCACTTTTTTCTTGACTTTGCATCCCCTTACCTCAAGACCCGACACCATAACAGTCCATGTGACACCTCAGCAGAGTACAGTGCTTTTGTGGTATTGTGGATGCTGCTGCTCTCAGGAAATTTTGTTTTGGAAAAATAAACTAATTCTGATGCTACCTGGATGTACCTGCACAGCCACAAAGTAAATGTATCTGCACAAATTTTAATCTAGCAGTGGTAGTGTTAATAGGTGCAGAATAGCAAGGACTTTCACACAACTCAGAAACAACAGTATTTTGACATATTTAGAGGTCCTGGAAAATTGTATAAGCATGAAATTGACACAAAATCCTGTGTTGATGTTATCTCATTTCTTTTGTTATCTTCTTTTGTTATTCTTTTCATTTGTCTAGGGTGTCTAGCTTTATGCTTGCTACAATTTTCCCTTCACTTTGCTGTGAAGTGCATGAGACAATCAATCTGCTTTACATAATGTACTTAACTCTTCTCTGCAGACTACATCTGGAGGACCAGTGCCAAAGACAGCATGCACAAATGCCAAAATGGGAAAATGGCAAAGGGCATTTGGTGCAGTTCTTTGGTATGTACCCCTTAATCCCAAAACCTTGATTGTTGGACACCTATTATTAGCCACCAGACTGCTCTGAAGATGTAGCTGAACTGACTTTTAATCAACATAGCCAGCTCTGCTTAGTGTGGTTTGTGTGGCAAGTGGAGTGCAGACAGCCTTTCTTTCAACATTTAATAGTTGAATTCCTCCTTAAAAGGGGCACAAAACAGAAATCTCTATAGAGTTTATGATGCTGGTTTTGGAAAGGAAAGACTTGTCTTCTGAGGAAGTGCAGAAAATTGCAAGGGAAATTAATAAAAATTGACTTTGAGAGCACATCAATCTTTTCAATAAAAGTTTTCAGTAAAATAATAGCTCCTTTCCAAACAAGCAATTCAAGCTGTTATTTCACTAGACACTGGAAATCATTAAATAGATCAAAATTCCTGTCTTGTTCTCCATTGCTGCAATATTATTTCTTTTCTTCTCCTTTCCCCTGAATATGTGTTTATAGAGTTCTCATACCATTCTAAAGTGAAGGACCTAATGCACTGTTTACCATATATCTTTGAGGTAAATTATCAAGTGAAGTATTACACAGTTGTTTGGGAAAAGATATCTTTGATCACTCAGAAATTTGAGATACTTTTGTCAAAACAGCTGAAGAACATCTGTAAAGGGGAAAAAGCACACACTAACTTAGAAGGTATCTCAAATCTGATTCTGGGCCTGTTTGTTTACTAGGCAAGCACCTAGAGAGGTAAGTAAAAGTAGCTTGGGTTTCACCTTTCACAGAGACATATTTACTTCACACATAGAGCTCTGCTTGTGTCAAAACACTGCGGGAAATGATGGTCTGATGTGGTGGCTAGCCTGGTTTGGCAGGAGGTTGGACTCAAGACTGCCAGAGATTGCATCCAGAGTGAATTATCTTATTAATTCATTTCACACTGTGAAAATGTGACAGTGGGAAATTTTACAATAAACTGCCCCCAGAAAAATATAAGAAATATGGCAGATGACATCTCTAGATTCTCCTGCCTTTTCCTCAAAAGTTCCCTCTCCTGGTACTTCTCATTACCATTGTGGCCTCCCAATTTTCCTTCATAGCTTCACTAATGAGCTCTTTCTCCTCTTCACCCTTTATAAAAACAAAAACAAGTAAAGCCAGAAGACACTTACATCAGTTAGGTCTAGAGATTTTAAGACTATAGAACTATGAATTTGTCTGTCTGGAAAATTAAATGTTTCTTTTAAAGTGGTGTAAACACACTAATTTACTTTCATTCAAGGCTGTTTTTTCCCAGGCATTTGTGCTGTTTTCCACATACCTGCTAAATAATTTTGTGCTATTGTTTCACATCATTTTTATTAGTTTCATTACTAACACAAAACCATTATCTCACTCCATAGCAGCATTGGTTGTGCCTTCTAATGCTGGGAGAAAGCAGGTTTGCTCCGTTTCCATGCAATGTACGTGCAGGTGGGAGTGAGCAGGATAGCGTATTTTCTCATTTCTTCTGCAAAGTGCATCCTGGTGATGCTGTCATACCTTGAATTTTGCTTCAGTGGAGTATTTGCCTGCAAAGCTCTGCATCTGTGCTCAATCTGGGCTAGGAGCTGTGTGCAATCTGCCAGGGGATCTGGAGGAAAGGAAACCTCTTCAGCTGGGTAAGCTATCTGTATATTTTGCTGGCAGAGGATGGTGAAAAGTTGCCATATGTATTCTACTTTTGTGTGTGAGATGCCAGAGGAAGGAATCTGATTACAATACCTTACTCTCACAGGTGTCCCCTCTCTCCTATTTTCCAGTGTTTCTCGTATATGCTCCTTGCTCCTTTATACCTTCCCCTGCCAGAATGAGGAGTAAGACTATAATTGTTCCTCCAGAGGTTTCTCTGGCTTTTCAGTCTGCCCACAGACCCCAAAAATGCACAGAGGTGACCTAGTCCTGCAGTATGTGTTGTGAATCCCACATCCTGTACCAAAGAGGACTTTGCTTTGAGGAGCCCCCAGACAGGGTGAAAACCAAGTTTGTGGCTCACATCTAGCAGTCACATTTTTAGTCTTTTGATCCTCTCCTTTTGAATCGCAGGAGTGACTTCTCAGAGCCATTAGACCTCAGGCAACAGGCAGCCCTTTCTTAGAAGATTCCCTGCCCTCTGTCTTCTCAAACCACCTTCTACCCACCGTATTCACCTTACTTGCAGCATTTTATCCCATCCCTGAGAGCTGGAACATTGCATCCTTTCTGAGTGCCACACCAGTTTTCCTTCTGTTCCCACATTAGTTTCAGGCAACCAAATATCTGCTTGTTTGCTTGAAACTTAACCACTGTGAATGTATTGTTTGCAAAGCTGGTATTTGTAAAGTTGGTCTTGGACAAGTGGTAAATTCTTTGTTATACACATTTGTTATACAACATATAATGTTTTTATTGTCTTATATTTTTTAATTATGTAAATACACTTACCACCAATTTTATCACTATCCTTATCCTTTAGAGGTAATTTTAGAACCTTTAAGATTCACCTATTTGGGTAACTCCTCTGATCTGTTTGGAAAATAGTTGTGGTCAGGTATTACTGCCATCGTGTAGCAGATGCACAGCCATTTTGAAAAAAAAGTGGTGTAAACTTCAGGGTGAGCATTTGCAGCACCAGAAAAGTGTGACATTTTCTTGGTATTGTGATCCCAGCACCATTACTGGTATCACTGGCAACCTTCTGCCACTGCCATTAGGAATGCATGCAAAATTTGAATGGAGAAGGGACAATGAAAAAGAAAGTGAATATGTTGAAGAGCTGGGCAAAACTCCATTCTCAACAGCCTCGGCCTTCAGCCACAAAATATTGCATTTGTAATGTAAATGAGCTTGAAAGACCACGTGTTCTCTTTGTCACTGTGGCTGGACATCAGTCTGTCGGCCCCTGTCAGCACAGAAAGCTTATCTGCTCTGTCCATCCACTGGTGCATATGGATGAGATAACCCCGGCATGGACAGATGCCCAACAGCTGGGGGTCATCTCTGGCTCTAAGACCCCCAGCTAAGAAATAAACATCTTTTCTTTGAGAATGAGATGCAGACAGAGGAATCATTGACTAAGACACACTGCTTTTTACAGCTATAAAAGCCACACAAAATTTCCATGGAAACAGAAGCCTCCTACACACTCCCTGGAAATGTGCAGGGCTTCTCCCACAAAGTTTGGACACATCTCCGTGGATACTTTTCCAGAAACTGAGAGGAAGGGTCCTATGTATGCCCCATCATAAACTGGGTGGTAAGATGCATTGAATCCTACTCTATACTATTTCTTCACTAGCTGTAATAAAGGTACCTCACTCTCATGATGTTTTGTTTATCCACTAATAGTATTTCCTTGCTTATCCTGTGGACAAAGTAAATCTGTTGAAGTCTTATGTCTGTTAAATTTATGTCTATCAAATAAATGATTCATTTTGTAATAGACCTAATTGACCATTATTAAGAACTTGCAATGGGAGTGGCTTTGGTGTGCTGGCCACCTCAGTAAAAGTACTGTCTACTGCCAAAGGTCTGGGCAAAGACAGAACCTTGTTTAAAACTTCTCTCTTCATTTGTAACACTCATAAGGCCATTCTGAAGTCAAATTCCACCCATTATTTTCTTGCTTGCTTCTTTGGGAGTAGCAATTACTGGGAGCAAAGAGTAGTTTGGAATAGCCCCTGATACTTCCTCAAGCTTGCAAACAAGAAATCATGCTTTTAAAAATGTTTATTCCTAGCTAGCCCAGAGAGGAGATACTTGGAGGCAAGGCACTGAAAAAGAAGGGAATTTTTTATTTTTGAAAGAATTGTTGTTTCTTTTTAGAAAGGTGAACAATAAAAAGATAAATCAAAATATTTGTTGAAAAATAGCCAATTGCATCCAAAATGAAAATAGAAATCGGATATTCACATACTGCATATGGATTTCTCAAACCAATATATCCTATTCAACACGTTTTATAAATGGACAGGCACAGAAGATTCCAGTTTTAATGGATTCCTCAGGGTATTGATGAACATTATCAGTAAAAGCTAAATAGGCAAGAGAATACTTACTATTCTAAAATGGAGAAAATGTCAGATTTTTCTTCCTTTCTACTGAGCTTTATTAGACAAAGAATGACATATGACCTCCATCTCACCACTGCAAACATCAGCAAAAAGAAAATGTTAAGAGCTGGGTGTATGATGGGGATGAGATTTTAAGTAGGTAATTGTCTTTATTTGCAGATTCCTGCTTGCTGTAACTGAGAGCTGGGATTCAGCAGCATCTCAGGGGGTCATTTAATCTGTGCTCCTGGGAGTGTCTACCTTCTCTGTGTCTTTCATGACAGGTACTCATAAGGAGCCAAGTTGCAACAACTCTGCACGTATTTAGGCATTCAGCTGCAGTCCTCTCTTTCCAAAGTAGTTGCAGTACTCTTACATACTTTCTCATCTAAAGTGTTCTTATATTTAATCTGAATGGAGATTCCTTTGAATTCATCTTGTCTTTTGCCCTTTGCACTGTAACTATGAAAGAGACACACTTCCTTTTCCCAAAAGCCTCTACTAAAGACTATGCAGAACATTTCTCAATAAGCATAACTGTTGAGAAGGTCAGCTTTTTCTAATTTCAGATGTGAAAGAGCACACAAAAATTTCGGCAGACACATAACCATGCATAAAATTTCTTTCATGTTCACACAACTATTTAATCCTTGATACACTGAACATTTAGGAACATTGAATATGCTTGAACATGAAACATCAAAATTTTTATAACATTGCAGAATAGTTAAGTGGATGCAAATGAAATATTTAGATGTTCTAATGGATCTTTATGGTTCAATGTCAACATTTAAAGGTAATTTCAACAGGCACTTGGCCAGAGACAGGAAGAATAGTTATTTCTTTCTCCTTCTCTATGTGGCAATTAAAAAAAACCAGAAATTTTTACTGACTTTTTATTGTTATTTATTAGTAGCTGCAAATAGTTGGACTAATATCCTCCTCAAAATGCACAATTATAATGTTTTATATATTTAAATAAATAAATAATAATAGTAAATAATAATAAATAAATAATAAATGATTCATGGAAGAGGCCCAAAGGGAAGACTCAACAATTTTAATTTTCTTTTTATTAATTTTAATTTTCTTCCATGATATTCCCTTGTTTTCTCTTTATTGTTGCTGAGAAAAAATAAAGAAACTGGAAAAATATATATATAGAAAAAGACATATATATAAAGATATATAGAAAAAAGAAATATATAAATTTCATTTTATGCTGTGATATTTTCAACATGTTGGACAAAATTTCTGTGAGTCTTTGTAGGAAGAAAATTTTTCGCATCTCAGCTTCAATTTAAATGAGACTGTTATATACACATCTGCTACTTACAAAAATTTTTATCCACTATATATTTTGAGATAAAAAGAACCATTTCTGCTTAAGAATTAAGAGTTTTAAAGCGATCAGCAAGTGGACAGAGAAAGAGAATAACTGGTTGAATATAAATTTTCTTGATTCATTGCATATATGGCAGAAAAAGTAGACTTTTGAGAAAGACAGGGAAACTGGACAAGGAAAGGATTATACTGGTGAGCAAAAATTATAGTCAGGAGGACTAAAGTCACTGCTAAAAAAAAAATTATGAATTTATTTTACTTTCACAGGCTGATGGAATGAATACTTACTAACCTTCAAAAGTTCCAAGTTCTGTTTTTGCTAAAGCAGTTTGTACTGTACAAAAACTAGATCATGGCACAAGATTTAAAATGTTTGGCTTTGCAAAAACTCTGTAATTACTTTCAATTTTTCTTTCACATTCCATCACTGTTACTCTGGTCTCCACATAGGCAGTCTTAGTTATATGAGAACAACAACCTTGTGTATGATGTGAAATTGTTTGTTATGAAATGTTTAATATTATAAAGAAAACAGAAAAGCAATCAACTGTGCGTGAAAATGCAACCTTGGAGAGCTTTTTGTGCATTTATTTTTTTCTGCTGGACCTGAGACCTCTTGAGATAGTTGGAGGTCACAGCAGATGGTGATTTGCTAAGAGGAATTGTGTCACATATATTTGGTGTACCATTCAAATGCATACAACTTCTAATTTAAATTTTGAAAACTTTCATAACTTTGGGGGCAGATATACGTGGCTCAATCCAGAGACAAATTGTTTTTTAATATATGCAATCTGAAAGTATGAGTGTTTTCTCAAGAACTTGATTAAATTCATAAAAACAAAACACATAGAACTATGAAGAGGCCTAGCAGAAGCACATAATGTTACTATTAAAAATGTATTCATAACATTATTTATGTTATGCTGTGTTAGTGTGGGAGCCCAGGGTGTACCCCTGGCCTCCTTGGGGATCTCAAAACCCCCCTGGCGAGGGTCTCAAAGACTCCTGAGTGAGACCCTGGTGTCTCAGGCATTGAATTCTAACCCTTGGGGGAAATTACCAACACAGAGGGAATGGAAACAAGCCACCAAAATTAGTAAAGTGTAAATTAGATTGTTAGAATGTAGATAAATAGACTTTTGGGAATGTTTATGATAAGGGACACGTGGAGAAGATGGAGAATTTGGGGGTGTGGATACTTCTTCCTCCTTCTTCTCCCTGTCATCCATGCTAGGTGACATGCTGGGACTTTTAGATTGGATGGGGTCAGAACTGGACCATTTAACATGATTGTATTGTATTGGAAAATTGTTGTAAACATGTAGCACGTAATTTAGACTATATAAGATAAGCCCTGCCTTCACCAGGCAGATTCCGCCATACATGCCAGGCTGAGCAGACTGCTGCTGGCCAGGCAAAAGTCTCTGAGATACGAAACAATAAACAATCCTTGGAAAAAGAGAAAACCATCTCCAGCAATCTCTCTTCGGCTGCTTCGGGAAAAAACAGGATTTAGACCACTGCATGTCCTTCTGAGGTGATCTCGGGTCTAAGGAGAAACCTCAGGCTGGGACATGTTACTTGTCTTCATTTCTTTCATATGGGCAGCCAGTCTCACAGACTGTAAAACAATACTAAATATTCAGTCAGTTTACTTATATGCTATCAGCAGAACTTTTATTCAATAGAGTTGGAGAATCCTGCTGATAAATTCAGCAAAATCTTAATACTATTTCCAAGTTCCAACTTTTAGATTTTTGGTAACATTAAAAAAGATTGTAAATGTAAGTTTTTGTAATTCCAGTTATTTTTGGACTCTTTCATAGAACAATGAACCATGAGTCTGGACAGATTTCTCTGGTAGCAAAACTCCATTTCAATTATTAGGAAAAGCTGCTGCTAAAAGACCATGTAGTAGTATCCATTAGAAAGTCATTTACTAGGAAGTTATTGGGAGTTAAATATCTTGTGGCACTGAACTGTGGTTAACATGATCCATGAAATGATTGCTGAATCTGTACTCTGTCTTGGGAAAGCACAATAGGATAATGAATAATGACTAAATCCTAAGATGGTTGTTAAAACTCCCAGACTTCCTAGTAAGACTGTCAAATGCCTCTGGCTGAAGAGGAACATTATGTACTCCATAAAGTGTGAGATTAGCATCCTCTCCATACACACAAAAAGAAAGAAGGCAGAAATCTTTAATAAAATTTACTAATCTTTCCTGTTGCTCCATGGCAGGGGGTTGTGCTTTTTTCTGTAGCCTTCAAGCACACCTTGAAGCATTTTAAATCTAAGAAAAAGCTATTATAGGAACATTCCTAAAAACAATTTTGAGTCTAAATTGGTTGCATACTGGGAATTTATTTGCCACAAACATAAACAATGTAACAACAATTTTCTGGCACTTTCACATTCAATAACGCCAAGATTTTTTTGTAGACACTCCCTAAAGTCCCCCCAAGTTATTACATCTTGGTATATGTGTTTTGTTTCTTTTAATTACTACCAGAACATTTAATCTAACTTTGTTTAATGGATCACCCAAGTTCTATCCAGCTGAACAGTGCTTTATTAAATTTACTGTCCTAGATAGACAATTAGTATTGATTAAGGTTTCTGGGATGTACTCAACTATAAAATGGCTCCCTTACTGCGCCTGCAATGTATTAATCAAGTTTTCTGGGATGTACAGGCCTTTGACTCATTCTCTTTCTTAAGATATCTTTCTTGTTCTATGACATCTAATTAATCTCCAGTTATGTGATAACTATTAAATAATTCTTTATTGAATTTTGTTCTTTGACTATTAATTAGGTTCTCTAAGAGGTATGGGTCCATGGAGTTCATTTCTGCAGGTGCAGTGAGGTATTTTTTCTACTGGCAGTCAAAATCAGATCTAAATCAAAACCAGCTAAAATCATAGTCAAACATATTTTAGCTAATCAAAAATAATTATAAAATTTTTAAAGAACCACAAAACTGGCTAGCTAAGATATAACTCACTATCAACCAGTGCTTTAGGTCCCACTCTGAAATGTTGCTCTCTCTCTCTCTGGATTTATTTGGAGTGGTATGCAAAAGATCTGCTCACTCCTTTCCCGTTTGTTTGTTTGTTGTTTGTTGTCTTGATTTGAGATTTTTTTTTTTTTTTTTTTTTTTTTTTTTTGCTTTGCCCTGAATAAGATTTTTTTCATAATCAAATTCAGCTCAAAAATTTGTAACGTGCAGGCAGATTGTGCGACTACAGCCTCATGGAGAGGATGCCAGTAAGTCACTTTGTTTCCAGCCATGTCTGAAATATGCCGGGTGCCTAATTCTGTGAACTCACTGAAAAATCCAGGCTGAATTATTAGTGGCCATTTATGATGGTTCTTTCCATAACCTGGCCGTGTCTCCAGGGCCAGCCTGGCTCTTGCTTGTGTCACGCTGCATAGCTGCTCTATTTAATACTACAGAGCTTGCAGAACTGCCCTATGTGTCACCATGCAGCGAGGTCGTACAAGTTGAGGGCACTCAGAAGGTCCCTTCTGTTTTATTTGGTAACTTATCTGTTTAGATGGGGAAGTTTGGTATGGACAGATGTGATGCATGTGTCTTTTAACTCAAGGGGTAAAGAAATGAGGCTGTGCCATGCAGGGGACAGGAGCTCCCAGCCTTTTCATTGAAATATGATAGACATGAGGGCACAATGAAAGCTGCCAGGAAGGATGCAGTTCACCTGGAAACTGCAGGTAGTAAGTAATCTCAAAATATGAGAAGAAAGCCAAATTTCTAGTCTATTCATCATATGTTCTAAAGTCTTGGATAGAAATCCACCAAACACTCAAAAAGCAGGGAAACTGAAACCATAACCTTCAATATTAATGAAGCAGTACTGTGAAAAAGCATGGATTATAAAGAGATGGTAAAGTGACCTATGTACATAATTTTATTGTGTGGAGCCTCAGAGTAGTGGATAACTAACATGGTCTGACAATGAATATGGCACACATAATTTGCAGACAGTGTTTAAAAAGTTCAGATTCAATTCAGTTGAATTCTCATTTCTGTTTCCAAGACTGTTTGTTGACCACCTCTACTCATCAAAGTTGAACTTGAAAAGTTAAGCAAAATTGATTGCTGCAGCCAAATACATGTATTCCTTTTATTCTCAGTGAATAAAAAGATGATGTTGTACTGCGTTATAATGTGCTTTCTATCATTTTTATTTTGGATTCACAACTAAAACCTGCTTTACTGGAAAGATCAAAGAAATTAGAAAAAATTGTTGTGTGGACAGTGAAAGTGCCTGTAACACTTCCAGACAAAAAAATTACTGTGAGAGATCATCCTCAAATACACAGTATTCCTGCCACGTAGCCTTGTCTCTTGTTTTAATGCACTGCTTGGGTGAGACCTGGTGAGGCTGCAGTCCTCTAATTCAGTCCTGAGCTTATTCTTCCCTTTGATATTACAGGTTGAGCCAGGCTACAGAGGTTGTTGAAATTGCCAAAATATAGAAAAATAACCCAATCACAGATGGGAGAGAAGTAGAAGGGAGAAAAGCAAAAAAGAAGAAAAGAAACAAATTGAACTAGTGGATAGTGGATATTTTGTTTTGATGATGCACATAAACAAGCCTCAGGATGTTGTTAGGTATGCAGAACGAAAACTCTCCAGTTTTGTTAAGCAGGCTCTGAAGAAATGACAGAAAGAAGAAGGGGTTGCACACCTGTACCAGCCTCTACTACTGCACCCTTCCCAAGCTAGTACTGCTCTTTAATCCAGGTTTCTTTTCAAAATAGCCACAAGAATGATTAACAAATATAATAGGAAACTTTTATATATCAAATTAGGTCCATTTTAGATATACACATCTGAAGGTATAAGTGCCACTTTCTTCTTCTCGGTTTATATACATACCCAAATATATAAACATCTCTCTGTGTGTATACATCTCAAAGAATGGTTTCCACAAATTTAAACACCATTTTAAAATGTACTCTGCTAACTGCTTTTCAGACAATCTGCTTCCAGTGAAAGCAGACATGGCTCTAAATCAGTCTGTTTTTCAGCACTGTAATGCTCTTCACATAAATCTTTGATTTTAAGTACAATCTGAAACCCTTTTGAAACCCATGGGTCTTGAGCTTATGTTAAAATTCACCCATAAGCTTAACTGTGGTTAAATAGAGAGGAATTAATCAAAGAAAAAATGAAATTAACTACTTTTAAAAACAAACACATTATTTGCTCTGTGGAATTTGCTCATGTGTTGCTGAACACATGAGAAAGGAAGAAAAGTCCACAGTCCAGTTTTTCCTCTTATAAATTGTTACTCTGACCTTATCAAAGGACTTGTAATTAAATACTGTACCTAGTTGGGTACTGAAATACCCAAATAGCAAAATTACTAGAGCAATCAGAAAGCTAGTACATTACAGTACTTTGGTGACAAGTTTCAACCTGAAAGAGAGAAGAGTGAAAAAAGGGTATTTTTCAAAAAATACTAGTAGCGGTAGGACCCATGGGAAGCAGTCCATTGTAAAAAGTGGCTGGGGGAAGATTTTAGGATAATACTCATGTTGCTCAGATGATAAATCCCTTGCTGTGGTACACCATCACATGTGCAAAACAGCTGCCAGAGCTAAATAAAAGTCTGACTCTGGCTGGATGCCAGACACCTACCAAAGCTGCTCTATCACTGCCTTTCTCGGCTTGAACAGGGAGAGAAAAAATAACAAAGGTTCATGAGCTGAGATAAGGACTGGGCAAGAGATCACTCACCAAATGCCATCACGAGCATGCAAAGAAAAATAAATCTTAAACACACCTTCCCCCCACCTCTCCCTCCTCTCCAGCTCTATCTCATCAGTAGTGCAGAGTGATGGGGAATGAGGGTTATAGTCAGCTTATCTTGAAAGTTTCTATTTCTCCTCAGGCAGAGGAGTTCTGCCCCTGCTCAGTGTGCAGTCCTTCTCACAGGAAACAGTTCTCCATGAATTTCTCCAGTCCATCTCGTGAGCAATAATTCTGCATGAATTACTGCAACACAAGTCACTCTTCCATGGGACTCGCTGCTCCAGCATGATTCCTTCACAGTCACAAGTCTTACCTGCTCCAACAGGAAGGGCTCCTCTCTCTGTGGGTCTGCAGGTGCCTGCTCCAGCCCAGGCTTCCTGCAGGTTCACAGCCTCTCCTCAGACACCCACCTGCTCTGGTGTGTGGTCCATGGGCTGTGGGTGAATCCCTGCAATCCTATTGATCTCCATGAGGGCATGTGCTCTCTAGCCATGGTCTTCACCATGGGCTGCAGATGAGCCTCAGGTCTAGCACCTCCTCTCCCTCCTTGTCCACTGACCTGGGTGCCTTCAGGGCTGTTCCCCTCACATATTCTCACTCCTCTGTTCTCTGGACACAATTACTTCTCTGCCATAACTTTTCCTTTTGAAATATGTTCCCACAGAGGCATTACCATCATTTACAATGGGCTCACCCTTGGCCAGTGGTGGGTCTGTCTTGGAGCCAGCTGGCATTGGCTCTGATGGACAGGGAAGAAGCTTCCAACAGCTTCTCACAGAAGCCACCCTTTTAGCTGCCCTGCACCAAAACCTGGGCATACAGACCCAATACAAAGCCAGAAAGCAGCATAGGAACACTTGGCCTGAAGAGTTCTGCAGGGCACCTCCCCACCTCCCTGCCTGCTGCTGCCTGCATGGCCAGGGCCCCCTGTGGAAGAGGCTGTATGAAACCTAAGCCAGGCCAAAGAATGGGGGAAACAATTAAGGTAGACTGTTTTTTCTTTGAGACTGAAAAAATTGCCACTTTTATGGACTTAGGCAGATCTCACTTTCCTTGTTTCAGAATTGTCATCTGTAAGTCTGTAGTAATTTTTTTTTTTTTTTTTGTTCAACGTCCACTTTTCAGTATACAAGTGTTTGTTTTAGGAAATGAACACACTGGTTCTAACTATGTGTACAATGGTGCACAAACTGAGCAAGGAAAGTAGCTTAAGCTGGGATTTGTGACCCGTTATCCAGAATGGCTTTTCCATACACGAGCCCCTGGCAACAACTGACTCTCTGCTTCCAACCTCAACCAGCATGTTGACTGTCAGGATTTTTTCAGTTCTTTCAATGGCTAGTGTATGTCCTAAACTGCTAGCTTCTCATGATGTTTTCACTTGGATTTGGGTTTTTTTAGTTTAATTTTTGTTTTTTTAAATTTATTTTACTATTTTGATTCTAAGAGAGCTCAAAAAACTGTCTCTGCCCTAGAAACCTTAATTTAAGAATACAGTTACTCCTTGCTGAGAAACCACACAGAAGACATCTTTTCTGTCCTGTGTAGTCTAAATGACTATTGTAAGGGAATGAGCCCAAGGAACTTGCAGTATATACTATCTGAAAAGTAACTTCAGTCTCTGAAGTAGAATTTACATTTATTTCTGTTCAATTTTCAGCGACTGAACTGAATTAATTAATATCCAAAATTTTCAAAATTCAAGATGCCCTAATTAAAGAAAATGAAATAATATTTCTCTGTCAAGAATGCTGATCCTCAAATTTTTAGCAGATGTACATTGATTTTAGTAAGATGTTGTATAACTACTGCAATGCATTTCTGTCTGAAAACAAAAAACAGTTACAACTTTTAAGTCTTTCAAGGTTCCATGGGATATGAGTCCATTGTTCAGTCACTACAGTAATGTTTAAAGGAGATATTTCATAAAGCCTCTCAAAGAAATGTAAAAATTTTGCCTTTGTATGTTTATTTGGGGCAAAAGAAAAATACTAAATGTCAGGATTACAGCATAAGTATCAGCTTTTGAATCTCCTTATAGTTTACTAAAACTGACATGCCTTAAATAGACCTGATTTGGGGTGCTCAGCGTCTGGCCTTTTAATTGTCAAACATGAAAAGCCCTGTTTTTAGCTGGAATGATGTCATATCTATGAATAAATGCCCTAGTAAAGAAAACCAGAATAAGCAACCTGATCTTTGAGTTTTACTAGATGACCTTGCAGACTGGAAGGCTGGACTAGACAGCCATTAAAAGCTCTATTCCAACTCAAATCAAATTCTATGATTTGAACATCCTGTCTCACCTTTTGTGTTACAGACATGCCTGTGGTCACAGGTATCATATATCAAGATAAGTCAGCCACAGATTGTTTTGTTCCAGCTCATATTGAATTATTTTGTTTTTGCTGGCCACTGAAGAGTAAAGAACTGGTGGAATTTCTTCTCTTCTGTCTTCAATCAGATTTTAGCTTTTTCCTATAGTGAGACCTGCATTCAATTCTTTCTAGTCATGCCTCTGTTGCATTTTCCTATTCTGCTATGCTACAGATATTTAGAGCTTTTGAAACAAAAGCAACCACTTTTTCTGGTTCAAGGGTTTCCTCTGCTTTGTGATTAGCAGGTGTCAGGATGAAAACCAAACAATTAGCATGCCTCTTTTAGGAGTTTCCAGTGATACACACTTTGGTTCAAAACTATGGCATCAGCACTGGTGCATGAACACTATTTACTGAGAAGAGACACTGCTAAATATTTTGCAAAGGAATTATATAACATGCAGATGAGTTGTATTTTCTCCCCAGCTTCAAGCAAGAGCCAAAGTACATATACTACCCAGACTTTGTATCTTATACTGATTTTGTCTGTGTACATAGCTATCTTATCCTGAAGCATCTCAGATTTTGATGTACAATATTATGCAAAATACAAAAATACTGTATTAATTCCCTCTTTATCCTATGAAATAGTTGTTCACAAAATAAACTAAGCACTTAAAATGAGAAATGAAGTTCCCAAATTGGCAGTCATCATCTCACTCATTCTCCTGCAAGTAAATGAAACAGGGAAGAAAAGCATAAAGTCTATGCAACTCAAGTGTTGGATTTGTCTGCTGTCCAGTGCAGGAGCTCGGGTTTCCCACCACTTAGCAGAAATTTCCTGGGGAGATGCTTTGAACTGATGTTTGTTTTAGAGCATATGGCATGGATTCCACCTCTTGGAAGAGCAGAGGTACACCTCTGCTCCAGAAGGAGTAGACCACAGCTCCAGAAGACTGACTGGAAGGGGAAAATACTAAGCTGTTAACAGTTTAGGGATGAAAACAGCATTTATTTGCCATCAAAATAGCATGTTTGAACAAAGTGAAGTGATACATTCAAGGACATTTCTTAGAGAGTTTCTTGGCAATAATCTCTGTGTGTGTGCTTCTTGAACACTCCACTTTATTTCAGCAGCACAATGGACACTAGATACCTCAAATATTCTAATATTAGTCTTCTGAATGTCAGCAATAAACAGCAATTATTAGCCTCCTATATAGAGCCCACTGGGCTGTGAATAAGCAAAACTTTCAGCACAAAACTATGTTCATGCCTTACATCTAATAAAACAAAGGTAATTGTGTTTGGTTTTCGTTATTAATGTTACTGCAGCTGAAGTGGAAGCAATTAGTTTTTTGCTTGGTAGCTAGAAAAGATAAAATTTTGAAGCATTTTTCTGCTACTCACTTTGTTAATTTCTGAAGTCTTTATCTATAATAAATAATATTCACTGGCAGCTCATATTTTTAAAAAGGTAAGATTTTTACAAAATTGGAAGCCTGAATACTGCATGGTGTGAAAAAACCTAGTTAGACTGTTAGAAAATGCTTGACACTAGACATGAGGAATTTCTTCTTGAAATTCTGCTCTTCTTTTTTAAGTTTAGTTTTGAAACTCCTTAGCAGGAGAAACACCATCCAGCCTCTAAAATGTAACTTCACTGACCTACATTATATGGTAAAAGATTACAATTTGTGCCTAGTTGTTTGCCCTGTTTCAAGGAGACATTTGCTTTTTCTTTGGTCACATGTTGAATGCAACTGACTAATATAACCTGATAAAACTTCAGTTTGGTCATAATTCCTCAAGCCTCCAGCATCAATCAGTGTGTATTCATGTGGGAAAGCCTTGGCCTTTTAATCAACTCTTTTGACAGAAATGCTGTCACATCGAATCTGTTCCCTTTTTTAATCCTGTGGATTTATTTCAAGAGCCTGGTAGTTATACCTCACATCCATCTAAAGTGTGGCATGTCAGCCTAAAGGCACCCCATCTTCTCTGCCTGGTCCTTGGTTCTGCACATTGTGTGTGATATATATATCAGTCACCAGGGTGAGTCACATACACAACCATGAGCAAGAACGAGAGGACTGAAAACAGCTTGTAACTGCAATTTATCCAGGGCCCTGGCAATCCTTGTCTTTCAGTACAGGAATCAAAAATACCTGCTTCCCTAGGCTCTCTTCACTTCATGAGAAGGGCAGTGTCACTCTGTGGTCACACAGTCTGTGTTCTCTGCAGCTTAGAAGTGTATCTGATTTTACCATGCAGTATGTGAAATATCAGAGGAACCAGTACAAAATGCGAGTGGAACAAAGCTGAATAAGATCCTGCTAAAGATCATCTCTACCTGCACATGTGATTTACACATCACACCTTATCACCTTCTCTTTCTCTAGGAAAATGATCATTTTAACCTGTCAGCTGCGATTTTTTGTGGTTCCTAGTAACTGTCAGGACCTTGGTTTGGACAATCCGTCTAAATCCAGTTGGTCTCCTAAAAAGAAAGATGACAGTTTGATCAGAAGTCAGGTAGATGTATAGCTCAGAGTCCACAGCAGTGGTCTGAGTCTGGACTGAGGCATGAGGCAAAAATTCAGCAAGCTGAGAAAGAAGCTGATGTCAAGAAATTAAGAATCAGAAGCTGAAAGCAATGTTCCAAAATCTAAGGCATTTTGGAAACTTATGTGCTAAATGAGCACCTAGGTGTGACAGAAGAGCTGGTCCTCAGACTACTGTGAGAGAGACCTGTGCTGTGTTGGTCAATATGTGCTATGTTGATCGATTACTCTTGGTCAACACTGTTTAGAAACAGAAATTTCTATATGTTGATCAGACCATGACCTTTTACAAGGCAGCTACAATCTAAAAGAAGGAATGATGCAGCATGGCTTGACAGATATTTAAACTTGAGAAATATTCAGCAATGGGAGTGAGATTTTGTTCTTTCAAGATAGAAACAGTGATAAGGGCATGGAATTCCTTTGTATTTGTTTATAGCTCCTATTGTTCAGTGCAGGTGATTGTTGTAACAGAATTGTGGAATGCTTAGTATAAAGAAATGGACACCTGGGTCAAAATGTAGGATTTTTCCTTAACAAATCTTCCATCTACCAACACAGCTCTGAAAGTGTAAAATCTATTTTTGTAAGTGTTCACAGAAGCAGAAGTTGCAGAACTACATACTACTGTTAAGCACATTTTTTTTCCTTTAGCTGCTTGGACATATTACTTCAGAATTTAAAAATTATCCTCTAAAAGCTTATTCTGATAGTGATTTGGCTTGCTATACTTAAAAGTAAATGAAGTAAATTTATTTATTCCTTGTGGCAATCTCATGCTTATAATCTAAAATTGAGAATTTTGGATTGAAGTAGAGATGAAATTTTACTCAAAAAATCATTTGTAAACAAGTCCTTTGCTAATTTTGTGATAGGATCCATCCTCTGTCCTATCTGTTGCTGTTGGAAAACCAGTGAGATTAGGACTCAGGTTTTTAGTGTTACATTGCTTTTGCTATTTTACTATTTGCATGAATAAATTTGTTTCAGCATTACATCACACAACACTCAAAAAATACATAAATAGCGCACTCTGGTTTTCCCACTGCCTTTATGACTAATTTTATTCATATTTGCATTCAGTGTCCTGTTTTATTTCTTCATTCAGAAGAATTAGAATATTTGCAGAGAAGAAAATGTGAGGGGGGTGGAGGGAGGGAGGGAGGGAGGGAGGGAGGGAGGGAGGGAGGGAGGGGGGGAGGGAGGGAGGGAGGGAGGGAGGGAGGGAGGGAGGGAGGGAGGGAGGGAGGGAGGGAGGGAAATTGGGGGGAAAATGGAGGAAAATGGGAGGAAAGAGGGAGGGAAGGAGGGAGGGAGGGAGGCAGGGAGTCAGGGAGGCAGGGAGGGAGGCAGGGAGGGAGGGAGACATAAATGCCACCATCTGTAATGGACAGGAAAGACAGGGGACGGGCTGCTGAAGTTCAGGGAGCAACTCACTGTGCCTGAGACATGACAGAAGGATCTCCACAAGTAGATAATGTCTGCTGTAATCCAGAAAATCACACAGTTATGTGGAAATGAGCCTGCTAACAAGAACTTGCCCTGCAAAAGCACAGTGAGAAGGGAAAGAGATTTTTTTCAGTTTTACTGTTGATCTAATGAAATTTTCATCTGAGTTATTTTAAGCTTGTAGAAATATTATTTCTAGCCACATAGTTATCATAATTTCACAGAGTGAAGAGTTCTTTATGAAGCCCTTGAATCAATAAAATATGGTGCTGTAAATATATTTCCTTTGACAGATACACACTAAGTTATGCATATTTTCTATCTATCACTGTATTATGGGGGGAGTTTATATACCTTTTTATAAGAATGAAAGGGCAAAATTTAGATTACTGCATTTTCATATTACAAATTATTTCTTAATGTGCTCAAAATAGTTTCTAGTGGACACTGGGGTAATATGCCATGGCTTTAAGCTATAACTCTACCCTTCACTGTGCTTTTCACTGTGGCTATCTAACTGTCTTTTTCTAGTGTGATAATCTATTGGTTAACAGGAAAAATGTGTACAGTTTGAATACTGGGCTGTCTTTGTGTGGTTTTTGCAAAGATCATAGCTTACTCATTATAACTTCCAAAGTAATCATAATATTTTTATATTTCTCTTTGCTTCCTTTAGAGCACTCACACCCAAAGATAGCATAGTTATGTGTGTAGACATACTCCTCATAATTGTTAGACAAAGTATGAAATAATATATTCAAATTTGTGTGATACAGTCGCCAGAAACACAGACCAATTAAGAGTAATATATTTGGGGTATGTACTTCCCATCATTGTTACATCTGTATCACCTAATAGTCACCAGTACATGGATCTTTACACTGCTATCGATTGTCACTGAAGCATTATGACTTCACTAGCAGAAAAACAAGCAAGTATATATATCAGATAGAGACTATTTTATTGGAAACTATCAAACATGAATATCCCTAGCATCAGGTTAATAATTTAATTATGGGTTCAGTATTCTTTCATGGAAACAGTTCACCAGATCTAGAATATAAAAAAGTTTCTCTCTACTGAATTTTATAGTCACTTTTTCTTGTTTGGTTTTTTTTGGGGTTTTTTGGGTTTTTTGGGGTTTTTTTTTGTTTTGTTTTGTTTTGTTTTGTTTTGTTTTGTTTTGTCGCTGTTGGTCTTTTTTAATACTAAAAGATGGCATTTTTATAAAGAGAGCAAAGTGTAGCATGAATTGTACTGAACTGTCAAGGGAAAGAGCAGCTACTGTGACTAAGGAAGTGAATTCAATTTCTGATTGCTCAGCAGGCTTTCTGCATTGCTTGATAATAGGTACCTTCAACATCTGCAAGCCAACAAGTCAAAAAACATGTAATTCCTTTCCAGGAGTGAATTTGTCAAAAATTCACCAGGCAATTTGCAATTGTATTGCTCGTTCTGCTCAAGATCTCTTATTTGTGCATTATGTTATTTAGGAGTAATTCAGGTATTGCCTGTGATCTGGAGAGACACAGGATTGAAGAGTAATTGGAATGCTGTCATTGTCTTAGATTTTTTTCTCTGCAAGGGTTTTATTTGGTAACAAGTTTTCTTAGCTCAGTCCTGTTACCGCTGGGAAATGAAAAGATATGTGTTGGTCCCACTACTGTGCTCTGTGTCACAGAAATCTGCTTTGACCTTGAAATAAAATGCTAAAATCTCATCTGCTTCCATCCATGAGAAATGGAATCATGAAACTGAGAGAGGAAACAAATCAAATATTTTGAAAGCGAGCTCCAGAAAACCAGACCACTTCATTAATGATCCAGTGTAGCCTGGGTGATTCCCAGGCACTAATTTAAGTTGTAAACAGGCAGCTAGGGGAATGATATGCAATCCAAGTGAGGATACCACCCCCATGGCATTTTTCTGTCACTATAAAGCCCCAGATTTGTGCAGCTTGGTGAATTAATTTTCTTGGGATCACCAGATAGGCTTTGCTGAGGACATGCCCAAAGGTTTAACAGCAGGAAATGCTTAATTTCTCCCAGCAGGCAAACAACTCTACATAAGGAGGATTTGTTTATTTACTCCAGGTGAGTGCACCTAAATGTGAAAATCCAAAAGTACTTATTCTCTGAAATGAAGAGTAACTTTTCTAGCACTGCTATAAGTATTATGCTTTCAGGAACTTAGACGTGTTTTATCTAAATGTGGATTAATTATCTTTGTTCCTTGGTCACAGGCATTTGCATGCAAATACAACCATAAAAATGCCATAATTTTGCTCACAAGTAAGGGAATAATTGCCAGCAAATAAAATAGAAGTTGTAGCTTTACCATACATTTTATTAACTCTGAGAAGATCAGATTTTCAAAGCTCTAGATATTGGAGTCTGGAAGCAGTATATAGCACAGTAGATCTAAAGCATGCCAACCACTGATGATTCAAACTCAGGTGGGTTCATTTGCTGGTAAGTTCATTTTGCTTGTCAACAAGCTGAGTCAAGCAAAACTGAGCTACACGGTCCCCAATCCACAGAGGAATGGAAATCCAGAGTAAAACATCAAATTCACAGTAACATGCAAGTCATGGCCCTGAGGAAAAGTCTCAAAGGAATGTCCAAAAAGAACAGCATCGGGTGAGATGAAGCTTGTTCTAGCAAATATGAAACAGAGTGGTCAAAAGCAAAGTTGATCTGTTAGACCGTATTTACTGTGAACATGATAAAATCAAGAAAGATATTAAAAAAGTGGAAATGAGAAGTCTTTGGGCTGTGCTCCCATTGCATCTGTTCTTGGTGACTGTATGATACTGTAAAATCAGCACGAGACATGTCTCAGTGCTCAAAGATCATAATTATTATCAGATATAAGAGGAAATAAAATAATAAAGGGAATCAGGAAGGCGTCCCTAAAGGCAATGAATGTGTTTTTTAAATGTAGAGATGGTTCAGTTCTTGAGTAGCTAGACTGTGCAGCCACCATGTGTGAGAGTTTAAGATGTCCTACATGTACTGCAGGCCTGGGAACAATTAAGAAAAATCAAAAAGTCCATGCCATTAAAAAGTGAATGGTTTGTACACTTGTAAATTTTTGTAGGGGCTGTAAAGCCTGTTTGAAATGCCTCACAAAAGTAAAAGCTGGAAATTCATTTAATGTCTTGGACTAAATTATTGTCTCATGCCTAGATAAAAAGGCACAAAAAAAGGAAATGCTCTATCTTTATAACAGAGAATGTATGCAAGAAATTGGGACACCTTTTATCTCAGCAGTTAGCACCAGGAGCTAGCTGAGAGGGTAGAAAGAGAAGACAAAAAGGACAGAACTTAGAGGAGACTAATGTCTCATTGACTGTATTAATCTCTTTGTGAACACAAAGTTCCTGAGCTATTTACAGAGCATAACACGAGCTACTGTGAGGGCTACTGTTTTATTAGTCAGCTTTTGGAAGAAAAGATGGACATGCAATTACTCACCCAGTGAGCCAGATTCATGTGTATAGAATTCCCCAGCATGAGGATACATTTCATAGACCAATTTCTTTAACTATGAAACTCATCAGCCTTCTCCAAGTATAGGGATAGGACTTTGACAAAGATTCTTTTTCTCATTTTCTTTACATTACTGAAAATCACAATTCTATATCATCTTCCATTATGAGATGGAAAACATGGTGCTAGAGGAAAAAAGCACCTAATGGCATGGAACAGAGGAAAGCAAAGGAAGAGCTTTGCAGGGCAGAAAGAACTATTATTCCTGTCAAGAAAATGTGAAAATGTTGCACTGGTTACACTGGAACAAGCTTATGATGACTTGTTGTGCATTCCATGAGGAAGATGGGGATTAAAATGTGAACATGGATCAGTGTATAGCTCTTTTTCAGGCTGTTAAACTGGTCCACACTTGCCTTACTGTATGTCTATTTATGTTCTTCAGGTCTGAGTCTGTTGATCTCCTATCACTGAAAGAAGAAAATAATTTAGAAGCCCTTTATTGAGTGGGATATTTACCATATTCATTCATCATATGTGTTGTGGGAAAGGAAAACATCCAAATCCATCAGGTTGTAGTGGGTTCTGCATCTCAAATATTAGATGATCAATGATCAAACACTTCTCAGAAGACTCTGTGGTCCTTGGTAACATGCATACCATTGTGTCCCTTAGAAGGACTTCCCAAATCCTGCAGACCTATCAATTTAGGACATTTCAAGGGCAGCTCAAGGGGAACTCTAGACCTCATTCCTTCTAAACTCCAGTAACATGCCAGCATGTAAATAAGTCTCTTCCCAGCCACCTAGATATGATACTACTTCTCTCACCATTTTCAAGCCCAGCCAGTGATGAATCTGGCTGCAAAGGCCTGGGAGAGGTGTGCTCCCTGCACAGAGAGGGCCACAGATCAGCACAGACAGGAAAATTGTGCTTTTGCAGGCAGCCACATAAACACAAACTGCTCTCATGCAACCATGACCTGTCCTTGCTGTCACCAGCAAATAAGACCCAAAATTCATTGGATCCCAGGGACACACACGGTCATAAGCTCTCATGGTTGTCTTCTGTGGCTGGTTCTCAAACCTGTGGTATCACCACTGTCTGGGTTCCAGGTTCCTAGTTCTGTGGCACTTTTCCCCTGAAATAGCATTTGCATCATAATCATCTCTCCAGTTCTGAGTTCACTAGCTGATCACATCTGTGTATACACATATATACAGGAGATGCACACACAAATAGTACAAAAGAACAAGTAATAAGGTATGAAATGTGTTGATCAAGTGAAGATCTTGAGTGATTTTTAACAGTTTCTTTTTACCTCCATCTTCTATCTTCTCAGTGATGGTCCTCGCTGTTCCATTCCTTTTCTTTTCTTCCTTGAACTTTAATCTTTCCTCCAAAACTCCCTGTACGAAGGCTCTGCACATCCTCACAATACCCTTAAAAGATGGAACAGCAAGCATTACACATCCCCAGAGTCTTCCAAAATATTTCCTAAGATTTTTCTTCCTTATAGCACCCCTATCAATAGCCTAAAATAATAGTTTCCTTCTTTCTGTTAATTGACAAGTGTAGATTGAAGCCCTTCTAAGTCTGACATTTCTGTCAGAGGGAGGATTGTTCTACGTGTTATGGACTTCTTAAATCCTCACCATGCACTCTCAATTACGATCTGTGTATCTGAGTATTTAAATTAGCCATTTTCCTGGCTTTCTTTAGGGTAGGAGACAAAATTGGGCACATACTGTGTCAAAGATGTTTCCTCTTGTATGTGTATGGGTTTGTCCAAGGACCAGCCTCTGTGGCTGTTTAAATCTGGCCATGCAAAAATCAGCTGGAAGACAGCCACCACTTTTATTGGAGTCAGACTTTCACTCCTGCTGTTTTACTGCAAAAGATGATGCACGCATTTAAAAAATAAATCTCAGTAGTCTCTTGACACCTTGGAAAGGAGTGCAACAACAAATACTGTGACGAGCCAAATATGCATCACTGAACCATCCAAGCACAAAGTACAGCATAACACTAGCCAAGGAAGTCCCTTATCAGTTCTCTGATCTGAAAGGAGAAGTGACCAGCCACACTCATTTTGGTGTTTTTTGAATGTGAGTACATCACACTGTGTGGCCTTGGTATAGCTAACACTGCAGCATTTCACTGCAGATTGCATCCATCAGAAGATCTAAATTAAAATGAGAGACTGCTGGTTTTTATCTATTCTGCTATGGTAAGGGAGAATAAAAGGGCATAGTCTGTATGGCAAGAACATGCACTTGACCCAGCAGCAAATAGTGTAAATGACAGAAACTATGGGAAACTTTAGTGAAATACTAAATCATATGCATGCATTGTTTAAAAAAGAGAAAACAAAGCAAAAAGAAAAAGAGTGACAACCGGCAACCAGTTGAACACAAAACAAAAATAAATAGACAGTAACTAGGCAGCAATTCTGGTGAAGACATGTATGCCCTATTCAGCCATAAAAGCACTATAATTTGGCATCCAATATCAAATCTTTTTGCAGGTCAAGTAAAGCTCTAGTGGAAGCCACAGTCCAGTAATTGCCTTGATTATCTTAATCTGAGTGTTTTCACATTATGTGACATAAGTAATTTTCAGGTCTGATCCTGTTTTTATTTACTACTAATCCTCACACCCACACACTTCCACCTCCTGCAGATTAACTACTTGCCACTAAAAATGGAGAAGTTAATAATCAATAGGAATCAATAAGCATAATCAATAAAGTCAAGCAAAATCTCTGCTGTCTATCAAGAATGACAGTAAATGTTTGATAACGTGACTGATAAACCATGTGATTATCATTTTCAGGTACTTGTGCTGAAGTTGTAAGGAATAAAATAACTGTATGAGAATGTGAGAACTGTTCTCCCTTAATAACATACTGACATGCTGTTTATCATATCCTGTGGAAGACTCACTGGCAATCACATTCTCACAGTATTTATGCAATTATTTATGGAATACAATAATTTTAAGTTGGAAGGGACCTACAATGACTGTATAATGAAACTGAGTAAGAGCTCTTGCCTGTTTTCAGTGCACACATTATTTCTGACTAAGGAGTTTGGAAGCAAATGTAGAGTCACATGTTGGAGCATGACAACCTAACTGAAATTGAAATATGCAAATTTAGGAGCCTTCAACACCTGCACTGCTATGTGTCCTATGAAAAGACTTTGGGGACTCCTTTTTTGGTTTTCTTAGTATTATTCATCAATGCAATTAGCTATCAATTCATTTTCCAGTGTCTGCTAATATTTAAAATTAGAAAGCATTGACTACAGCTGCTTTCTGCAAAGGAAACTTAAACCTGTTGTAGTAGGAAATCTTGTGTCTTTTTATCAATTGACTGAAAAAAGGAGCAGAAAACTCTTGATTTTCAGAGCTCTCAAGTGTTATTTCACTCAACATCAGGTCTCCCATAGCTTTCCCTGGAGTCACCTGTGCTGCAGTGGAAATCAGCTGAGCCTGGGCTCACATCAGCAGACAGAGGTTGATGACACAGCTGTACATCATGGTCTCAACTGTTGTGAGCTGTCTACAAGACGTTTCTTAAGTCTCGTGTGTTCTATTTTTGTAAGTAATGATATGAAAGTTTTTGCTTTTGGTTTTTTTTGGGGGGGAGGTGCTGGTCAATTTAATTATCTGAAACAGACTGTGTATCTGTTATCATATCTTATATGTACAAATATCTTACACGATACAAATATATATCTTTTCAAGTTTTTATAATATTCTTCTTTGGGATTTTGGTTATTTGGATTTTTGTTTATTTGTTTAACTTGTTAAATTAATACTCTCTAGTTTCCTGCAGGTACCCAGCTTCAACAATGCTCGAGGTCCTATCCATTTGGTGTTAAAGTCAAGCAGAGGTAAAAAACCCCAGATGAGTGACTAGAATATGAGTATAGGGAATTTGATTAAGAACCTGCTGTTTGACTCTAAAATATTCAACTTATAGATCCCTTCCAATCCCTCCAGATAAATTCTTCCCAATGTGCTTACATGGTGTCAGGAAAGGAAATGTTGTTCCTCTAATCAAGAGGGGAAAAAAAATGCTTGCACATATAAACATAAGAATGCAGAATATGTTTAGCAGACCTATTTTTCAGTGCATGTTCTCTAAAGAGAAGCAATACATTACTGACAGCACCAATTCAATAAATTAAGTCACTTGGAATCACACTCCAGCGTTTGGTCTCTGTCTGTGTCTGCCTGCCTCAAGGATAAATCACAGAATTAGCATGCATAAATTTCATTTTTTGTCATGTAAAGACAGGCTTATTTGAAAACTTAAAGAAATATATCCGACCATAGTAGGCTTTTCAGTAAATGACAACTGTAGTCTAAATGGTGTTATGCTAAAAAGAATTTGCCTTTGTTTGTTGCTAGATATAGATAGATCATACTCTTGCCACCTGTTTTTGGAGACTTTTTCTCAGTAGCACAAAAATATATAAAAATTTAAAATATGATAAAGAAGCCTACTCTGAAGAAGAGATATCCTGTAGTCATAAACCTCTTGGAGTAAAGACCAACAAATATTGTAAATATTAGTATGACATCTGCATGTTTAATAGGTAACAAGTTATTTTATAGGGCATATACTGTAGAGAACTGTGCCCTTTTGGGTCACAGTAAGGCTAGACACTTTGACATGTCAGTTGCCAAAAGATTCCATAAAGCATGTAATACCCAATGAAGAGTGCTTTTGGATATAATGTTTTTCATCTAATTTCTAAGGAAAGAGGTGTATTTCATTCCTGTTTTTTTTTTTAATTTGGGTGAGGGTCATTAGAAGCATGACATTTTCTTACATCCTTTCTTCAGTTTCTCTGGGGAATATGTTTAAAATCTGCTTTTAAAACTCACAAATACAAGCCCCCTTTTTAAAATATATAATTTAATGTGATATGGAGGTCCTGATTTTAAATTGATCCAGACATAATTCTAAAGGACTTTCATATCTACTTTTTCAGTCTCACCACCAGGATAAAGACAATTGCTCTGGTAAGTGTTTGCAAATCAGACATTGCTGAAACTGTGTTGGGAGGATCCCTCTCATTTTCACCACTAGAGAGGAGCAGAGATGTACTTGTGGCATTACTGAATGCCCCTTGCAGTGTTTCAATGCTGGCCACTGGACTCCAGATGTAAGTTTGAGGGCTAAATAAACAGAAAAATCTCAAGTGTGGTGAACCACATGTCACTGTAATGGACTCAGGAACAAAGGCTCTGGTGGCAATACCTTGTGGCAAGGGAGCAGCTGGGAACTGATCGTGGCCTTACTGTGGTCACTGAGAATATTGTACTGAAGAAGCACATCCAGGGTGGGAAAGAAACATCCACAGGCAAAAGAGATAGTTAAGGTATGAACAGGGTGCTCAGAATAGAGATCTAATTCGCATATTTTTGAAGGGATTTTTCACAAAGCTCTGCTCTCTCTGCAGTAAAAATGTAACACTGGATTGCTGATCCCTCATTCCAATTCTTAGTGAAGTTGCTCAGTGCCCTTTGCAATTATTTCATAAAACTCTGAAAATTCATTGGGTAGGGTAAATATCTAGATGAGATTTATCTACACTTTACTAAGTGGAAAACTTGAGTGTTGAGTCACTGATGCACTTAGAATATAACACTGAGCTCCATCATTTCTAGGCAATAGCCTAAAATTAACTTTTTTATTATTATGGTCTTATCAGATATAAATGACCCAAGCTGCTTCAAAATAAAGCAGAAATCCCTCTATTCTTAAGGAAGCCAAGAATGTGTTTTTCCAAAACATAAAAGCATGGGAGAAGAGATTTAGAAAATGTCAGTGCCGGGGGAGGGCTGGTGGGTACCAGGAATGTCAGGGTCTGCCTCTGGGATGGTGGGTAGGACCTGGCAAGCAGGACCAGACCACTACCCTATCCAGGGAGCAAGACAGCCAGCCAGACACCAGGGACATTCTCCAGGCAACATGCAATCCCACACAAGACAGAGGTTCAATATCAATTCAGGGGCAGGATAAGCCAGAGCATTCACGGTTGTCCACCAAATAGTCATCCTGGCATGCTGAGGTTGCTTAAACAAAAATGTGATATTATTTTTTAAGTGAGTTTTTCATTTCTACTTTTGTGTTGACATGATTGGTGATCTCATACAGTGACTTGAAAATGAGGAATTGAAAATTTTCAAATGAAGGATTTCCTGAAACCGAACACAACGTTTTGTCTTGAGTAAACAAAATATTTTATGTTGGCACAAATCAACACTTTTTTGTTTTAATTTTCTGCTTCAGCTCAAATATTCAAGAAATTTTTTATTTATAGTCCCTAATCTTTCTCCTCTGTTTGCCAAACTAAATGCTGATGATATTTGACAAAAGTTTAAATTAAATTCTATAGCACATTCTGGCAAAGACTTGCCATTTACTTTGGCTTTCTTTCATTAATTACCAACTGGAAGTACTGTGTTTACCATTTCTTAATTTATCCAAGATTCAAATTAGAAGTTTTGAGCTGTGGAAATATCTCAATTATATAAGAGAGCTCAAATCCAAATGAATGTAACTCATGTTTGGTTTGGAGGTGTGGGGGGGGATGGTTTGTTTTTGGTGGGTTAGGCCTTTTTTTAATACTCTAGTTTGCATTATTATAATTCTTAGGATTCCAAGTAACAAAACAAATAATACCTGGTGCTGGCAGCTTAGTCCCTAGAGCTAATATTTCACACTCAAACTTATGATTCAGAACTTTTCAAGCAATTAACAAAGGAGCAGTAGATATTTATGTGGCTATTCATATGGTTCCTACTATTGCTGCAGGAATTTTACTGATTTTGCAATATGCTGTCCATATTACTGGACTGAAGAATACTTATCCTGAAAGTCATGCATTAGTTGTTAGACTTAGATTATATTTAAATCAAAATATGTACATGTAAGTGCCAACCAGTTTCAAAGTTTTCTGAGATAACAAATACCAGTGTTTAAATATAATTAAGTGGCATTAATGATTATGAACACTATATGTGATATGATTAGTGTAGGATCAATATGTGAAGAATACCTACAAGCTCTTTTTCTGCTACACCAGGCCAGCTGACCTGGGATCTACTGTAATGCCATTTTAAATCAGTTTTTTTACTTTATTTTACCAGAGCAGAATAAAGTGCTCCAGAAACCCTGTCCTGAATTGTTTCTACAGTGTTTGGACATGAGGTTAAATCTAAATTTTTGCCTTCTGATTAGAAGTCTTGAGACTTTGATCTCAACTTCTACCTTCTAAGAACAGGACAAGAAGGGTGGAAAGCTTTTTGCCATGTTAAATAAAGCACATAACCAATGTCCCTTCTTTGTGGCTATAAACATTTCACCAATACACAGAGTTCAAGGGAATTCAAAGTCTGCTCTTTGACAGTCTTTGCTTTCATTTGACATTTCAAATGAAACATCCCTTCCATGATATGAAGGGTTTAGAAAAAAGTTTTGCCTCTAACCTCTACTTAAATGTATATGAACTGTTTTTTAAAAAGGGGGGGAAAATTTTATCTGCAGGTATTGTCACATTCCATATGAAAAATTTAATAGAACACTCATATTCAACATTTCACACTGTCATCTCTCTATCATAGGGAGATTGTGAAGTTACCAAGTCACTGTTTCTGACTTTCTATTTTCAAGTGTGGTGTATCCTACTCCTAACAATAACAACACCATCTCATACGAAGGTGAGAGTACAGTTAGTTTGCTGCTGATGGGAAAATGGTATGATTTATGACACAGTTACACAGGAGCTCATTCTCAGAGATTCATAAGTTTAAATCCTTCTTTCAAATTGGTTTAAAAGTCAAAAGAAAAACAATCCTGTTTAATATTTCAATAAAATGCCTAATGCTTGAACAAAAAAATTATTTTTCTGCATGGCAAAATAGGTGGAAGAGTTGATTAGACCATTTTAGAGAGAATTCAGTGGCAGAAGAATGGATGATGGAACAAAAGAGTTGTGGTCAATTAGAACATGAAATAATTTTTGGACAGGGAGAGAGTAACTGGACCACTGAGTTTCATCAGGCTTGATACAGTTCTTGAAGATCTGTGCCATATAATTATTTCTAAATTGTAAGAGCAATCAGCCTGACCCAATATTTAAGTTTGGGGCTTGTTCCATGTTTTTGAAGTTTTATTAGCATCCAAGGATCAATACAACAATGTTTCAGCATCACTGTCAATTTGCTCACCTGAGGAGATATTTTTCTTCTAAGTGTTCTGTACTCATGTATATATATTACAAAGAAGCCTTTAGTATTGCCAAAACTGTAGCTTAGGAAAAGTATTTAATGCTCATTGCTATTTAGTCTTTCAGAATGAGGTTTTCACGATCATATGGCCCCAGAATTTCAAAAGAATTTCTGCTTAAATTTCCAGGACTGTGTTGAAAATCTGTTTTTAAGTGGTGGAATGCAATGACAAGTGGCCCTAGCAAACTACAAATATTTGGGTCACCTCTGTTCTCCTCTGTACTTGTTGGAGTCAGTGTATCAGTGGTCTCTCTGAATTCTTCAGAGAGAAATCAGAGTGCAGGGATTGAATTAAAGCTTTTGGATGGATTGAAGTATATTAAGCCTCTCACACATAAAGTAGACATTTAAGTAGAAGTAAGTTAGTAATTTTAGGATTAATTCTAATGCTTTCAGTAAGTGAAAGGTTTCAAATGCTACAATAGCAGAGCAAGTTCTACTGAAGGTTGAGACATACTGATAACCTCAGCAAGAGGCTCCAGGTTCACAGTTGTAGACAGGACTTAGACATAGTAGAGCCATAGTAGGAACATTGCTTGCATTTTTCAGAAGAACAAGATAGGTTGTATGAGCAGCTGTGTACATAATCTAACATGCTAAGAAACTAGACTTCTAATAGGTTAAGGAGCAGTGGTCAAGTTTGTGTCTTAGCTTGTTGGAAAAATCCTATATAAGAGTATGTATTGGGGAGAGTTGGTGCTTTTAGCCACTTGCTTTTAGCCATTCTGGCTTTTAGCCCTCTGCTCTTTGCCAGGCTTTTGCTTTGTTCCTGCTTTTTTTTTTGCTCCTGCTTTGCTATTGCTTTTGCTATTGCTTTTTGATACTGATATGCTTTGTAATAACAGGTGTTTTGTAATAAATAACCTTTTAACTGTTAGTTGCTTTTTTAAATTTAAAATAACCCGACCAAATAGGAGCCTAAGAGCTCCCAAATTGGTGCCTTAGAGCACCGAAGGTTGAGAGCCTCACTGTATTGCACATGTCCAAAGCCTACACTTGCCTTTTCATGCTTTTTCCTAGTGTGGGTTGGTAAGGTAAACAGATCTCTGAAAAATTACTTAACACACAGTTTGTTGATGTGGGTACTGAAAAAACAATTGCCAGGTAAATCATTCTACATCAGCAAGTATTAGCGTCCTGTGCTCATTATTGTAGTGCAATTAATTAATCTTTGCCATTTCACCATGCAAAAATCTGCAGCAGTTATTTGGGATCTTCAGTCCATACTATCTACATTTTTAAAATTTTTAAAATTACCTTAACAGATCTGGTTAGTTGACTCTTCCAGTGTCAGGGCTTGGGTTTTTTTGTTTTGTTTTATTAGCAAATGCAGAATTTCTCAGGAATATTTCTATTCAGCCTGGGGCTTGTGAATAAGGAGGATATTTATTTTCATTCTTTGCTATTGTTTTTCGAGTTTCCAGTGTGGTCCCCAGAGGATGAGTTACAAAGCAGTTTTTTTTGGTTTTGTTCTGCTGTGTTTTCTTTCTGAAATATTTACAACATTATAGAAACTTGGTTCTGGCATTGATTATTACCTCTTAACATGCTCAAAAGTGCTGTCTCTATGCAAGGCATTAGAGAAAAGGTACTATAAATGGTGCTTTCAAGCATCAAAAGAGATTCTCAGTATTTTTACTACTCCACTGAACATTCTGTACTATATAGATATATTTCAAGATTTTCTTGGTAAGGTTCTGCCTTGCCAATATATTCATGGCTTAGCAAATCACTTGAGCAGGTATTCTCCATTTCCAGTGGTGGGTTATCTCTAACCACATTTAAACATTTGCTTTGTTAACCATCATGAAATATTACAAAAAAGAAATCTTATCATAAATAAAATATTTCACTAGCTCTTCACTGTTCTTGAAATCCTTGCTTGAGATACTCATTTGCTATAGGTGAAAAAAGACACCAACATTCTCAGCCTCACACGATTAGTGGCTTTCTCTGGCAATGTGAAATACCCCAGATTTCTCTTAAGTCTGCTAATCTCAAGTAAGGTTTTGAGCAACTCAGTCCACAGAAAGGCTGAATCTGTAGCTGTTGTTACAGATAGGGGCCCAAGGGAAGACTTCTTACCTTTCTCTTTATTGGACAACATAATAAATATACTTCCAGCCTTGTGAAATATTTTGTTGATATTTTTTACAAATCTTCATGTAGTTGCTACTAGACACCAGAGCTGCTGTGTAAAGAGGGAATCTTCATATTGAATTTGTTTGCTTCTCAGATGAAGAGCTTTAAGTAAAGGAAAACTTGTTCTAGTCAAAGTTTAATTTCCCCATCCCCTGTTACACACCTCTTTAGTTATTTTACCTCGGTAAATATTTGCTGCTTTGTGCTGTGTATAAAATTAGTCTCACATTATTCTCCATGGTAATGAGAAAATACTTAATGAAAGACAGAACCATTTTGACAGATCCCTGGACATGAAACTGACTCACATATGAGTCACACATATATTTTGGTGGAGGTTTCCAGAGGTAGGAATTAATACTTTGAGTTAGGAATAATTCACTAAAAAAAAACATTTGAAACTTTTATCTTCCCACTACTAAGGAAGGTACACAGAAGTGCTTATGGAGACCTGCTTCTCTTTCTGGCAGGAAAATGTGTTCTCACAGAGGCTGTAATGGGCCAGTGCACTCACTGAAAAGATATTTTGAAAAGACATTTTGGGTGATTTATTTTATCTTTCTTTGTTTTTTTTATGGTACCTTTACTTCATTTCTACTAATATAACCATTGCCATGGTGCTGCAGATAGGGTGAGCCTTATCTCTTTCTATTATTCTGTTGTTAATTATCTGCATATAATGGTTTAAGGAGAGCTAATGATAGAACAGTGGGGCTTCTACCTGTCCTCTGCAGCTCACAGTGAACTCTGCCAGACAATGTCAGCTTCTGTACCAGTATCACGCATGCAAAACACATCCTATGAGAAAGGTGGAAATGCTGCTGTGGAAATACCTCCACTTTTTCCCCTTCTCAGCATCCACCATATTATGGCGACCAGCCCTCCGAAGGCAAGGAAGGATGAAGGAGAATCACTATTTCCACCTCCAAGCTGTGCTTCAGTCGTCTGTATGTGTGTGTGTGGTGTACTGACATCCCCAGGGCTTGCTAAGCCAGGGAACAGCATTCCAGCTTCAATACATTCAAGTGTGGAGGAAAGGGTGGAACAAAAAGTCCTCCGTCTTGTTTTGTTGATGGAGGTGGTGTTTGCCCCTGGGTAAGGAAAGTTTTTCATCCATCTTAATCCATACACCCTGCCATCTCCAGGAAAGTGGGAGCCCTGTAATGCTCCTGGCCATTTCAGACTAATTGCAGGTACTGCCAGATCCCTCAGGCAGCAGAAACGAAAAGGAGGAAGCACAACATTAACAAGCCGCACTAACAAATGGCAGAGTGAGGACGGAATGAGAGAGAGGAGGCAATTAAAACAGCAACAAAATGTCAAAGGGAACAAGTTTGGAAACAAAAGAAAAACAGGTCAGGCTCTATCTTTGTGGGGCTCTGCAACAATGTAAGTGGCATTTGAAAGAAGTTTTATGTGAATTGCTCCACGAACTGTGTTATTTGGCAGTGGATTGCTCCTCCATTCAGATTTTAATTCTGTACTGCTTTCCAACCCTTCAAATGGCATCCCTCTAGGAGTATTTTTGGAAATAGCAGCTGTTAAAGTCAAGAACAACCACAATATGTCTTGTCTCCAAATGCATGAGGCTGTCCCCCATCCATTTGGATATCTATCCCTGTAATATATGATTAATATATGAAGCAAGTACTCATGTTTCACAGTACCAGTTCCCAAAGACCATTGGTAACTTCAATGATGCTGTGTAGCCAGTGCTTTCTAGTCTGTCTTACAGAGAATATTCTTCAAATGTATGGATAAGCCCAAAAAGCCAATGTCTTCAAAATGTTTCTGATGATGTTACCTTTGCACAGTAAGCATTCTTTTTTATCTGGAGGGGGAAAAGGAGTCCAGGGTCTAGACTACACTTTGTCACTAATAAATTTGGTAATTTCATTTTTAATTCCAATTTGTCTGTCTTAAATATACAATCATATATAAAATATGCACTAATATACAACAACATAATACAATATGGAAAATTGAGATAAGTCTGCAAGGCTTATGGAGGGGCAGAATTTTAGTCTTTTGCCATCTAGTATGTCCATTGTCTGCAGGTTTTCACATCCATAGATTATTTTTGCATTTCTTTTCCAATGGTATCTGTCCTTTTTCACTGGAATATGTAAGATTCTTTTAATTAGATTGCAGTTAAATACAATGCATTTTCCATTATTATCTCACAAATCACTACCTTTGTTACAAGATTAGCTAACTAGCATGTGCCTTCTTCTCTCTTAGTGAGGAGTGTGCTTTCCTTAGGAGGGGATGGGTGGAGAAGAATGGAATTGTTTTATGGCTGTCCCTTTTGTCCTCCAACCAGCAGCCCACAAATGATCCATTAGATTACAAAAGGCTAATTACAGGGACACACCTTCACCTCTGTAAAGCCATTGCAAACTTCCTTCGACTAGGACAGATAGAACAAGACAATTAATGTCTAGCACTTACTAAGGAAAAAATATAGGTAAGGAAATGCACCAATTGGTTTTTGTGCTTTTCATTATTTCACATCTTTCTTTCCTCTAAATACTTTCTAGTACCTTGTCCTGCTTTTGTCTGGGATAGAGTTCATTTCTTCTCAGTATGTGCTATGGTTTGGATTCAGTATAAGAATATACTTGATAACACACAGCTGTTTTAATTATTAATAAGTGCTCTATTGTAAATCGAGGAGGATTTTGTTTCTCATGCTCTGTCAGTGAAGAGGGACTCAAAAAATGCTTGGGGAGCACAGCCTGAACATATGATTCAAACTGGCCAAATGGATATTCCACAGGATAAAACGCCATCACCAGTATATAAACTGGGGGAGTTCCCTGCAAGGGACACCAATTGCAGTTCTAGGACAGGGTCTGGCAGCAATCAGGAGGTGGTGAGCAATTGTATTGTACAAAACTTGCATTTCCTTGGGTTTTACATTTGATTCTCCTCCTCATTCCACCAGGATGGGGTGCATGAGCAAGCAACCGTGGGGTTCTTAGTTACCAGCTGGGTTTAAACCATGACAGACATTTTTGGCTTCCAGCGTGAGGCCCAGAGGGTTGAGATAATTATAGATCTGACCAGGATCTGTCAAACCCAAACTGTTACAAACATTCCTAGTAAATCCATATGGGTTGCCACATCCAGGCAAGATATTCATTCCCAGATGAGAGCCTGGTTGTGAAGGGACATGATGCAGATGCTTATGTATCCACTGAAGAACATAAAAAAACCCAGCATGTGGACCAGGCTGCTGATGGCAATTGCTGGTATTTCAGATATTATGGGCCCTTCGTCAGGAGACAGTACCACCTTGGCACTTCCTCAGAGACAAAGGAAATCTCAGCAGTACAAGTGGTTCCATTTGTATTTCATTTGTATGAACCAGCCTTGCTAATCCTATCCATTAAAGGAGGTAAACATTATTTTCTAAGGTGAACTAAGAGATGTCTTTTACATACATTCTATGTAGAATGTAACAAATGTTTACAAAATCATTATCTCTTACATTCACAATTTTAGCTGTCATACTATTGTAAGTTTTTTATGGTCTCTGAGATCATTTAACAGCTTTTTAGTAGGTTTTTTTTGTTTTTGTTTTTGTTTTTTTTACTTTTGGACAGTTAAAAAGTAAATAACATGAAGAATATTTTCTGTACTACCATGGCTACTATATAACCTATGTGTGTATGCAAATATTGCATATGTATTTACAGAATCTTTCTTTCTTTTAGTCATATGCCAACAATACCATTCTCACAAAAAAAAAAAAAAACCCCAAACCAAAGAAACCAAACCTAAAATACCTCAAACCAAACAAATAAACCAACCATAAATAAAGGGTTTTATAATATTTTAAGACTGAATTAAGAAATCAAACACAGAATCACAGCTTCTGATAATAATCCTCTAAAAATAAGACTAGTTGGTTTTCTGTCATTTTGTATAATATGGGATTCTTCCTGCTGCTCAGAATGTTACCAGGCTTCTCTTTTTAACAAGTTCTGTAGAATAATGATTGGATTTTAAAAATTAATGCTATAATTTAATATCTTGGCTACCAGAAACATTGTTTCCTTTTTTTACTCTCTGCCTTGATTTGTTTTTTCTTTCAGTTAGTCTTGAATAAGAACATTACTCAGTACCAGAAGTTTCCTACCTGCAAGACTCTGCCTGTGACTGGTGAAAGGTAATATTATAATATAGTATTATACACATCTCCCTGGTCTGGCAAATATTGCCATTCTCAGCCCAAGTCTCATTTTAAACCATGCATGTCTTTATTTTCCTAGAAACAAGGGGTATTAGTTTTTTTTGATTGGACATTTTAGTCCCCAAATCTGTAAAATATAATTATTTACTTTGTCATTAGAAAACATATTGTTGTGAGCTCACACAAGGTCTGGGAACATCAGCTGACTCTCTGCAAGCTTTTCTAGACACCTGTTTTCAAATAAATGCTGTCTAGTTGCAAATAAATTTTGTTGTGTGGATAATTGACTTTCAACACCTACAACTTTCACAGAACTGCCCTTTAGGACCTATTAATAACTTTCAAAACAAGAACTTAATCTTAGGGGCTCTTTTCAGTATTTATCTTGCTAAGCTACCATTTGAATACTTCTTATTTCTAATATATTCAAACCTTTTAGTTTTCTCATTCTTCTACCTTTCCTTTTCTCAGAGCATTCTTAAAGAAAGACACTCCTGCAAATTAAGTAGGCCTGGTACAAAATATTGCAGCTTATTGCTGTGGTAAGTTAATGTATGTTCTTGAGACATGTTTTCCCCTTACAAATGCCATCATGTCTGCTCAGTTTGACAGTCAAAAAAAATGTTTTTATTATTTTGTACTTTGCAGATTAATGTGAATTTAGGAGAATCACACTGACTTGATTTGCTTTGTTCAGCATCAGCACTATCAAGAACACAAAGCATGCTCAATTTGAGGAGTGCTTGTTGAAGATGTGAGCCATGACAGAAGGCAGCTTGACTTTGACTGAGCTAAATTGCCCCATCTGGCTTATATGAGCAGCAAGTAATCTCATAACAGTGGATTCAAGGAGGCTCTGTGCACAGTACAAACATATTTTCTGAGATTCCAGATTATTCATATGCTATGCAGAATTGAGACTTAAATAATTTATGCAGTAAATAATGTTGAGGTTTATGTGAACTTCCTTTAAAAAAGAATTTGTAGGGGAAAGCTGTAATTTTCAAAGACAGACTTTCTTATTGTTCAAGTGTGCATGCAAAATTGACTCTTAGGACTTCTTTCTCTAAACATTGATAGAAAGGAGAAGGTAGGTATCCTGCCAGGAGGGAAAATAAAATACAGAGTTTTTATTGGTTTTTGTTGTGTGGTGAAGCTTTTTGTTGTTGTTTTTGTTTGGTTTGGTTGCTTGCTTTGTTTGTTTGATTTTTTTTAGTTTGTTTTAACTGGGGGGAGGTGAAGCTTTTAATTAGTTTTGTTGTTTTGTTGTTGGAGGTAGTTTCGGGATTTTTGTTTTGTTTCGTTGCTTTTCTTCATTTTTTTTACATAAACTGCCCACTTTCTGTCTTAAATTACAGTTAGGAATGTTTCATATCATCACTGTAATTTAAACACAACGCTGCAGTGTTACTGAACTACCTGAAGCAAAAAGAGAATCACCCGTGGAATAACAGAGGTTTCAGTGATTTGAATATTTCTCTTTCATCTTGTTTCTGTACACCTTGTTATAGGTGCCTACCTGGAAATTGCATTCACAAATTTATCCCTCTAAGAGATAGCTCTTTTCAATGTCATTTTGGTACATTATATTAAGTCCCTTTGATAGTAAATGAAGAGCATACCAACTATCAGTGCTTGAGATTACTTTTATAAAAAATAAAAGAAACCTCTGTAAGTGACCCTATATGAGATATCAAAGGGAACTATTTCCAACCAGTAGGGGATCATAGGAAAAAGATGAAATAGGAAACAGGCAGCTTCAATTTCCTAAACTGCAGCAGAGAGTTACTTTTAAATGACACCTAGGACTGCTTAATGCATCCCAGTCTTTCACTGAAATACATCAGAGTGAAATATACCATGATATGGATGGGTACTTGCTTGTTTGCCTTCTAACTTCCTTTCACTTTCTTGGAGGAAACAAGAGCTGGAATTTTGGAAAGCAGATGTCTTGAAGTATCATTAAATCTGTAGCTTACTGAGAATTAATTCAATATCATAGTTTGCTTCTATGTGGCAGCTATGAAAAATGTGACCGTAGAACTATTTTGAAAAACTCAGTCAGTATCAAGTGTCATTTTCCTTCCCATTAGATTAGAAAGATGGATGCATTTGGGTTTTTTCTTCACTATTTTCCAGGTAGAAAATCCTCTTTTCCTAGCTGTCACAGTGTCACTTTCCTTATTTTTTGTGATGAGTTTCTACCTCTTATTTTGAAACAGGGTGCTAATTAATCTTCCCACATTCAAGCACTGCAAACATATTTCAATTTCAAATGAGGCAGAACCCACGCTTGAAGCGCCCACACTTACAATTTTACATAGCTTTGTACTACATATTGGAACTGGCCTGAATTTTCTTCATGACATTGACATTACCAACAATGAGCTTGTAAAGCTTTGTATCTAATAGGCAGCCTCTACATAATAGCTCATCAGCTCCTATGGGAGTTAAGAGAGTTGGAAATGTACAAGAAAGAGTAAATTAAGAAAACCAATTACTGCTAGCCTGCATACTGGGCTCCTGCTTTTCAATATCCACATATATTAGTCTATTCATATGCATGCCACTCACTTAATTTTCCAAAATCTGCAAGACTCTTATACTTCATTCAATTACTGCTACAAACTGTAACTTCTTCCTATTGTATCAATAAGAAGGAGCTAGGTCTAGCATATGAGACAAGCACGAGGATCAAAAGAGTGGCTCTTTGCCTTTTCTTTATTGCATGGTGGTAGCAGGGCAAAAAAGGAAGTGCATCTCAGGTCTTGGCTTTTTCTAGGAAAGGGTCAGGGAGGGGATTTCTGGCTGTCTGCCAATAGGATAGGGACAGGAGGGACAGGTAAGACATTCCTTATACCTCTGGTATCGGATTACAACATCTCACCGCTTTTTGTTTAATTAAGTGAGGGCAAGATATTAAATTTATTTTGATTGGAATTATGATTTTGACCAACATTTGTAATTGTTGGGAGAATTAGATTGTTCTATGTTTTGCATTTCTATGTGATTGACTTCAGAGGTAGAAGGAATGATCCCACTAATAGCTTTGAACACTAAGTGACATGGGATCCCGAATGCCATTATTACAAGGAAAATAATAACAAAGAATAACAAAATTGTTTTAACAATAGAAGTCCACCACCCTGAGAACCCCCAGCCTTTAAACAGTTCATTGAACCAATTTTCTGATTTTTGTTGACAAGAAGACAACTTCGAAGGGGTTCTTTCTGGGGTTGAGTGGAGGGTAGGTTTTCTCTAAAACGAAAAAAAACATTTTAAAAACACATTAAAAGTCTCTGTCTGTCGGAAGGTCCTTCTTTATGAAGAATTTTCCTCTTCTTTCCAGTGGCATCTTCTTTTTGAAGCAATGGCAACTTGCTTCTCACCTTCTTCTGCTGGAGCTGGAGTTTTTGGAACAAAAGGTTTTACCCACTTTTGGGGGATCTACTGAGGGCCTGAGGGAGTGGATATGCACGCATAACCCCTTCACCAGGTTACTAGCTTATAGGGACCTTTGGTTTGAACAGGGCTTTACAGAGCTTTTGCTGTGGAGACATCCACACAGTGGAACTGCTCTGTCTATCCAGGAGCTGTTTGAGCGTCTGGTGGGCACGTTCAATCACAGCTTGACCTGTGGGGGAGTAAAGGATGCCTGTTTTATTTTCCACTCCCCACTGCTGGATAAACTCTAGGAACTCCTTGGATATGTATGCTGGGCCATTATCTGTTTTGATTTCCTTAGGGATCCACAGCACTGAAAAGGCTTGCACTAGGTGTTGTTTAACATGAACAGCCTTTTCTCCTGGAGCTGCAAGGGCGTCTGCCATACTGTTCCCTTCTGTGATCTCACCTGGCAAATCCGTGTGTGACCTCACATGCGTCACATAGAAGGAATGCTCTCTGTGTGAAACCAAATAGGTTAGTTTTGACAGCAGCCTAAAGAGCTGCTCATTATTGATGTCTTTGAGCACTGCCTGCTCCACTCTGGACACTACCCCAGCAACATAAGCTGAATCTGTTACCATATTAAGAGGCTCTGAGAACTTCTCAAAGGCTCTCACCGCTGCAGCCAGTTCGGCTGTTTGGGGTGACCCCTCCACAAACTCAACATCAGCTTCCCAGTGCTGAGTCTGTGGGTTTCTCCAAGTCATCACCGACTTATGAGAGGCCCCTGATGCATCTGTGAACACTGTGAGTGCCTCGAGCGGTCTCCTGCTCCTCTTCTCACGAGGAATGAGGTGGAATTCCTCATTAAACAACTTACGAGCTGGGCCGTGGACTGATATCTGTCCACTGTAGCTATCCAGAAATATCTGGAGGCTGGCATTACTTTGTAGCAGATATTCAAATATCTCTTTTGTCAACCTTTCAGGAGAGTTCCTCCCTTCCTCAGAAAGTTTTACCGGAAGGTGGATGCATGCAAAGTCACAACCGGACAGTTCACGCAGCCTCATTCTTGCTTTTTGAATTAGCTGAGCCATAAGCTCCTGTGGTTGTGTAATAGTTTTGGATCTTTGGTAGGAGAGGAAGACCCATTCTATGATTAAGAGTGAATCTTTCTGCCCCTTAATTCACTGGAACATTAGACCATGCAGACGTGGAAGTTTTCCCAAAACAATGAAATTGAAAGGCAACTCAGGCTGATAACGGTGAGCCTGCCTCTCTGCTAATGCACAAATAATTTCCAATTTCTGTGGGACAATAGTCCATGCAGTAATTTCCAAACCCAGATACTTCCAAGGTGGCATCTTTTGAATTTTGTTTTCCTGCAATTGAAATCCAGCAGAGGTTAAAACTTTAACCACTAGGTCAAGTGTGTTTTGGAGTATTAAGTTGTTGGCAGCACACACTAATACATCATCTAAATATTGCAAGATATTATGAGACAGGATATTTTTTCTTTCATAATCATAGGAGCTATTTCAATTTCTAAGGGTGTGTGTGCTGTGTCTCCCACAACGAAATTACTCACTCTCCATTTCCATGTGAAATACCATCATGTCTAATACGCTGCTTGACCGGTCCACTGTTACAATTTTCCAGACAGTAGACTTGAAATGAAAACCCTTGGTAGTCTGGGGCCTAACACAGCCACAAGACTGCTGGACCTGGTTAATAGAACATTTGACATTTAATTTGTTTTGTATACCCACACTTTTTATCCCATCTCCCCCCTTTGTTTTTAAGAGAGAGGCTTTTTCCACAGTAGTACTCGCTGCATTTGTGTCACAGTGCTGAATGTTAAAAGCGAACTGGCGCTTTCTACTCTTTTTTTTTTTTTTTTTTTCCGGTTAAGAGGGCAGTCCCTAGAAAAATGTCCTTGCTTTTTACACTGGAAGCAGGTGACATTCTGTAGCTGTTCAGGTGACACTGGGTGCTTCCTTGCTTGTGGTGCTTCAGCTGCTGCAGGCTTGGATGGTGCTGGCCTGTGATTTCTGGATCATGGACTTGCCTCTCAGTCTGTGAGCGAAGTCTATCTACGAACTGCAAAAAAATCTCAGAAGCATATTGTTTAACATCAATATAATCTTTGGAATTTACAGGGCTTTGGTGAATTTCTGTTAAAAGAACCATTAAAGAACATTTCCAAATATTAAACCATAAATCATATTCTGAGGGAGTTAGCAAGCACCTGAAAAAGTCCTTCAATTTATGGGGAACTAATTCATTTGAGGTAAAATTGCTTTCATCATGCCCTTAAAAATTTCACTTTCATGGCCAAAATTTTTCTATGATTTACAATTTTTTTTTTTTTCTTATCATGGTAAGACAAATGTTGATAAACTTTATTACCATTTTTCTTCTACCCATATAAACTACAGGAGTAATGGAGGGTACATAATATTCCAAGTTTTGAGCTTTAGGGCTAGGTGTATCTTTATCTATCAGTCTGGGAGGCAATGCAGTTTCTCCCTCCCGAGGGACAGAGTCCCTGCTATTAACCGATTTTTTTTTTCCTTGACTGTCTGTAGCCTCCGGGCACTCAGTCTGGCACTCGCTGTAATCAGAAGGGTTAGAAGCTGTAACCTGAGCCGGGAAGAAGCGACTAGCCAAACCTGTTGGTGTAACCCGGTAGCAGGAACAGGTCAGGAGGGTATGGGGGGAAGGGGGCAGGGAAGGGGATTGAGGAGGAGAAAGGGTTAAGAGATGAAGAAATCTAAGCGTGGTTGCCACCATTAGAAACGTGGTCCCCCCCGTGAGACAAAGGAAAGTTTCTTGCCGAACTATTCTGAGGTAAACTGAGGGAAAGAGACGGAAACACAGAGAATCCTGTAGCAGGCTGTTCAAAAGTTTCAGAACTTGGGTAGCTGGAGGGGGGGAGCTTAGTATTTTCCTGAGGTATTTCTGGTTTTTCACTATTTCCAGGGACAGGGGATTTTGGAGGAGAGGAGGGGGGATGGTTTAAAGAATTTGTTTTTGGCTGTCTTTTATTTTCGGTTTCCAATAAGCATTTGCGTACTTGCAAAAATATTGGAAGAAACACAGCAGCTTTAGAGTCAGATTTTTCTACTTTAGATGTTAATAATTTTCCCACATTATCCCAAAATGAAACTGAATTTATATTTTGTAATTTGCAGTCTGGAATTTTAGAAAACAGCCAGAAAACCAAATACTTTAACCGCTTTTTAGAAACTGTAATTTTTTCAGCATGCAAAATTCCTTGAATTTGAGAAAAAACACTCTTTTGATATGCAGTTAACTCAGCTCCCATTGTTGTTCCAAAGAGAGCTGCACAACGCCTCTCACTTCCACGCACACCCCCCAACACACACGACTCTGTCCCGCCGGCCGTGCCGAGCCTGGGGGAACCCTGCAGCCTCGCACAGCTTTCGGGGGGTTTCCCAGTCACTGCACAATGCCTGAGCCGTGAGCAGCTGCGTTCCGAACGGGTTTTTCTTGCGGTTTCCGCGGAAACTGGGGAGGAGCCGCCCCGCTGAAATCGCGGCTGCTGCGGAGGTGCTCCAGGCTGCTTGCCAGCCCTGGCGCCGCGCCCGCCACCAGCCTGCATGGGGGAACCCCCCTCCCCACTCCTAGGGGCAAATCCTGGGGTTCACGCCTCCCACGAGGGACTTTACCTGTCCTGCAGACCTGGCTGTTGTGTGGTTTGTGAAAGCTGCCTGTCTTCGAGCTGACTTACTTGGGCGCTAAAGCAAGCTACCGGCTCTGTCCTGCCTGGGGCTGTATAAACACAGCTACCAAGCACGGAGGTAGTTGATCGAACGAACAAGCGGAAAATCCTGAAACTGGGATTCCAGCTATCTGTGGGTTCTTAATACAAGCCCCAAAGTTGAGTCTCCAACTGCTACAAACTGTAACTTCTTCCTATTGTATCAATAAGAAGGAGCTAGGTCTAGCATATGAGACAAGCACGAGGTTCAAAAGAGTGGCTCTTTGCCTTTTCTTTATTGCATGGTGGTAGCAGGGCAAAAGAGAAAGAGCATCTCAGGTCTTGGCTTTTTCTAGGAAAGGGTCAGGGAGGGGATTTCTGGCTGTCCGCCAATAGGATAAGGACAGGAGGGACAGGTAAGACATTCCTTACACCTCTGGTATTGGATTACAACAAATTACTACTTAGTTATTTGCTTAGCTCATATTTAAGACCAAGAAGCCCAAACTGAATTGCAGGAAATTCCATTTAAACTGAAAAAAACCACTTTTCTTCTTGTGACCTTGACTGAGCACTGAAGCTTGTTGCCCAAAGAGGTGTTCTCCATCCTTGGAGATATTCAAAACCCAACTGATCAGTTTTGACAATCTTGATCCTCCTCTGAGCAGCAGCTGGGTGATGGTGATCTCTAGAGATGTCTGTAGCTTATGAATTATTTTATTTAATGAATGAGTTGTGTGTTGATTTCAGAGTCTTCCTGTTGGTCTCAGGGTTTTAAGCTCCTGAAGTTTTCCTTCAAGGAAGAATTAAATGTATGCCCTAGCATACCTTACATCATGTATCAGTTTTCATTACTCTTTTGGCATGAATATTCATAGCAAGGTAACAGCTCAGTGCAGGGTCCTAACCAGAGCAACTGAAATTCTGCTATATCTGTATTTCAACATCCAATTTGCTAATTTTCACCTCTGCTTAGAACCCTCCTCTTTCTACATTATTTTTTAATCTTCTCCTCTGGCATCTTAATATGCATAATAATGTGACACCAAACATCTCAGGTGAGTTCAAGTCTTTGTTATGCTAGATGATGTGGCAGCCCCTAAGTTTTCCACCCTGCAAAGTGATTGTACCCCCTTTTCCTTAGGCTGTCCTGTTATACCACATTCTTTCATCTTCTGAATCACTGTCGAAGACTGGGCACCAAAATCTATTACCAGATATAAACAGAGTGAGAAAAAGAAACCACTAGTCTTTCAAGACACATGCAGAAATGAGGCTGAGACAAAAAACCATATTTCTGCAGAAAGTATAAGGCAGAATTCATATGCAAAATACCTCTCCAGGGCCATCAGTGCTGGACAGGATTTCTTTCCTCCCCTTTTCTTTACCAGACCTCAGCTCACTGACCTTGTGTTTCCATGGGACAGGTGAGATATTTTCACTGAATAGCTGTACTAAGCTACCCTGTACTAGTGAATCCTTTGCAGTGTTGAGAACTAAGCTGTGCTTCCAGTTACTCAGATGTAAATGCAAATTAATTCACTAATCATGCTTATTGAAGTCAATGGGATTGTGGCAAATTTACATCATGGTCAACCAAAATAAAATATAACAACATGAGTTTGTTGGTTTGTTAGACTTCAGTATCATTTTGCTGCTGTGAAGAAAGGAAAACAACTTTACTAGAGCAACAGAAATACTCACTACACAAACCATTTTTAAATATAACTTCTTTTTGGATTTTAAGTTTTTTTAATTCTGAGAAGAGATCATGTTTTGTGTTCTGTCTGTCACATTGACGTGTGACAATATGCAAATGCAAAACTGCTGTGTTGTGATGTTCAGATTCAGTAAGATGCTGTTTCCCTTCACTCAACAGAACCAGTCCAGTCAGAGATAAACTACTGTGATAGCTCTTCAGAATGATACTATGGTCATTGAGGTTAATTGGTGTGTGTTATTTCAAATGTTATGGCTTTTGATTCCAGCAACTTAGCATGTATTTTTTGAAGAATACATTTTATAGCCAGGTAAACTGAGACATGAGGTAGCAACAATTAGAGGATCATACAAAACTGCAAGTAATATGTTCAATACAGGTAGAAAGGCTTAGGGCTAGTCAGCAGTGGGAGTATTATTGCTCTCATCCCTCTTTCCCCTATAGGTTACAAGGACAGGTTTGATGCCCCTGTTAATTGTCATGACTCTGCTTAGATGTTGTCCTGAGTAATAATCTGTCCTAAGAGCACTTCTTTCAAATCAGCTCCTAGCAGGATGGCCATAGAAATGGAAATGGCTGAAAGAAAGCACTGAAGATCTAAAGGCAAACTGGATTTTGAGGGTCTTTTGTTTGTGTGTATAATTCAGAATGAAATCTCCTAAAGCTATGAATCTTAATTTAAACTGTTTGTTTATCACAAAACAACCCAATGAATTCTTCACACACCATCTGCTTATTTTTTCCCCAAAGGGTTTTGCTTATTTTCAGGAAGAAATGACTCTAAATATCCTGCAGTTTTCTCTGAAATATTTCATTATTTCACAGCAACCCTGTTAGTGAAGTACAGTATGTGCCCTTGTAAACAAATAAAAATTACTTTAAATTGCTGACAGAATCCTCCTGTGTCATGGAAAACATACCAAAGCTTCTGAAAAGGGAAGGTCCTTTTAGGTTTTACTCTAAAGTTTGGGGACTGCAAGTGTTTTCCCTACTCTACTGTTTTAGAAAGTACAACTAGGTATGACAGGGAATATTTACAATATTGTGTAGTTGACAAACTAGGGGATAGTATGAAAAAATTAGAAGGGCAGGGTACTTGAAGGTCCTATGAGGTGTATCAGCCACACTGGAGCACATCTGCTGTCTTGCAAAGATGTACCAAGGTCTCCTGAGGTGATAGAAGCCAGCAGGGAAACATTGGGTAAACCTCCTGAGGAGCAAAAGAAGGCTCCAGGAGGAAATACCTTTACCAAGGACAAGCAACCAAACACACAACAACTAGAGAAGGCTATGGGATGTCCCTTTGCACCCCCACAGGGACATTGTCACCACCAAACACCTCTTTAAAGAGCCTGTCACCAATGCACACAGAATTGTGGGAAACAAACAGGAGGACCCAGAGATCTGTGTGCAGTCATGAGGCTTTGATCCCACTGCAGTTACATGGTGGAATGGATTGGGATGTTGTCATGGAGGGCTACACACCCTTTAGGAGAGACAGACCAGGAGGAGTGGTGGTGCTGGTATTGCTCTGTATGTGAGGAAAAATGGAATGTGCCGAGCTCGGTCTTGGTGAGGAGCAAGTCAAGAGCTCATGGGTCAGGATAATAGGGCAGACATGTAAGGGTGACACTGCTGTGGGTGTGTGCTACAGGCTGCTGAAGAGGAGGAAGAGGATGAAGCCTTCTGCAGGCAACCAAAAACAGTCTCTAAATCATGGACCCTGGTTCATGGGAGGGACTTTACCAGCCCTGACTTCTGCTGGAGAATATACACAGTGACGCACAAACTGTCTATGAGGCTCCTGGAAAGCACTGACAATACCCTTGTGTCACAGCTTGTGGAGGATCCCACATGGAATTGTGTCACTTGACCTCCTAAAGACAGACAGAGAGAGGTGTTGTTGGAGATGTGAAGGCTGAGGGCAGCCTTGGCCATTGCAACCATGAGATTGTAGAGCCCAGTGCTGGAAAAACGTGCTGCAGGACAGGGAACAAGATAACAGTCATGGGCTTCAGGAGAGATAACTTTTGCTTGTTTGGGAATCTTCTTGGAAGAATCCGTGGAAGGAGAGAGACGCTGTAAGGAAGAGAGGTACAGGCAAGTTGGTTGATGTTCAAGGCTTACTTCCTCCAGGCTCTAAAATAATGAATTCTAATTTTAAAAAATCAGGCCAAGGGCACAAGAAACCTTTGTGGAAGAATAAAGAATTCTTGACACTGCTCAAGTACAAGCAAAAAATTTGCAGGAGATGAAAGTGAGATCAGGACACTTGGAGTGAATATAGACAGGCAATCTAGGTAAGCAGAAACGAGACTGGAAAGACAAAGACTCATCTAGAATTAAGCCTGGCCAAGGATGTCAAAGATATCAAAAATGGCTTTTTCAAATACATAAATAACAAAATGAAAACAAAGGATAGTGTGGGCCCATTATTTTTTGGAGGGGAGAGCCTGGTAACAGAGGACATGGAGAAGGCAGAGTTGCTGAATAACACCTTTGTATTGGTCTTCACTAAGACTAGCCCTCTGACCCAGGAGACCAGGGTAAAGGAGTGCTGGAAGAGAGACTTCCCCTTGGTCAGGGAGGGTTGGGGACAGAGAGCACCTAAACAAGCTTGGCATCTTCAAGTCCATGCACCCTGGCAGGATACATCCATCATTGTTTAGAGACCTGATGGACACCATGATTTCATGATCATTTCTGAGAGGCTTCGGAGTCCAAGAGAGTTGCCTGAGAACTAGAAAAATGCAAATGTCATTCCAGTCTTCAACAAAGGCAAGAAGGAGGATCCACGGAACTACTAGCCAGTCAGCCTCAGCTCAGTGCCTGGAAAGGTAATGATGCATCTCATTCTGGAGGCCATCTTTTACCCACAGGATAAACAAGAAATTTATATATTTAACCTATATTTTTACCTTCTACAGTGAAACAACCAACAGGATGGATGAAAGGAGAGCAGTGGATATTACCCATCTTGGCTTCAGCAAGGCTTTTGACTGTGTGTCATGCAATCCTCATAGGCAGTCTCAAGAAGTGCGACTTGGAGGAGTGAACAGAGATGTTGGAGGAGTGAAGAGCATTGAGATTGGGAATTGATTGAGACCTGCCCAACCAGCAGACCTCCAGAGGGCTGTAATCAGTGTTGTACAGGGTCCATTTGGAGGGCTGTTCCTAGTGGTGACCCCAAGGTCCAGTAGTGGCCATGTTTAATTTACCCATGAGTGACTTGGATGAGGGGACAGTGACCTCCTCAGCAATTTCACTGACAACACACAGCTGGGAGCAGTGGCTGATACCCCAGAGGAATGTGCTGCACTTCAGAAGGACCTCAACAGGCTGGAGAGAAGGGCAGAGAGGAACCTTCTGAAATCCAGCAAAGGCAAATGCAGGGTCCTGCACGTGGGGAGGAACAACCCCACTTGTTCATATATAGTACAGTTTATACATACAGTAGGATTAATTATGTAATTTCTTTATTTTTATTTGTGAAAAAAAAAAAAAAAAAAATCATGAGGTTTCTTGACACTTGAGGCACCCCAAATCTCCAAAGCACAATTGCATGCATTTTTTAAAAGGGATGCCAACAGCAGCCCTGGACCTGGAATACCAGGTGCAAAATCAAGGATATGTTTAATAACCAGGACCAACCCCTGACTCTGAGTCCTCCAGCATTTTATGCTCATTTTAGACATTATGAGGGACAATATAGAGCTCTAGATTAATTTTGACATTTGATACAAGTCCTTACTAAAGAAACAAGATTTGCTATGTTTCTCTAATATTCACTTATTTATTTTATTTCAGCTACCAGACATGCCATTTTCTGTCTTATTCATCCATGTAGTAATAATATTATTCATGCATATTAATAATGCATATTAAATATATTAATTTTCTAGAGTATATTCTTAATGTTTGCATTAGGAGACTAGTTTCCTTAAGCTCCTCCTGTGGTCTGTGGAGAGAGGTTTATTTAAGGAAACTCAAAGCATCTGGAGAATATTTCTGCCCTGGTTCATTTTTCTGGGGGAGCATTTTGCTTTGACCACATAAGGAACCACAAACACAAACAGATATTTAGGTTCCTAAAATTAAGTATAACAGTCAACAGCATTTCAACAGCCAACTGAATATATTTCTCTGCATTTCTGAAAGAATGGACTGTGGATTTCCAAAGGTCATGGGATGCTGACTGGAAAGAAAAATTCTCATTGTTTTTGTGCAATACTTCTAAAAAATTCCTTAAAGTCCATCTTACAACAGATAAGGAGAGAGCGTGGAATTTACAAAGCTAGTATCTACACTGTGGAGTATGTTTGTTCACTGGAAGCAGTGGATGGCTACATTTCTCTGGGGACAGCCTACTCTCCTTTCCTGTGCAGCATTGAGGGTCTGTCTCATGTCTTCTGGTGTCTTCTTCCTAAGACTTGCAGCAAGCTAACCCTGCTCTAACAGCTCCTAGGTACTTCTCTGCACAGACTGTGTCACAACCTGGCCTTGAAGGCAAGGGTTAATAGATCCCTTGGAGTGGATTAGAGTGAAGCTGCATTGAATGACCAGTGTTTGTGCATATGCACATAAACACTGGTCACTCAGTGTGAATGTACATGTAGGGTTTATTTTAGAACACTTTGGTTGCAATGGAAAGAAGATATGTAGCCATTTGGGTTATAATCTGTAGAAATATAACAATATAAAAGCATATACAGGAAAAAAAAGAAAAAGAAGAATAGGCATAAAGAAGATTTCACCATCCATAGATCCAGTGACAAGACTTGATTGTTGCAATTTCAGTGTCTGCTGGTTGATATGAAGGTCACAGTCTGGATCTGTCAGGAGCAGGGGAAGCCCACAAAAACACAGAGTTCAATGGGTGAATACTCCTTCAGGTTTATGGGAACACCCAGGCACCTCCTTGTGTCTGAAGACTGGTACATTATTCCTCTGGTCTCAAATCATATGGAAAAGAAAGTTCATTATTGCTGCTGTCCCCTAGCAACAATATCAAGAATTAGGCTTGAGCTACTTTTTGTAATGCACATTTCCATGGCTCTCATTCTGGAAGGGCACTGTAGGGAGAAAAGGAAGTGGCTGATGCCTGGTTTAAATTTTGTTAACCACAGTGAAGTGAAATGTGTTTAAGAGCTCTGTAATGCATATATGCTCCATGTAGCACGCCTCCCATCAAGGTGTTAATTTTCTTGCTCTTAGTGACAGTAACTAAAAGCAGCACTTTCTTAAACCCAGCTGTTAGGGTATCAAAGGAAGTAAAATGGAAGGGAGAAATTAAATGAATGCAGTGTATAAAAATAAAACACATAGATTGATAATGACATGGAAAAGTACACCAAAAAATGGAAATTAGTACATGAATGGAGATGGTAAGGTGAAAATTTTGAGTCATTATTTAAAATTCCTGCAAAAATGCAGCTTATGCATGTGTCAATCAGTGTGAAGGCTTGATTTCTACTCTCTCACAGGGAGAAAATTATTTTGTACAGCTATACTACTTTCACATGGTTACAGTGTTTGCAGCCTATCTTTCAAGAATTTATAATTTGGTAAGAATATTTTCAAAGAATTAATATTGAAGAAAACTGTCTTTCCATTCAGTCTTATCCAGCCCATACTTTAGGTTTAGCATCAATTTCACTTCTGCCAAGTGCAGCTGCAAAATCAGGATTTTTTTACCCAGTATATGTGGAGAATTACCACTGATTTTGTACTTTTGATTCGGATAAGGAATCTTACAGAAGCTAGAAGAACTGGCACATTTTTTCTCCAAAGAACATTTCCAGTAATTCAGATAAATAGGCTGTTGTTCCTTCTCCAGATTTAGAAAAGATTTACCCCTCCTAGGGACAGCCTGTGACTTACCACACTGACACCCACTTTGCTGTCCTGCAGAAGCAGAAGAGGTTGTTTTGAGAATGATGGTGTGGGAAAAGACATCTAGGAGGACTGAGTTTTGATTATGAGCAGAGGAAGAACATATCTGCTCTGTGTTCCCTTAACAAGATGAGAGAAAAATGGAATAAGCTTTGCACCTCTCATCAGTTGTGTGTTCTGGTAAGAACCATTTCGCACTCTGTATTTTGTTGCAATGAATGAGAGTAAAGAGCATTACACCAACTATTCAATTTTGCCTTTACTGGATGGCAGATTCCAAATGAACATGACTTTGACTGACCCTGTAGCTGTCAGATGTTCTGCCTCCTTCAGAGAAATGCTAGACCCCTGTGACGGTGCATCCCAAATTCCCTTGCCCTGCAGTTCTCACTAAGGTTGAGCAGGCAGCCCCTGTTTTGGCCTTCTCAGAGAAAGACACTAAAACTAGCAGCCAGTCTACTGCAAGACCTTCAAGGCAGACTGCCAGAATTCACTTTAGTTGAACAAGAGTCCTGAAAGTGAGTGGCATCTGGAACTGTAATCTGTGTTTAAAGGCAGATAGAAGGCAAGGGTTCTTTTACTTCAATCATATCCTTTTCATTTGTCTTCATATTGGTGGCCCAGGGATGTTTTTAAAATCTTGGTCCTAACCTTCAACAGCCATTGTGATATAAGGTAAAAACAGTCAATATATCCAACCATCTACATTCTTATTTGTAACAAAATTAATTCTTTCTTACATAACTCTTTTTCTCACCTCATCTGCATTGGGAAGTATTTCAACCACTTTCCTCGGAGACAGCCATGATCCTTCCAGGCTGAATGAGATTTTATTCCCCAGATGAAGAAGGGTAGAGAGCAAACCACTGGACTTTGGAAAAGGATATTTCCTCTTAAAAAAATGAGCAAAATCAATGCAGCCCTGCAAAAAACCCCAAAAAACCAAATAAACCCCAAACTTAGTTGAAGTGTTCCATCCAGTTCCACATGCAACAACCAAGAGAAATAGGAAAGTTGTGAACAAAATGTGTCAGGAGACTCGGTGCCTAGGACTGAGTATCATACAGGTGAACTTTCTTTTCAGATTTCCCCATTTCTGACACTGCCTTGGAAGTGTCAAAATTTGGACCATAGATGTTATGCGCAGAAAGCACTAATAAAATATAAAAGAAAAACTGGGATTTTAATTCCCACAATAAGTTAAAGACTTCAGGCTTCCTCCTACACAATTGAAACTCAAATGTCATTGGCTAGTGGCTTTCCTGTTTGTCAAGCATTGATCCTTAATTAAAATTAGAGCTCTCATTTTATACTGTGTTGATTTTAGTTATCTTTTTTTATTTGAGTGCTATTACTTAATGAAGTGAACAAATTAAAACTTTTGCATATTATGAGCCAGAGCATCACTCTCTTGAAGCAGAGAACAGACACAATAATCTGATCAGTGACTAGGGGTATGCAAAAGTAAGATTATTTATTTCCATTTATTTCTCATTGCTATTGTTATCAAGGCCAAATCTGAAAGTACTTAATCAAAAATATCATTGAAGATAATTGGATTATACTTGTCAAGATCAAAACATAAGATGGCTCCACAATTTCAACCGTTATAATTTATTTTCATTTAAAGAGCTTCTCAGAACTCCCTAAAACTCATTCTCCCACAGAACAGAAAAACGTGGTAATGGCTGCAAGGAACCAGCTCTCTGAGACCTGCTAACACACTATATTCTTATTTTATAGCATATCAAAAATCTCACAGATTTTCTTTCATTCATTGGTTTTCTACACTTTGGAAATCTTATTTTTTATATGGAGAGGTGAAAGTAATATTGAGTACGAATTGAATTGTGAGGGTCATGTCTGAGCAAAAAGTTTTGGTAATGTTCATAGGTTTGGCTGCTACCAAACTTATGATTTTCTTTCATTTATTACTATATTAAGAAGCAAGTAGAAAAAATGTCTTAAGTCAGCATTGAAGAAAAGGTTCTTCTCTTTCTTGTTTCGCTTGTTGAAGTTGAAAAAACACGAGACACTGGAAATATTTGGATTTTAGCTGCAACACATGGCAGATTGTGATTAAGTCTGGCAAAAAAGAAAGAGAAGGTAAATTGATGAAGTGACAGTTCAGGAAGAAAAGGCGTGATATCAGTATTAGAGCACTCTTGGACAGCTGTAAGAGAAAAAATGTCATCATTAACAGGTTTTGCTCTTTATTTTTTTTTTTCTTGTTATGCCAATGAATAATTTAATGCTTTGGACTTGTGTGAGTGCTGTAAAGAGACAAACTGTAAATTATGACTGCATAATATGGAAGTGGGAGTAAGAGTTTCCATCTCACTTTGCTGCTTAAGGACTCTAGCTGTGAAGTATAAATACTCACAGAACAGTATCTCTACTGCCCTGTAAGAGCATCCCTATATTCCTACCTAAGCATCCTCAAGGCAGGCTTTGCTTACCACCAATCAATGTCTTTACAGGTATGACATGGGGAAGCAGCTCAGACCAAGAGTTGCCTGGGCTTTTCATGACCCCCTCACCTCCCTCCGTGTAGTATGGATGTCCAGAGAGAGAGGAGAGTTGTCTCTGCTAATATTGGTGTCTGCCAGCACATCTCATGGTAGTAACATGCCCACCTGTGCAAGGATACATGTTGGACATCTATTCAGACACTTCATGGGATGTAGGGAGCTGTACTGCCTCACAGGAACATCACAGTGACCAGGAGGACCAACTGCCCTGGGACAGTGTCAAGGGGACATTCCTCCCTCCACGGGTGTAAGCTATGTTTGTCCTGATGGACTTGAGTCATCCCTCATGTACTCCAGAATTGATCCAGCTTGCTGGTGACCCCCACTTTAAGGAATCTGGATGAATTTTGGACTGTGTCATGCAACACAGATTTACCCAGCAAATATTTTCCTGCAGTTTGAGTACAAAGCATAGTGTTCCTTGCTGCTGGGGTCACATGGAATGAACATCTGCTCTTCCACACCTCTGTCCTGCATGCATACTCTGCTCCCCTTATCTTCCTATCAGTTCAGTCTGGCTTGCTGTTGCATTTCTGGATGACCTTTACTTCCCACAGACTTTTACACAGACACAGAGAAAAGCCAGGGGGGAAGATGTGTTATTTGTTTTCAGGATCCTTCCAGGCTGTACAGTTCCCACCACTCCTGGCTCACATGTCTCCCTTTGCCCTGTCCTCCCTCATTCCCCACATTCCACCCCACGTGCTGCAGGGGAAAGAACACGTACAGTTCCATGAGAGTGGCACAAAGCTGCTGCCTTCAACACAAGGTCAGTCGGCTCAGGTGTCAGAGTGCATATCAAAACCACTCTTCAGAGCAGCTGACTGTTCAAGTCACACAGGGAAGCCTGCCCTTATCTTCCTTCTTGTGCTTTCAGTGGTCCCTCAGTCCTTTCCAAGTCCCACAAGCAATGCCCATGAGTTCTTGTTCACCTTTCATATGGACATATTTCCAGACAGTCTGGCTTTCCAGGGAGAACCAGAAACTAAGTCTAATGACTCCATTGTGGGGGACCTGGTGTTTTTCATAACAGGGGACAATGTGAGGACCTTTTATTTTTTGCATAGAGCTGGTTTGGCCTCTTCATACCTCGACGTGACTGCTGAGAGGAGTAAGAAGTAACAAATCAGGCCTCAGAAAGTATATGAAGGTAGACTTTCCTTGGCCCAGGATGCTGTAACAGATATGTAGCCCTGCAGCTAGAACCAGCACAGCTAAAAATAATAAAGGATGGGCATGTGGAAAATTTGGTTTAAATTATTTATTTCTGAACTATCTAATCTAATCTATTCTTGTCTAGTTTTAGATTACATCAGATTAGTCTATATTTCTAGTAATTCTTTTATCCAAAAATACTCTGATCACTGTTAGAAATTGTGAATCTTTGTAGTCTAAGAGCAATGATATTTTGATAATGCTTATTAGAGAAAGCAGGTTCAAACTTGTCTTTTTTGTGGAGTTCAACCACACCATGCAATATACTTCCTTGCAACAGTAACTGATTACAAGCTAAATTTCAGTTTGACATGCACTTAAGATAATGCAAACATTTTTGATTTTTCTTCTTTCTGTCCATTTTTTTATGAAAGCATTAAGTGGTAGATCATGATAGTACAAACACTAATTCATTGGCCTTTCTTCTCAGATTAATTTGCCCAGTTACCGCACTCTCAAGTGCCACGGAATGAGTCACATTGGAAGGAGCAGTGGGTCATCTGGCCCAACTTCCTTGCTCAAACAGAGTCATCCCCAGTTGAGTTTAACACAGAATTACACAGATTGAGTCTAGAGAGTTCTGGAATATCTCGACTGAGAGGAACTCCATACCCTCTCTGGGCAATCTGGTCCAGTGTGCAGGCACTTGCAAGGGAAGTTATTTTGTTTGAACTTACTGTGGATCACTTTCTGCCTGTTGCCTCTTGTCCAATTGCTTGGCACCACTAAAAGAAGCCTGGGCTTCTTGACACATTCCCTTCAGATACTTAGAGAAATTGATGAGGTCCCACATCAGTAGTCTCTTAACAAGACTGAACAGGCCCAGCTCCCTCAGCCTTTCCCCATAAGAAAGATGCTCCACTCCCTTAATCCTCTTTGTTGCCCTCCACTGGATCTGCTCCAAAGCTCCATGTCTCTCTTGCACTGAGGAGCCCAGAACAGGACACAGCATTCCAGGTGATGCCTCGCCAGGGCTGAGCAGAGGGGCAGGATCCCTTCCTTGACCTGCTGGCACTGCTCCTCAATGCAGCCCAGGATGTCACTGGCCTTCTTGGCCACCAGGGCACGCTGCTGGCTCATGGGGAGCTTGTTGTCCACCAGGACCCCCAGCTCCTTCTCCACAGAGCTGCTTTCCAGCAGGTCACCCCAGCCTGTGCTGGTGCCTGGGGTTGTTCCTCCCCACGTGCAGGACCCTGCATTTGCCTTTGCTGGATTTCAGAAGGTTCCTCCCTGCCCTTCTCTCCAGCCTGTTAAGATCCTTCTGAAGGGCAGCACATTCCTCTGGGGTATCAGCCACTGCTCCCAGCTGTGTGTTGTCAGTGAAATTGCTGGGGAGGCCTCTGCCCCTTCATCCAAGCCACTGATGGGTAAGTTAAACATGCCTGGGCCCAGTATTGGACCTTGGGATGAAACACCACGGATAGGTCTCCAACTAGAGCCTGTGCCACTGATTATGACCCTCTGAGGTCTGCTGCTCAGCCAGTTCTCAATCTCACTGTCCATTCATCCAGTCCACACTTCCTATCTGATCTATGCATATAGTATTTATTCCAGTGGCTGTTCATCTAATGAGTTTAAGCTAGTCATGTGTTTTCTTTCTCTTGTATTCTTTGCACTTATTTTCTTGAGTTCTTGAATGTAATCATTAATACTTAAGGAACTAATTCAGCTTCCTCTGGTGGCATTATATGGTCTACTTAGTTGGGCTCAAATAACTCCCTAATTTATTACTCTTTTTACTATTTTCCCTTTTTTCTGGCTCAGGTTCCTACTGCAGAGTGTTATCATCAAATAATACCAAAAAAAACTCATCATAATTACCCAGCTTGTTATCAATGAAGAAAAAAGCAGTTGAACATTTCAAATTTCTCTGTGTGGTATGTTATTTTTTCATATTCTTGACTACTTAATGGATCCTAATTTTCCTTTTAGTGTATTGTATACTACAACATTGCTACCCATTGTTTTACTGTGCCCTGCCCACAGACATTCAGCACATCCCCATCTCATGTTTTCAGGACTGCAGAGAGCATGTACCTTTTTGACAAATAATGTAAAAACCGTGTCCCACTGTTTAAAAGCACTCAAGAGTTAAGCCACTAATGAAATCCTGTGACTCTGTGATGCCTATTGTGCCACAGTTTCCACAATATGTTACTTGTAGCCCTTCCAGTTTCTCCCCGGGTCTAGAATTTTGAGTTTTCTAAAACTTTCCTTTGCTTCTCCTTGGCTTAATTTATTATTAATGTATCTTTTTTGTAAAAACAAAGCTACATTAAGCAATGACACCTGGTTGCATATTTCTGTTAAGCGTGTCCAAAGAAGTGCAAAACTGCTGTGGAGGGATTTGAAAAACAAATCATGTGAGACGTGACTGAGGTAACAGAGGAGACTCACAGGGGACCTTTCAATCTCTATAAATATGTGGAAGCAGGTAGTAGCCAGGTGGAAGTATTCTCTTCTCTCAAGAGAAGGCAGAGGATGAGACTAAAAGGCCTGTAGATGTGATAGGGAGGTTTGGATTGACTATTAAACAAAATTTCTTCACTGAGAGGTTAACCAGGTATTGGCACAGACTGCCTGTGGGAGTGGTTGGGTGACCACCCCTGGAGACATTTAAAAACACATATAGATATGGTGCAAAGAGATGTGATTTGGTGTTACACTTGGCTGTGCTAGCTTAATGGTTAGACTCAGTGATAATGATCTTTTCCAACCTAAATATTTCCATTATTTTAAAAGCATTAAACATTTTGCCTTTATATCTCTTCTTCACAGGCATGCACACTCATGCTCTCACTTTTGGTTTATTGAACCTTTTACTATGTTGTGCATTTTCAGCAGCATCTCAAGTTCAACTATCTCACTTTCTAGTCAACCGGTTTAACTAAAGCACAAGTCAGTAGAAAGAGGCTTATAATTTACATCCTATGTCTTCAAAGGAGAGCATATGTTATTCCCACTTTGCTACTCAGTTGGATGACAGTAGCTTGGTAACTTTAAAGATAAAAGGAAGAAAAGTAGTTTGACTTAAGAGCTCCATAACCTTAAAGCTTCATTCCACACATTTAGAATAAATTGTGCATTTCCGTGCAACATCTGTTTGTAAAATAATCCAGTTTGCTTAATTCCATCTAAATATCTCCCTTTTAATTTTTTTTAATTTTTAATTTTTTTATTTTATTTTATGACATTGAACAGACAAAGAAATGCAGTGAGTGTTTGAGCAGGGAATCTTGGGAAAAATTGTCTTTTGAGGGGGTGTGTTGGAGAAATCATGAGCAAGAAAACCTACAAATGCCAAATGCACTAGTAATTTATTTAGTGTTACAGAAATGTGTCAGCATAGTACAAAGAGTTGGAGATAAATGACGTACATGAATCATATATTTAAGGGCTTTTTTAGATGGCTCGAGGCTGAAATATTGTATTATTTTTTTTTTTTTTCCTTTTCCTGAGAACTTACTTGCTCTCCTCTTACTTTGTTGACAAAACTGAAAGTAGTTATTTTTCCAAATAAGCACTTTGGTTAACCTTTACATACCTTAAGAAACCACAGATAGACAAGCAAGAAAAAAGGGAATAAGCTATCTTTGCGATGGCTTATTTTTTTGTAGAAAAACTTAAGGCACTATTTAATATTTTGTATGACAGGAGAATGCAGCAGTGTAAGGTTCAAGCAGTAAATAAAGGCACTGGAAGTCTCTTTTGAATGCAATATTCTTCAACAATGGCATCTCATACACTGAACTGAGATAGATGTGTCTTGTCTTATGTGCCTGATCAGTAAATATACCTTCAGTCCAAGAGTATGCTGAACCACAAGTTTCCCACAATTACATCCTTCAGCTCCTTCATCAGGGTAGGTTTTATTCCATTCATTGAATGCTGCTCTGAACAATTCATTAGGACAAGTGAAGTTACAAATGAAATTTGCTAAATGGGAAATACTACATACAAAGTCCAAAAAGCAAAGTCCATATCCAGGCAGCATTCATCAGTTATGCAATGCCAGGTTGATTTAACATGCAAATTCAGTTCATTGTCCTATGTGCCTTTTAGGGGCAATTGAAAGAAAAAGATACATTCTAATTAATCTCTAGCAAAATTTACACACTTCATTAAAAAAAAAATTATTCATTGTAAAGGTTTGAAAGAAACCCTATTAAGTTTCTAGGTTATTTCTTACTCTTTTCTTGAAGAACAACATTCTTGCTGTATCAAGTCACAGTTAGCCTCAAATGTAAATTACCATCAGTAACTCATGTGCATTTTTCAAAGCCAAAATAATTTCAGGTATTACAGCCTTTGAATTTATAATGACCTGTATCTTCCTGTGGGTGACACTTTTGTATTTCTTTTAGGAATTTCGTCTCACTTAAAGCATTTTTTTCCCTTTTTTTTTTTTTTTTTTTTTTTTTTTTTTTTGCTTTGGAGTGTATAATATAAAGTAGTAGGGTAAGAGAAAAAGATTCCTGGAGACAATTTCCTCAGAAGCAGCATCTGTGTACTACCAGCCTCTCTGACTGTTATCCTGTGTTTCCTGCATCTCTCCCATCCGTGATTCAATGGGCATTCCTATGTTTACATGTTCACATGTTCAGAGATTATGCAGAGAGGTCTGTATGGCTTCAAAACTGTGTGCATGCAGCAGGTACACGAACAAGGACATTTCTACTCAACCTTAACCAAACCAGGTACAGAGAGGGCTTTTGGGACTGTCCACTGAGCTGAAGGCCTCTCATGCATGCTCAGGAAGGTCCACCATCTGTGTGCCCACACAAGGACAAGCCAAAATGAAGCTAGCAGTGCTGGCAAACACTGAAACAAGCAGAAGAGGGTCAGTGCTCCAAAAACTTTGTTCAGTACCTCTGTTCTGCAGAAGACAAGCCCAGTAGTGGAAAGAGTCTCTGGTGTCACTCAGCAGGAAGCATGTGTGAACTGAATCACTCCTGAATCATGTGGAAAGTGGGATGAGGGTATGGGTGCTTGGGGTCAGTGTCATTTAGAGAGAGAGGGGGAAAACCTGCTGAGGAGTCAATAAAGCTTCTCTACTATTTTTTTCTAATATTCTCCTACTTTGATTTATGAAAACAAACCCTTGAAGTATAACATTTCTTTTCATTGATTAGTGATGATCAAAATTTTCACTAGGTCCAGGAGTCTTCCTTCAAACAGTGTATCCAGAGATTTATTCTGTATAGCTCTAGGGTGATTTTTTTTCATGAGAATTGCCTATTAAAAACAAGAATGCAATCCCTCCTCCCTCCCCCTAAAACTTCAAACTGTTTTCAAATGATCAAATAAGCACTGATAACAAGAATGACCAATTGCAGAATTTTCTTGTGCTTTCATTAATATTAATTAATTCATGCTACCGTGAGTGCTTGATTTAGGATGAAGCGTTGCCTATTAAGAAAACTGGTAACCAGGGTGCTAGATGTGAGGTTTTTTGTAATGTATATATTAAGAAAAGCTAGGAGAGCAAACACACAAATGCATTTCTATTCATGTCTCTCCCTCTCTCTTTCTGTTACAGTGTAGCACAAAAATGAGTTTTAAATAGATTATTAGTAACTGCTATTTATTCCAGACCATGCAGCAGAGAAGAAATTAAGTTCAGAGACATGCTAATTAATTCAAAAGTGCACAGACTACCCGAAGTGACATCAGTTCAAAGTAATTTGTACCTGGTTATTTTCTTTAGCCAGAGATATAATCAGCTGATTTTAGCACAGGTTTATACCCAAAACTGAATATTTTGATCCTGCAATATTTGAAAGAACAAAGATGCATATGTATCACTGTACTTAAGCAGGGTCTAGCATAATGTATTTGCTTCAGTTTCTTTTGGAAACCCATATACCTAACTTGCTTCAGCTCCTGGGTTCAAATAATGGAAAAAACACACTTTGACTGGGCACTTTGCTTAAAAAGTACTGAAAAGATACCTGTCAAAGAATATGTCTTTCTAGTAGTTTTATGAGTGCATCAAGCAGTTTCTGGTAAAGATTCCTTCTTTGTGGTGCTTTTCTTTGACTTCAAAGTTTTGTGCGGAAGGTGCCAGCCCATTCTTACTTGATACTCTCTAATTTTATTTCAAATATCAGTCATTAATGTTGGGCAGAACACACACTGGTCTTGTCTTAATTTTAGTATGTTTGATCCATGGTCTAGGGCAGAAAACACCACACCATTTCCAGTTTTGCAGCAAGATCTTAATCACAGCTCAGTTTTCTGCCATGAGAGTGAAAGAAATTCTACAGATTTCTTTGTTTAACACTGCTTTAAGTTTCTGAGGTATTTCTGCAACACTGATCAGGTTAAAACCATAAAATTTAAATGAATTTTTATTCTGTCTAGCTAATTCACAGAGCATTTTTTAATGACATCTCTTCATCCACGTGAGGTTTAAACTGGAACTGTAGGTTTGGGAAACACAGCTGGAAGCTGCAAAGAAATTTTGCTAATCTACCTGAGCTAGGTAACCTTAGCAGGAAGGAATCTGAATTTCAAAGCTGGGCCATAGAAGCCTGGGGCACCTGGGAACGTGCTTTGATTGCCAATGTAGCAAAGTCAGTCCTCCTGCTTCCTTTTTGCTAATATTTTTAGATGAATTAAATACTTGAAAATTTCCTAGGCTGGCAATCCACATATAGTGTAAGAAATATCTTGTGTGACCTGACCTACATATCAAAGTGTCTGTGTGTCAGCACAGAGTTCTCATGAGAGGACCAGAGACACTGCTCTCAGAAAGATTGCTTTATGGGGTCTGTGTAAGTCTTTCCTTATATAAATGATCATAAGTTCAGCTGAATCTTTCCCCTGGAATTCTCTTCTATATAAATCAGTCAGTTTCTTAACTCTTCTCAAGGCTCACAATAAGCTTCAGCCAAGAAACTAGACCTCCACTGATCTCCAGGATAACTCTGGCTGACAAATTCACATGAAGAATTTAGAAAAGGAGCAAATTCTGCAGTGCAACAGTTAACCCAATTCGAATTGCTGCCAATGTGGTAAGGGCTAGACCTCATGGGTTTTATGCACTAGACATCCAAATTTTTTATCATTTTACATGTATATAAAACATATCACTTGCAAGTGTTTCATTAAGTAAAATGACTCCTAGTCTGTTTCAACCAAAGTAGTAATTCAAATAGTTGAGTCTGTTACACATTTATCACAGAAAGAGAACATACATACAGTGTTTTTCAGGGAGTTTAGATTTACCACAGACATCCATGCTCACCTACTGGTTTGCTACAAAAAGCCTTTGGGTTAAAGTGTTCATCACATGAGAAAGGCAAACATTAAAATGAGAAGGAACCCTCCCACCCTGCATTAAAAAAAATTTGCAAGATGTTAAAAAACTTTACATTTATGTAGAATCTTTATATTGTCTTAGAAGCAATATCAGTTGGATTGATACTTATAATTAAAAGGAAGTTTTAGAAACAGCAATGGAGATTACCACGAAAGTTTAGACAGAAGGACTGTTAGGGCTAACTAAGAGGAATGTTGTTTTCCATTTGGAGGATGGATGGAACGTGGAGTTGGGGGCCACCCAGCAGTCAAGATCCCTTCCCTCTTGGCTGCTTGCTGTCCCACAGTGATGGCCCCAGAAAGAGGAAAAATGAGAAAAGTTAACTTTAGAGGAAGTATTTTAGTATAACCATACCATATCTACTAGAGGAAAGAAGGTTGTACTCTGATTAAAGCAAGGAACAGTGTTCAACATCAGGAAAGTAGAATACAACCATCTCCCTCATTCTGCAGTATTGGAAAAGTACTGTTGGAAATTACAGCTAGACTGGATAGGCACAGACAAGGACAAGAACTTCAGGATGAGAGACGGTATCTGTAAAGGAAATCTGTATTGCCAGGCTGGGTGGACAATATACATCTAGTTATAAACTTGCTTTTGTTATTCTGTTTTGGTATTCTCTGACTTTAATATCACTGTCTTTCCTCATGTTATCCATCTTCCTTTAGACTTGTCAATATTGACTGAAAGCTTTGACCTGTTACCTACAAATTTCCAGACCTTTCCTTTCAAATAGTTCACAGATCACTAATCCCAAAGGACTTCTCAGTGTCTTCAGCCAAAACCAGTATTAAAATCCTATCAGTAAAGTTGAGTCACCCCAGTACCTACACAGAATTCCAGGGTAATGCAAGCAGAAACTAATTAGCTAGTCTAAGAACTAGTTTAAAATTTCATCTGAAATTGAGTTGCGCATAAAGCCTTTTTTTAAAATATAACATTATTCATTATTTGATCTTCTTCTCTTTTCTCCTCATTTTCATAAAAAAGAGGAAAACCATGCATCTTGTACAGTACAAGATGTATACATGGCAATCTCCCAAGTTTGATAAAAATGTGTTTGACAATTAATTACTTTTTGTTAGCCAGTTTTCACTGAAAACTGCAAGTGTGTCTGAAAACATAGACAAAGAGGGAAGTTTTTTAGATTGAAGTTTCAGCTTGGAAGAAATAACAGGGTAAAAGCAAGATGCATTCCTTCACCTAGGAAGACTGTACCCTTACACAGCTTGGGATGCTGAGAATTTCAGAGCAACATGAAGGTGGACTGGACAAGAAACTGTTTATTCTGTCTGACTTCCCTGGAGCTCTGCCCCCAGCTAAAGGATCTTCAACACTGGAATAACGTGGAGCAGTTGGAGTGGGTCTAAGAAAGAGACACGAAGAAATTTGGAGGGATAGAGCACCTCTCTTATGAGGAAAGATTGAGAGAGATGGTGCTGTGCAGCCTTGAGAAGTCTCCAGAGGACCATAATGCAGCCCCCCTGTCCTGAAACAGTGTTTATAAGAAAGATGGGGCAGGGTCTGTAGTGATATGGCAAGGGGCAACAATTTTAGCTAGGAGAGTCAGTTTACATTAGATGCAAGGAACAAGCTTTTACCATGAAAATGCTGACACACATTGCCCAGAGAGGGGGTGGATACTCCCCATCCACAGAGACATTCGGGTCAAATTACAGGAGCTCTGAGCAACCTAGTCTAGTGGAAGGTGTCTTTACTCATTTGCAAGAGTGTTGGACTGGATGTCCTTTAAAGGTCCATTCCCAACCAAGTCATTTTGTGACTTCGTGATTCTTTATTAAGCCTGTAGAAAACCTAACACCCTGTGTGGGAGCTGTGGGAGAGTGCATTCACCATTATTGTCCCACAGACTTGGATGCCAGCTCACTCCATCAAATATCAGATTCTTCAAAGTGAAATCCTCACCCTCTCCCTCCACTTGTTGGATGAAAAATAGGTTTCTACAGCACTCCTGCAGCTCTGTCCCAAAAGCCTGGTTTCCACTGCACTCATTTGTACACAAGTCAGCTGGGATACAGAAAAAAGCAAATTTCAAGATGAGGTGTTCCTGCAGACCTGTTTGCTACATAACCTGCACACAGGTGTTTGCTAATCCTTCTGCTGCAATCTAAACAATTTCTGACCCAGCTGCACCACAGAGAGCCTCAGCTGATAAAAAATGTATTTTAGCCTTACTCCTGGTGTGCCATGGGGCTCCACAAGGTGTTTTGGGCAGCCCAGGGTTGTCAAACATCTGCGAGATCAAGTAATCTGTGCCTGTCCAAGTTGCCATTCCAGGGCTGACTCCAGGACCACAGATCAAGGTTTTCCATCTTTTGGGAAGAGGATTTGCTCCCCTCACTTCCTGCAAAGCCTCATGTGTGAACTGTCAGTGAAACTGAGTTAACAAGGCTGTCCATGTCTGCACAGCTATTGAAAAAGTATTCATCTTCGCAAAATAGGAAAGTCTTGAGTTAAATCCATTGATTTAAATTGAATCAGATCAAATATTCATTTCAATAAGATCTGAAAAGGTCCGTTTTTGAGAGTTTTTTTTTAATTTCCAGAGCAAGTAATAGATGGAGGAAATAAGGGGACAGCAACGGCTCTACTTCTGAATCCATCTCAAACATGGTATTTGGAAAATCAAGAAATGATTATTTTTTGAGACCTTCTTGGGTGGAACATCTATTTAGCACTGCCTTCCTCCCCAGTTGTAATTTTGGCAGAAAGACTGCAATGAATTCTTCTAGAAGAAGATGAAAGAGAGTATCATTTCAACTTTTTGCTACATACACTTTTAAAATTATTGATTTCATAGACTGATAAAGATTACTTAAATTCATGGCTTTTCTAAGCACAGACTGTGTTTGCAAACAGAAAAAAACCTGAATGTTTTAAAGTTGAATGGATGGGTTTGCACTTTAAGCAATTTATAAAATCACTTGAGCCAGTCTTCTACTGATTTTTGTCTGTTGCTTTATTTTATAATCATAAATACTTCATAACTGTGGGCCATGCTAATAATTTGCTTGACAAGAGGAGAATTCAAGTAAAAGTGGCTCGGTAGATAGCAATCACAAAGCTGATGATGTTAACAGAATAGCAGCATATAAATATTTTGAATTTAAAAAAAACCTAAAAACAACCACAAACAGGTAATAGTAAATGGTTTTAGGTATCTGGAGTTTATGGTGAAGTGCAAGTGAATTTGGGTGTTTGATTTGCAAAAGTACTACAAAAATCACAAATGTACCAGTGTATATAAATACCTGTGTGTATGTTTATGCACACTCAGGGTTATGTGCATTGCATATTTCAGTGCTCTGTGAAACATTCATCAATCATATCCCTCAAAGTGCAATCTGCACATTCCACAGAGACTCTCTAACAGTCAAATCATTGCACAGCTTTTTTTTTTTTTAGAAATAGACAACTGTCTTGAAGCAGAGATGGATGTCTATTGAAAAAAAATAGAGATCCTCATTTTCTTCCTTTTCTTCTTCCTGTAACAGCTGCCTGGGAAGCAGTATATGAGCAATCCTTCCTCTTGGGTAACTAAAAAATATATGGTGTGATTAGCTGGCAGTATGCCAAGTAATAAGAAATTATATAATTCTAATTTTATGTTACATATATATATGTATAAAACTTGACACTTATGTTAAACAGACATGCACTGTATGCATAAGTACTTCCCAAACCCCCCTGTATATGGTCTGGGCATTTGGGGGACTTGGGATACCACCACCACCTCTGGACAGATCCAGAGGAAGACCTGAATTTCCACTGGAAGACCAGACCTGCCACAGGACCACCACTTTCACCAGCAAGCACCATTTCAAGAGGACTGCAAACCTTGGTATCCTTGAATCCTTGAATTGACAGGCCTGTGACTACCACCCTGACCAAGAGCTTGCTAGGTTGCATTCTGACTTTGTGGGTTTAAACCAGCTTTTCTGTATGGTCACATTTATTGTAATCTTTCTGTTAAATTATAACTCCTGGAATATCTCTCAAGGTGTTTGTGTGAGGTTCATTCCTCACAGTGGTTTACTTTTGAACCAGCATAGTCTGCTCACTTAGTGAGAGCATAGATGAAGAATTTTGTTGTGGTGGAAAATGCTACTTACAAATTTGGCAGCCTGTATTACAGCCTAGCAAATTCTGCATCAACCTGACTCCTGAGTGTAGGTGGACTGCTAGGAAGCTGGAAGGGACAGTAAAGAAGACCTAGGCTTTCTCCAGAGTAGAAGCATACATGATTTTATTCTAATGATTTGGGAAGTGCTAGATTGCCTCCAGTTGCTGCTGTCTAGCCAGGCTTTTTAAATATAAATGGTTCCTATTGCTTCCCTCCTTTTTCATGTTTTAAGTAGGACAGTAGCTTTGCAGCTGGGGATGTTAGGCATAATTTTTGTCTTTTATCACAGCAGATGAGCAATTATCTGCTGAATCTAAATGTGGGGCTGAACTGACCTAAGCAAAGGTCTTAAACTGCCATGCAGTCCAAGACCAGGGAAGCTGGTAACCACTAGAGCACAAGATAAAAAAATAGAAATCTCTTGGTACAATCTTGAAGAAGAAACAGAATCAAAGAAGAAACATGCTTCACAGTCATTCTGCTTCACAGAAAACCCATCCCAGGATAAGGATGCTGTGCTTAAGTCTAGCTAAACAGAACCTGTTCATATATCCTTAATAAATTTAACTATGAAACAAGAAGATTTTTTAACCTGTAAAGTGCAGTTCTGGAACTGCCTTTTCAGAAGGATTGTGCTGGAAGGGAAGGAAGAGCAGAAGGGAGCTGCATCTAAAATTGGTGATCACTTTACGTAAAGGACCAAAACACAGTTTCCTCCAGTAGCTTGGAGAAGGACTCTGCTAAGACCTGCTGCTGCTGTGGTTTTAATATTTCCAAGGTTAAACAATGCCTAAATTATGTTTCTGTACCAGTGAAGAGACCCTGCTAGCTGCAACTGATATGGTTGTCTTACATTAAGTCTTAACAATAATTTTCTTGGAATATTTTTGGCTTTTCCTATAAGTGTAAAAAATTGAAGTTTTTATAATGCTTTTCCCAAGAAAGAGAGGCAAATTCTTACCTTTCTACTTGGAACATTTTTCACAGTGTTTCTCCACAGCCACCTCTGGTATCAGACATGTCAGCACATATGGTGTGGTCTGTGCCATGACCTCTGCTTTCATTACAAGCACAGCTCTAGTCTGTGCTCATGTTTGCACATTTTCAAGGAGCAGGCCCACCACACTGAATACAGCACACCCAGGGTGCATGCTGCTGTTTGCACCTTATCTTTGCACCTCTCTGATCCCAGCCACTGCTGGGCTTTGGTGCTTTTTGAATACCAAGGGCCAGTTCTGGTTTTGTTCATCCTCTGGGATGGAACATGGTGGTTGATCTTAGAAGTCACCCCACTGACAGTTCTGACTCTCATGGGTTGTCACCTCCATCCTCACAGAAGGCAATTTCTCAACACCATTTAAAGAACTGTTGCTGTGTCTCACCAGATGCAGTGCCCATATAGTTAAGAGACATTGTGACAGAAGTCTATAAATTAGGAGGATTGTTCATACGCCTCAGCACTTAACAAAAGGAGGTTGTACCACAGTTCATTTTGCAGAACTATTAAAATAAAAAGGTATATGGATTAAAGCTTTTTTTACTGCATTCTAGAGTGACATAAATCAGAAAATGCAGACTTGTATCCCATTCACGAATTAATTTTTGCATCCCTGTTAGACCTTAATTTGAATGTTTACCAATTTCAGATGCCATGAGGATCATAACAATAGGAGAAAATTAATGAACAGCAAAAGATTTTTAAAATATTTTTAAATTTTTTTTTAAATTAAAATTTTAATTTAAAATTTTAAATTAAATTTTTTTAAATTAAGTTTTTAAAAATCATCATAATACTGATGATGAATAACTCCTGTAATACTGGTAATGATATAAGGGTTGATAATTGCAATACACCAATAACAACCTCTTCCCTCTTTTACATGGGCTCACCTGTAAAGGAATAATGGAGATTTGCACAAATACATAAAAATGCATACACAGTCAAAAAATTCTTATTAGGGGCTGAGTCGGTAACACATTTTTAAAATATTTGATAATGTGACTCTTTTTTTCACCTGTCAGATTTTAATAGTGTGTAGCTGGTGTTTTTCCAAAGCTGGAAAGCTGAAATTTGGAAAATGAAATATTTTTAAAAACTAGCACAGAGAAAAACTTCTTGCTGAGTCTTCACTAAAAAATTAATAAATAGATCATTTAGCCACATATATTTTTCTTATATAATTCACATGAAAATATGAATATTTGACCCACTTTGGACATATGACAAGACTGACAATCATAGTTCATTTATGTTCTGTGAACAATTACCTGAGTTTTAAAATTAAATCCTTTCCTGATTTCATTGCAGTCTTTCTGCAATGTTAAAAGGTAGTCTGAGTAGTTTGAGTAATCCTTATTTTTGTGACATTTTACAACACGACAGAGTAAAGCAGCAAAGTTTCCTAGTGCATTCTGAAATGCATGGATAACATCAAGAATAAAGAAGAATAAAAATGCACAAGAGCTGATAAAACTGGGATGCTTCTGATGGAGGGGGTAAAGTGCCCTGGGAGAAGGGAGGGCTGTCTTTTGTCAGCAAGGGAGATTGCTTGTATGGAGGAGAGGAGGTAGATGCTTGGTAAAAATTGGAACTCAAATTACCAAAAGGGGGAACCTCATGTTGGCCTTGTGAGAAGAGAAACAAAATGGTCGGAGGAGTTGAACATTATAGCTGAAGAAGGAGTCCTTTTCAAACCTGGAAGAGAATATTAGATTCACCAAATTACTCAGATGTTACACTGTCATGAAATACTAAAATAATGCTAAAACCACAGTCTCTGTGGTTATTTTGTTCATCTAATTAAAGAACTGTTTGCATTTTATTATGTATATAGGAGTCAATTACTAAAGTGACAAAATAAAGTCTGCATAAAGATAATACATTAAAACTATGGATTCTTGATATGGAAGGTATTTTTGTATTTTGATAGTTTACTACTAATCAACTAGAATTTCTTCTTATGGTCCTGCCTCTCCACTGTTTTCAGTTAAAGAAATGGAAATTCATGCAGGTATCAAGCTGTTTAACATTTCCAGTTTTGCACCACTTACCTTACTCACATTTATCTGGAACGTTCCATTTGCAGTGACACTTTATTAGCCATCATATAGCCAGGCTCATCAATGATGTACACATCTGAGGAAAAAAAAAAAATTACACAGGTGAAATACATCTTAGGGCTGGGCATGTAAAATTCAAATTCCTAAGGATACTATTTTCCCTCCACTTTACTCAAACTAAATGGGTGTTTTTGGATAGTAGTTCAGACAAGAAATGGGACTGAGAGGAAGGCAGAAATCTGATTTCCAGAGCATTTATACTCCAGGCTCAGATCTTCAGTTTGGGAATTTCAGTTTTTAAATTCCCAACATAAGAAAGATTCAATAATTCATACGTTATATTAATGGCTGAGTTATAACTTTGACAAGTTGGCATTAGAAAATTGTCAAAAATATAACAGCTCCTGCCTTCTTTAATTTCAACTTATTCTGTTGAATTGTAGGGAAACGCCTTAATGGTGTGCAGTGCTACCAATTATCTGACAGAGCCAGAGTGTATTTCCAGCTAATCAGAAATAAGAGCACAGAATTAAATCTCCCATGTGAAACTCATCATTTACATATTTATTATTCAGAAATTATAACAAGGCTAATGAGAACTCACATGGTGCCTTTAAAAGTCAAGCCAATCTTACTGTGTATTTTCAGCAGATAAAACATCCCTGATACACAGTAGTCAAAAGATAAGTTCTGTTGATAACAGTTTAGTTTAATTAAACATTGCAAGTTGTTTGTATGGATCCATAAACACTTTGAAGGAAGGGATTAGTTGCATAAACTGAAACTATCTCAAGAAAAGTGAGTGGACCAAGGCAGACCTAAAAGTGTGGGTTAGTTTTGTGCCTATGTGGGTATAAGCACAATAAGACACAGAAGGGAAAGGAACCTGGAAACCTCTTTTGGAGTGGTGAATGCTGCTCTAAAATGTGTGTGCAGCAGCAGCCACACGATGCTCTTGCAAGCTGAAGGGCTGATGGGACATTGTGACCTCATGGGTATGGTCTTCAGGCAGATAGTTCCCCACCTCCAGTCCAGTCCACGCCTATCTCATCCCCACTGAACATGAGAAAGAGGTCTCCAGAGGCTGCTGAGGGTGCTGACACTGGCCCCTGACCCTTTCCAAGCATTTATAACACAAGTTTCAGTTCATTGTGGCCATCTAGTGTTCAAATCATAGGTGTGATAGTCAGACACCATATAATCAACTGTCATCACTGATCTTGTTTTCCAGGCACACCTTGATTACCATACATGACCTGAATCAGAAAAACACTAAGACAAAATTTGACTATCTAACCCTTCTCCCTGAAGAGGCATTTACATTAAATGTGTGACTCTCAATGAGCTGGAATATGACTGTGAGTCCCTGGGCTCCTTTCCAAATAAAATGCTGTCTCCTGACTTTGGAAAAAAGTGTTCTGAAAGTACTAGGTATATTAGTAATTTAAAAAAACCAAACAACAGCAACAAAAAAAACCCCAGACAACCCAGACCAAACAAGCCAACAAACAAAAAGCAAACAAACAAACAAAAAAAACCAATAAAAAACAAAAAAAAACCCCACCTACCACCACCCCTCCACCCCCCCACAAAAAATAGGAAAAAAAGAAAACAACACCCTGCTTGCAGTCACATAGTCACTTGTAACTGCCTTGTGCTGTGTTGCAATAAAAGGTTCCTTTTGTCTGTGGTCTGCTCACAGCCAGCCCTTTATTTCCACTTCTATGTATGTCATAGCAACACTTGCCACAAGGAAGTGAGAACAGACCACAGCAAAGAGATAAAGGCACTGTCAGCTGTGAGCTTTAAGCACCTTTTCTTTCCAATATGATCTATTCCTGATGCCTCCTGCAATAGATAAGGAAGCAAAATCAAATCAGGTAGCATCTTGCAACTGAGCTCCTCTTCAGCCAGAAAATGCATCCATCTTCAAAATGTGTTCCCAAATAATTTTGATTTGGTGACCAGTAGCAATTTTGTTAAAAACTGGACAAAGTTTACCAACAGCAACTGTTAACCTTAACAATGGCAGAGAAAAAACGAACTTATTCATCACTTTCTCAGCTAACACTTGTTCAGATAAGTAGCTGAAGGTCTGCAGCAGCATCCATTAGTCCCTCTAAAAGCTGCCCATTTCCACCTGTAGTGACTAAAGGCTCTGGTCTGACTGAAGAAAAGCCTTTCAATCACCTTCTTTGCACATGTAATGCAATGCAATCCTTGGGTTCTCCCTCCCAGAAGGAAGAGAGGTGTGCTGCAAGGACAGGACCCCAGAGCAGCGAGGACAGTGAAGTTGCCACACTCAGGTATCAAAAATACCCCTCAAGGCTGAACAGTTATGGAACTTCCTCATTTTTCATATGTTAGAAGAAAAAAAAAAAAAAGCTACATAAAAAAAATAGTCTGAGTTAAAGATTGACTGGCAAGTATATTTTCCACACTTGAAAAATAATTTAAAAAAAAGGGAACATGAATTAAAAGAAGTTTACTTTGTTGCTGGAAAAAAATTATTTCAAGCAAAAAACTTTCAAGTTTAGGGAAAAGTAGTTTCATTTTTCTTCAAAAATGAATAATTGTTTAGAAAAAGAAAATTTCTATGTCATTACATTTTTTTTCTGTGGCTGTCTGTGTTCTCCAAATTCTGTATTTGAGAGAAAAAGATACATTTTCAAAGCTGGAGAAAGAACTACACACATAGGTGGTGCTGTGAAGTTCCTTGTGCTTTTGAAGGATAACCTGAAACAGGCACAAAGAAGCAAGCTGATTTTCAGAGAGGAAATTCTTGGAGCATCTTTAGACATCAGTGTGGCCATGAGGAGAACTAGGCAGGGGACCTGACACCCCCATGGCAATTACAAAGTCGAGGTCATTTGGCAGTCTGGGCTTGCCCTGAACAGAGAATCTCATCCACAGTGGTGCAGAGATTTCCTCCATGGAGGAGCAGCTTCAGCAGCCCTTGATCCTTGGAGCTTGCCTTCCCATGAGATGTGTCAGCACAGGATTTTGTGACGCTGCATGGTGAACCAGATGGAGGACCTGATTTGCAGAATGAGAGGCTTTATTTTCAGCTGCACTGTTTCACTGGTGCAGCACAACCACAGCAAGGGCTGCACTGGAAGAGTTCAGGGGCCATTGGATCAAGACCTTACAAGGTCAGCATGAGGACACTTGGTTCAGCCTGGGGAAGATACTGGGAGTTGTCCCAGCCCAGGATATCTTACTTGTGATCTTGATAAACCTCATGAGAATCCCATGGTCTCACTTGTCCATCTCATCCTTCAGGTGTGTCAACAGCACCACTCAGCTTGTGATCGTATGCAAATTTTCTGAGGGTGCATTCAAACCCTTCATCTGTGTCATTAAAGAAGCTATTAAATAATACTGGTCCTCATACAGACCCCTGAAAGACATCACTTTTCATTGATATCCACTGGGACTCCAAGATATTGACCACTACACTCTGGATGTGACCATCCACCCACTTTTCTGTCCATCTAATAGTCCACTCATCAAATCCATCACTCTCCAACTTGAAGTGAAGGACATTAGGGGAAGCCTTGTCAAAAGCCATGTCACTTATGTGAAGTCCAGATATACGACATCTGTCTTCTTCTTATCCACTGAAGCAACCACCCCATCATAGAAGGCCACCAGATTGGCCAGACAGGATTTTCCCCTGGTGAAGCCAAGCTGGCTGTCTCAAATCACTTCCCTGTACTCCCTGTGCCTGGGAGGCAGAGCTTCTAGGAGGATCTGTTCTGTGCTGTTCCCAGGTACATGAGATGACATGCCAGAAGTTCCCAGGGACCCCCTTTCTGCCCTTGTCCTTTTGCAGTCACTGAGAAGTTCATCTGACTGCCATGACTTTTCAAATACAGCTACAACAGCCAAGGTTTTCAGGACACTCTGACACATCTCATCAGGTCCCATGGGCTTATGTACATTCAAGGTGATCACCTTCTCCTCTGTGTTGTCACCAATTTACCAGAATAGGTTATTGGCCTGCTTTTTCCAGCAAATATACCTGTAGAAGGCCTTTCTGTTATTCTTTACATCCCTTGCCAGCTTCTGTTCCAGCTTCATCTTTAAGGAGAATACTGAGAACCAGACTGGAGGAATTGAATCAGACCCAAATATTTATGGAAATCTTGGAGAGTTTGGAGTTTTATTGCTGGATGAATTTCTTTACACCGACCATGGCATAGCTGCCGAACAGCTGTGCTTCCACAAATCCCAGGAAATGCATGTGTAAGAGGGAGGCCGAGGCTGCTTTTTGACATTTTGAACACTGAAGCATGTTTAAATCTGTTTACTCACATTAGCATATTTAAAACATATTAAATGTGTGAGCTTAATAGTGTGCCAGAGTAGGAAACACTAGCAGTTGAAGCTCATCCTTTATTAACCAAAGCACCATTCCCTCAGGAACTCATTTGTGACTAGAGCTTCATAACCAAGCTTCTTAAATTGGAATATGAATTAAAATTATTCTGCTCATATCAATGTGGTTCATCTGAGTTGCTTCAGCTGAGAATCCAGCATCACTCTGATCAGGTGAAACAGCAGGATTCAATCACTAGCTTCAGTTCTTCTCTACAGGAAGAGGTCCTCAGAGGATTGTTCTCCTGTCCTCCTTTTCCTTCCCTCTCACACTATTGCCCTCAGCATCTGCTACTAGGCAGAGGAATTACTGACTAATTTACTGGCATAATTTTTTCCTCTGCACAGCTCTGCAGCAATACTCTCCTTCCTTTCCCTCCACAGAATTATGGAATCATAGAATGGTTTGGGTTGGAAGGGGCCTTAAAGATCCTTTGTTTCAACTACAATTACATGGACAAGGACACCTCCCATTAGAAGAAGTTTCTCAATGCTCCATCCAGTTTGCCTTGAACACTCCCAGAGTGTTCAGTTCTCTGGGCAACCTGTTCCAATGTTTCATCACCCTCATAGTAAAAAAAATCTGCTTATGTCTGGCCTAAACCTTCTCATTCAGTTGGAATCCATTCCCCCTTTTCCTATCACTACATCCCTTTGTAAATAATCCCTCTCCAGACTTGTAGCGCCCCTCAGGTACTGGAAAACTGCAGTGAGAGCCTTCACTTCTTCAGGCTGAACAGCCCCTACTCTGTCAACCTGTCTTTGCAGGAGAGATGCTCCAAGCCTCTAATAATATTCATGGGCCTCTTTCTCATGTAAGTTAAATATTCTCTATATGGCACTAAATAGATATGTTCACTTCAGGCTCATTTCTTTTCTGTTCACTTCAGGTAATAGCTTCTCTTTAAGCCAATTCTCTTCTCTACTTGTTTTGACTGGCTTGTAGTGAACCTTGCAGATTACGTTTTTAAATTGTATTCCCTATTGCATGAGAGACAAAATATAGAAGTGGCTGCATTCTCTAATTCTGTAGTACTAGATTCTATGCAAATAGCACAGAAATTGTTATTCTTCATTCTCTGTCTCAATTTTCTTCTTTAACTGATACAGAAAATATCAGAAAACATCAGGTGCAGCAGCTTTCAGCCAAACATAATTAAAAGGAATTTATTTTACATATAAATTAACAACTTAAGGTTTCCATTCCTTGTGACTTCCTGCTTCATCTTAACAAGAATTACCTGCTCTAACAGCAAATGTTAATTTTAGTGATTTTTAACTTATTTTTGACCAGAAATGGACAAAGTGCCTGTATGTTTTTTCCCATGAATCTGACCCTTTCCATCACTCCTATCAGAGTATTTCATTTCTGCTTGAATGTCTTCTCCCAGAGCGTAAGTGTTTTCACCTGGTATCAGCCTAATTTCAGTATCTGATTCCCAATCTCAGGCATTTCTCTCCCATTTCCATCTTTACTCCTAGTCCTACCAGAGATTAAGGTTGTCACTTCAGTGGTTTTACACAAGGACCCCAAAGCTTTGTTTAGTCTCCCTGTTTTTTCCCACTGCCCCTTTTACTGGCTTTCCTAGTAAGAGCTATTCACTATGCACCAGTGAAGATTCTTCCTTTTAGCATAAGGAATTTTAATGGCAGGAGTTTTGTGAACAAGGTTGCCACTCCCAATAATTAATAAAGATAATTAAAATTATAATTAAACAACCTGATTGCAATGGTGGATCAGAGTGACCCTGGGAGCAGGTGGTTTGTGGGCAGCCCAGCTTAGTGAAGCACAGTTGGTGTTTGATGTCCAACACAGCTGCAGCAAAGCCAACAGTAAAACTTCTGGAGCTCTGCACCTTTGAAGTATCTACAAGATTAGATTCCTTGGAGGTGTAAAAAAAAAATTCTCTGTCAAACAGCATTTCCTTAAACTCAGGAAACTAGAGCTATTTATAGGATTAAAGGCAATTTCAGTACTTACAGAAAATAATTGAAATATCAAGGGATTTCCCCAAAGAAATTGTTGATAAAGTGAGGATTCCAACATTGGGCCCCAGATGACTCTACATCTATATCTGTTTTTTCCATTAGGCACAATGTATACCAAAGTAACAGCTATTGAAGATATTGCTACTTTCACCTTTGCTGCTTTTTCTGTAAAGATCTAAAAATGTATTTGCTGCTTGTTACAAATGAGAGAGAGGCTGCTGTAATTCCTTGTATCCTTTACGTAATACTAACACTAATCCTTAATAAAAAACAGGGAGGCTAAGGGATTTTGTTGTTGTTGTTTGCTTGATTGGTTGGCGTTTTGTTTTTCTTTTTGTATTTACATCACTCTGAGAAGGATAAAGTGCCAGATGTGAAAGATTTTAAGAAAAAGTCATTATTTCCAGTTGAAGCCAAACTTCATATATCTCCTGTGTCTTACTCAAAAGGCTGGCTGTGGTGAAAAATACAACATCATTTCTACTTATGCAAAAAAGATGATCTTAAATGGAGGCACTAATCTTTATTCTTAGAATTTTTCAACATATTGCTCCACTAAAAATAATTTCAAATACACAAGAAAGATAGAATATAGAAAGATATATATTAATCTCAAAAAAACAGGCAGAAGTAGTAACAAATTTTAATGAAAAAATATATTAATGTGTCCTTCCTTCCTTCCTTCCTTCCTTCCTTCCTTCCTTCCTTCCTTCCTTCCTTCCTTCCTTCCTTCCTTCCTTCCTTCCTTCCTTCCTTCCTTCCTTCCTTCCTTCCTTCCTTCTTCCTTCCTTCCTTCCTTCCTTCCTTCCTTCCTTCCTTCCTTCCTTCCTTCCTTCCTTCCTTCCTTCCTTCCTTCCTTCCTCCTTCCTTCCTTCCTTCCTTCCTTCTTCCTTCCTTCCTTCC